>NW_020948983.1:11195880-11530314 GCF_900497805.2 Vombatus ursinus
AGAGAGAGAGAGAGAGAGAGAGAGAGAGAGAGAGAGAGAGAGAGAGAGAGAGAGAGAGAGAGAGAGAGAGAGAGTGTGTGTGTGTGCATGTGTATGTGTTCGCTCTCGCGAATATGTATGGTTTATTGGGGGAGGGGAGTTCATATGGAAAAGGAAAAAAATATATTTTACAGATGTTCTTTTGCTATTTAATCATCATCTTCTATATAAATGTCCATTTGTAACCACAATTATATGTGCTATTTTGGTTTCCAATAAAATACAGAGTTAAATCTCTTTTAAAAATTCAGAAACACCAGAAACAGAACGAGTCATTTTTTCTTGGCTGCATCGTGCAACTGGAAATGCCCATTAACATTAAAAATTATACACTAAAAGAAAAAAAAGCAAGGATAGTCTAATTTATGTATATAGAATGACTGATTTAATAAAGCCACAGTGACTAAGTTATACCAATTTTAGAATATAATAAGTTGACCAAGGTCATGCTTATTCTTAACACAAATTTCAGTAAAAGGTTATTTCAAATGGATCAAAGGCTTACTCAAAGCTAAATGGCATATGATTAATTTGAGATTATAAAGTTCTTTATCCAAAGTATTTTAAGTGTACAAAATGGGTAGTCATACTTAAAACAGGTTAAGAACTTAGAAGCATTTTGAATGGACTCAGTAAATACTGATATATTTTATTTTTTTTCCCATTTAATTGGTATCCCAGCCTCAGGTGATATACTTTCCGTGTCCTAAGAAATTCTGGTTGAGGTTTAGTTGCTTTTTTTTTTAACTAATTTTAATACTGTCATCTTCGAGATTTTCATAAAATTTTTGTATTTCCTCCCTTTCTAATTTCTCATCTAAATTCAAGATGAAAAAGAACTTTTAATTTCTAAGTTGTAGATGACAAAATATACACAAGCTTCGTTCAAATAACAGGCACTTACCTATGACATTGTGTTTTGAACTGAATGGATCTACAATTGTCTGATCTCTATAACTTCGAAAACCCTGGATGATAACCTGATGGAAAAAATGTTATGTTTAAAATATAATACAAACATCCACTTGAATTTTAAGAAACACTGCCATTTTCAAGATTTTAATGTCTTCTTTTCCTTGTTTCCCAGTTTTCAATGAAATAAAAGCTGGAATGTGGGTGCACGTCTACATATATTCCTTCAGCATATCCATTCTTCTTACATATGTATTTTGAGGAGAGTTCACATGGCTTAGGAAGAAAACATTCTATTGTTGCTTGTCTTACTATGCTATTTTACTAAATGGCTTGCTTTGGCTGAGGGTTGGGGGAGGGTTGAGCAGAAAAGAACTTTCAATATTAAAACATCTATTAGAAAGTAGTGGTTTAAAAGTATTATTTACTAAAAAGTCCTTATTTCAATCACTACCAGTTTAATTTTTTAGGATCACAAACAGCATTCTGTTTAAAGTAGCTCGAAAAGGGGAAATCACACTGCACAGACTTACCTGAACCACTGTACAGTAACCAAACAGTGCAGTAATCATCCGTCTAAAAACAATCACCAAATTCAACAAAATAGATTGAACTGAACCTTCAACAGGGAGTTTCCTACATTTTCTAAAGTGTTTACTTGTAAAGAATGAGAGAGGCAGCAAAGTATAGTGGATAGAGTGAACTGGAAGCCCTCAGTTCAAGTTTGTCCTCTGACAATCTCTTGGTGTCTCCAGGCAACTCTTTAAGACTAGAAGTTATAATGGCTACTAAATATCCGAGGTGGACTTGAATTCAGGTCTTCCTGATGGATCCCAGCATTCTGTCCACTGGGTCACCTAGCTGCTAATGGTCAGTATGATGGTCAATATGATGACAGCAAGCAGGAAAGGATGATCCCTGAAGAAGCAAAGAGTATTGATGCCACTTTTTCTTTCTATTCTCATTGTCATGTGAAAATTAAATCAAGAGGGATCACTGTGGTTTCTTTCTTGCCTGGGCTTTTTCTGTACTACATCCTTCCTATCTTATCATCTTCCTACATCTTCCCATCATCCCCCAATGTTGGGGATCAGTACTAAATGGATGATGTCTACCAGGTATTCAGAGGCAGAGTTCTATGAAATGGAGCTTTGGGCTGGATGTGTTGGCATCTGGGTGCATCAAGGCCTATAGTCCCTGATACTAAGGCAATGGTGCTTGCTACTGAGGCTGGTGGGTGGATCACTTGAGCTCAGGAGTTCTGAGTGCCTGGAGAGCTGAAGCCAAATGGAAGTCTACAGTTGACCTGGAACCAATATGGTAAAGCCTGGATGGAGAATGAGGGGCCACTAGGCTTTCTAAGGAAGGATCAAGGCCCAGGTTAGGAATGGAGAGGTCAACTTCTGTCAATCAGCAGTGAGGTCTGCTGTTTGGGTGAGGTAGGGAGATCTAGCCTCAAAAACAAACAGAAATAGGGCACTGAGAATAAAGACGAAGAATAACTTCAGTTCAGACGTGTACATTGGGCCTAAACTTATTTGAGAAAAGAAGCTCTTTTGAAAATGTGATTCCCCCCCAAGGCAGACATTGCCTAAATCCTTTGATCTAATTTCTCCTTTACCCTTAACTGCAACCTTACACATGTATCTGTGTACATGGGGCAACCCACAAGTAAAACATCAGTTCTAGTGGGATAGGTAGGTACTTTTATCTTTATTTTTGTGCCTTACACTTAGTAGGAGCAGTTAGGTGGCACAGTGGTTAGAGTGTCAGGACTGGAGTCAGGAGGACTCATCTTCATGAATTCAAATCTGCCCTCAGACACTAGCTGTGTGACTCCAAGTTACTTTACCCTGTTTGCCTCAGTTTCCTCATCTGTAAAATGAGCTGGAGAAGGAAATGGCAAACCACTCCAGTATCTTTGCCAAGAAAACCCCAAATTTTGGGGTCACACAAAAAAAAAAGATAACAAATACTTAGTAGTGGAATGCTTGCCAATTGGGGAGGAGGGGGAAGAAAAAAATGTAAATTAAAAAAAGACTAGAAGTTATAGTGGAAGTCCTCTACACAGATGAAGTCATAGCTCCAAGACAAAAAAAAAAAGGAAAAAAAATCATTTAGAAAGGCCTAGAAAAACATAAAATCTAAGTTTCTGTGTTTTATTGGTATCCTTAAGAACTAATAAAAGTCAATCTTTTCTCTGTAAACTCAAGTTTCAATTAAGATGATCTATTTTTTATATGTATATATGGATAGATAGAGGGCACAGGGTGAGTTGAAGATATCTAAAAAATGAAATTTAGGGGTGAGAGAGGATTATACTGGGAGAAGGAGAAAGGGAGAGGTAGAATGGGGTAAATTATCTAACATAAATCAGACAAGAAAAAGCTTTTGCAGTGGAAGGGAAGTGGGGGAAGGTGAGAGGGAATAAGTGAATCTTATTCTCATCTGATTTGGCTTAAGAAGGGAATAACATACACACTCAATTGGGTTTGGAAATTTATCTTATCCTACAGGAAAATAGGGGGGAAGGGGTAATAGAAGGGAGAGCAGATTGGGGGCAGAGGGTAATCAGAAGCAAATACTTCTGAGGAGAGACAGGGTCAAAAGGGAATAGAATAAACAGCGGGTGGGACAGGATGAAGGGAAATATACTTAGTTTTTCACAACATGACTACTATGGAAGTGTTTTGCATGACTACATATGTATAAACTGTATCAAGTTGCTTGCCTTTTCAATGAGGGTGGGTGGTGAGGGAGAAAGGCAGAGAATCTGGAACCCAAAGCTTTAAAAACAAATGTTAAAGACTTTTTACATACAACTGGGAAATAAGATATACAGGCAATGAGGTATAGAAATCTATCCTGCCCTACAGGAAAACAGAAAGGGAAGAGGATAAGAAAAGGGGGGTGGGGGATGATAGAAGGGAGGGCAGATTAGAGGACAGGGTATTCAGAATGCATGCCATCTTTGGGTGGGGAAGGGGTGAGATGGGGAGAAAATTTGGAACTCAATCTTGTGGAAGTGAATGTTGAAAGCTAAAACTAAATATTTAAATAAAATTTTTTAAAAAGATGATCTATTTTTTAAGGCAAGAAAAAGCACCATTTTACATTTTTATGAGTTTACTACACAGCAGTGGTATCAAACTCAGGTAAAAGTAGGGGCTACCAATGAATAAGGTATCTATAAGAATCCCTAGAAGATACATATTGACAGTTTTAAATGTAATATTGTCTAAGTGGTACTGTGTTTTTATTTATTTTGTTAAACAGTTCCAAATTATATTTTAATCTAGTTCAGGCCACACTCTGGAATGTTGGTGGGGAGGAGTGCAGACCCTATTTTTGACATCTCTGGACTACAGGACATAATTACTGCAGGTGAATCTCTGGCTGTGCGATCCTTATAAAGCCAAAGGAAAAATTATAGAAAAGCTGCCCTTTGCCTTAGCCCAGGAGTTTTTACCGTTTTTTGCATCAAGTTTTCCTTCTCAGAATATTTTTGAATGCATTTGAATGAACTGAATGAATCAATGCAACGACAAACTTGATTTCAGAATACATAGGATTAGAAAGGAAACCAATTATGCTGAAATACTATTATCAAAATATATTTTTAAAAAGTTTAGGACCTCAGGTGAACTCCTGAACTAGCCTATTATGTAAAGAATACTAACTTATTTCCTCAATTAATAGAAACTCAGTAACTTCCCTAGCCATAGTTAGATTTAGAAACTATTACACTTTCCTCAACTCTCCTAAAAATCATCTTAATGGCCACTGATAACAACTGGATAAACCTAATTGACGGACCAGTCAAGTTAGTGTTTAGAGTACCTTAGGATACAAATTTTCTTTTATTGCTATCCTTTATCCCCTACAAAGTATCAAAACCTACCACATATTTCAAATGCTACATATTTTACAAGACAACCTCGTACTTATTTTCACTGAATTATATTTTTGTCCTCGTTTCTTTGTATTGAAGCATGGTCATATACTTCATTGACCACACTTTAATTTCTCAGAGATTTATGATTCACTAAGTGTGGGGACTTGATACATAGATGAAGCTCCTGCCTCTGTTACTAAGTAAATTGTCATCACAAGTTGATAAATAACATGGTGCCTTGAAGGTGATGAGCCTCTCCAAACTGTGCTAGGCTATGGTGCATGGTGGGGCTGTATTCAAAAAACCTTATCACTATGGCAAAACCTGTCAAAGTTTTTGTTTCATTGGCAAGACATGGGTTTCTGAAAACTCAGGATCAGCACTGTGCCATAATGAAGCTTCAGTGTAAGACTTAGTGGAGTATGAGACCACATTTGATAGAATACAGATTCTCTGGAGGTAATGGACAAATTGTATAGCTTAGCCCATTACAAAAACTCACCACAGTGAATTTCTAATACTACTGTAATTTTCTAATTACTAATTTCTAATAGGAACTTTAAAAGTATTAATACCATAGCATTAATATGTTTCAAAGTAATTTATGTACATTAAAATAGCATCCAGGAAATACTTTTTTTTAATTTTTCCAAGATAATTTTAAGTCTATTATGTACTTTCTAGGCTAGGGCAATAAAATAAAATTATCATTCAAGTAAAAATATACACAGTAGATTGTAAAAGTCTCACTACAACCAAGGCAGCACCTCCTGCATTAGAATCAAAGGCAATTCTGCATTTCCACCAGATTCCCAGATGCTGCCACACTAGGGGAGAAATGATAGTGTTTACCTTCCCATCTTAGTTTATCAGACTACAAAATTAAAATAACTTTAAAAATCTAAAAAGACTTTGAGATTAAGACATCCCGTTGCCAAAAACTTTTAAGGAAAGCATAAAACAGTTGGTGAATAAACATTAAGCACCTACATGCCAGGCACTATGCTAAGTCAGGGGACAAAAGATAGTCCCTGCCCTGGAGCTCACAATCTAAAGCGGAGGGCATTCTAGGGCTGTATCTCAAAGAGATCATACAAATGGGAAAAAGACACATATGTACAAAAATATTTATAGTAACTCTTTTTGTAGTGGCAAAGAATTGGAAATTGAGGGGATGCCCATCAACTGGGGAATGGCTGAACAAGTTGTGGTATATGAATGAAATGCAATACTATTGTGCAATAAGAAATGATGAGCAGGTGGACTCAGAAAAAGCTAGAAAGACTTGTATGGACTGATGCTGAGTGAAGTGAACAGAACCAGGAGAACCCTGTACACAGTAACAGCCATCTTGTGCTACAACTAACTTTGGCAGACTTAGCTCTTCTCAGCAACATAAGGATCTAAGACATCTCCAAAAGTCTCATGATGGAAAATGCTATCCACATCCAGAGAAAGAACTATGGTGGTTTGAATGCAGATCGAAGCATACTCCTTGCTCTTTTTTTCCCTCTTCTGTTTTGTTCTGTTTCTTCTTGTGGTTCCAATTCTTCTTTACAACAAGACTAATGTGAAAATATGTTTAATAGGAAATGTATATGCAAAGCCTATATCAGATTGCATGCCATCTTGGGGAGGGAGGAGCGGAAGGAAGGAGAGAAAATTTAAAACTCAAAAGCTTATGGAAGGGAATGTTGAAAACTAAAAATAAATTTAAAAAAGAAAAACAAATGGCTAAAAAAAAAGAAAAAAGGGGAAGACAACAGGCAAACAAATAAGTACAAACGAGTTATATGCAGGATACATAGGAAATAATTAAAAGGAAAGTACTAGAATTAAAAGGGGTTGGGAAAGGTTTCCTACAGAAGATGGTTGGAACCAGAAGGAAGCTAGTAGGCAGAGATGAGAAGGGAGAGCATTCCAGGAATGGGGGACAGTCAGAAAAAAAAAAAATGCCTAGAGCAGAGAAATGGAGTGTCTTGTTTGTGGGACTGGTGTCAGTGGATCAGAGTTCATAGCTGAGAGTAAGGTAAAAGAAGACTGGAAAGGGGGAGGGGGTGTGTGGAATGTGCTTGCTAAGTTATTAAGGACTCTTAACACCAGAGGATTTTGTATTTGATCTTGGAGGTTAGGGAGCCACTGAAGTTTATTGATTGGGAGGACTGGAAGGAACTTGCTTTAGGAAAATCATCGGCTGCCAAATGGAGGACAGACTGAAGTGGGGAGAGACTTGAGACTGGCAGACCCACCAACAAGCTATTGCAATAGCCCAAGCTCAGGGCTATGAAAGCCTGTAACAGGGTGGTGGCAGTATCAGAGGAAAAAGGTTGATATATTTGAAATATGTTACAAAGGGGAAACTGACAGGCCTTGGCAACAGATAGGATATAGGAGGTGAGAGGTAGGGAAAAGTGGAGGATGACACCTGGGTTGTAAGCCTTCGGGGCAAAGAGGATGGTGGTGCCCTAGACAGTAATATGGACGTGTGTGGTTTAGGGAGAAACAGAGTAAGTTCAGTTTTGCACATATCCAGGTTAAGATATCTACTAGATATCCAGTTCCAGATTTTAGCAGAGAGGTAAGGGCAGGATAGGTAGATTTGAGAATCATCAGCATAGAAATGATAATTAAATCCACAGGATTTAGAGAGAAGAGGAAGCCTATGACAAGGCTCTGTGAAACACCAACAATTGTGCTGTAAGAAGTGATGAAAGACATTTTCACAGTAAGTTGTAAAGACTTGTATGAACTGAGGAAGAATGAAGTCAGCAGAACCAGAAAAAAACTGTATGCAGTAACAACATTGTAAAGATAAATAATTTTGGAAGACTTAAGAATTCTGATTGATGCAAGGACCAACCATGATTCCAGAATATTCATAATGAAAAATGCTATCCATCTCCTGATAAGAGAGATGACAGACTCAGAATAAAGACTAAAACACTTTCTGGATATGGTCATTTTAGGAATTTTTTTTTTTTGCTTGACTTTGCACATATCCATTACACAAAGGTCTTGTTTTTCTTTCTTTTTCAATGGGGGAGGTGAGAGAAGGATTTTCATTCATTAAAAAAAGGTTAATAAAAATATAAAATATAAAAATTAAATTATATAAAAAACAAAAGTTTTTAAAAAGGAAAACGTAACAACACAGCAATTCACATTTCATCACCTCTCCCCCCAACCCTATAACCTAATTTGTCAGGAATCCTTTGGGGAATGGGAATGTGTTTGTGCTGTCCGCTGTCCAGAATATCTCCCTTAACTACAGCTGACTAAATCGGCCAAAAAGGATTTACTTAAGTACCTACTAGGTGACAAGCTAAGTGCTGAGGATAGGAAGAAAAGCAAAGGTACTGTCGGCTCTTAAAGATCTCCCTGGGGTGTGTGGGGGGGGGGGGGTGTATGGACGACAATATGAAAACAACCACGTGCTAACAAGGTACGTACAAAATAAAATGAACCTAATCAAGAGAGTTAAGGCACCTCAATTTATAAAGACTGATAAAGGCCTCCCGTGGGATCTTAGCTGGGACTTGAAGGAGGCCAGAAAAGCCAGGAAGAAGCAGAGAAGTACAGGCCTAATGAACAGCCAAAGAAAGTGGCCGGAAAGAAAGGGGGGGAAACTTGTGTAAATTATATCGAGGATTCAAGCTCCCCAACGGGCCCACCAGCTGGGCAGCCATCATACCCACGGGGCAGGCCTGGAACGCAACTCGGAAAACATTCATTAGACTCCTGCTACAGTTAGAGCCAAGAGAGCGGAGGGGGGAAGGCGGCGCGCATCAGGTCCGGGAGGGGACGGGAGGAAGCTGCACATCACCGCGGCTGTTATCTTTACAGTGAGCGAAGGGCAAAGTCAAGTGCGGCCTGCAAGGCAGACACCCCCACGCACGTTCGTCCGCGGCGCCCCGGGGGCAGGTCTGCGTTGGAAGAAATGGCCCGCTCCCCCCGCCCCGCCCCCGCTGTCCCTCTCCCTCCCCCCGCCCCCACGCGGCCCTTCCCTCCCCGATTCCCCCTCCCCCCGCCCGGGAGCCTGAATGCTGCTCTCCGATAGCATCTTCCCTACCCCCACCGAGAACCCCTGGGCGGCCTAGGACCCTAGGGAAGGTAATCCCCGAAGCCTGAGTGCGGAAGGTGCAGGAGACAGAGAGAACGACGCCTCCCTTCTTCTCCCACCGCGGCCGCACGGGGGATAGGAGCGGGCCCCGAAGCACTGGGGGTGGGGGTAGGCGGGAAACGGAGGAGGCCTTGAATCCTCTGGGACGGCGCGGCACCGGCCTCACCTGTTTTATATACATGATTCCCCGCTCCTGGCCCGGGAGAAAGACCCTCCCGGGACCCGCAGCTGCTTCTCCGCCAGTCAGGTGAGCTGAATCTAGGACCCCTCCCCCACGACCCCGATCCTTTCCCCAGCCAAACAAAATGGCGGCCTCTGAGGAGGCGGTGTCACCCGTCTGGATCAAACCATGCTCGCCACCCGTGCAGGGAGGAGCGGGTGCTCCGGGAGACTTCGCCGCCTATCCCCACCCAGGACTAGCTCCCGCCAGACTCTGCGTGGCAAAATAGTATTTGTATTTTGGGCACGGTCTCCATTCCTTCGAGAATTCGCTTTCGGCTTTATTCCGGGCACGCTTGATCTGGTCCGTTATCCCCTCTATGGCGGAAGACAGTGGTAGCGACTACGAGAGGGGAAAGGTTCGGCGCCAAAGGCAAGCGTCCTCAAACCGCGAGGGGAGGGGACCGCGAAGATGAGCCAGGCTAAACCACGTGGTTTGAGGGGATTGAAAAAAAACCACGAAGGTTGAACTTGGGCGCTGCGGGCTAGCTTGTTGGGTAGCTGATTATGTTTGGAAATGCAGAGCGCTTTGGGGCTATGGGCCTCTTCCCTGGTCGGGCTCGCTAGAAAGGCGGTCAGCCCACATTTATTTCGCTCTTGACTAATTTCTAATGGATATTACGCTTTCACTCAAAGCGTGTGGGCACTGAGGAGCAAATGAGCAGAGTTTGCGCGGGGACGCAAAACAGCTGATGCTAGCTCGGAGATTATCAGGTGCAGCTAACACTAGAGAACGTGAAAGTCAATGAACGTCTGTGCTGCTGATCTCACCCACCTGTAATAATCTGCCGTGCATTGTCTCTATGGGTGTGTGTCTGAATAATAAATCAGTAAGCATTTATTAAGTACCTACTGTGTGCCAGGCACTGTGCCAACCACCGAGGATGCAAAAAGAGGCAAAGGCAGCCCCTGCCTTCAGGGAGCTTATTCTGTAGGATCTAAGAAAGTTACAGCTGGAAGGGACCTTAGAAATCCATATTTCCTGTTATTTGTTATTTTTATCTTTATTTTGGAATGGAACCCCCTTGATCATCTTTTATTCTTTTGTAAGTGTTTGGTAACTTACAAAAACACCTTTGTTTATGATAACCTAATATTCACTTGTTCAGTTCTTCAGTCATGTCTGACTCCTGTGACCCCAGGACCATATTGTCCGTGGGGTTTTCTTAGCAAAGATATTGGAGTGGTTTGTCATTTTCTTTTTCAGAGGATTAAGGCAAACAGAGGTTAAGTGATTTGCCCAAGGTCACACAGCTAGTGAGTGTCTAAAGCCACCCTTGAGCTTGGGTCTTCCTGTCTCCACTGAGCCACCAAACTGCCTCATATCTCGTTGCTTACAAAAATTCTGTGGAATAGGCGGACAACTTTTATACTGATTTGATGGGTAAAGAAAATGACACCCAGGGAAGTGAAATGATTCATTTAAGGTCACACAGCTAGTAAATGCTAGTCTTTTGTCACCTCCTTCCCCCACTGCTCTTTTTACACCCTGCTGCCTCTCTTCTCTTAGCTTGCTTAATAGACTAAGTTCACTGATGGCACAAACTGCATCTTATTTGTCTTTGTAAATCTCAAAGCAGATAGAGAAGGCTCTTATTAAACTTATTATGTGACAGGCAAACGTGCTAAGTTCTGGGTATAGGGATAAAAGAGAAAAAAAACAGTCCCTGCTTTTAAGGTGCTCACATTCTGATGGGAAAATCACAGCATAAAGGGGAGCAGGGAAAAGAAAACATGGGCAGGGCCTCCCATGGGGACATGGAGCTGTCCAGTGAGTGAGTTAAGCTCTAAAGGGCTTGAGCAGCAGCTCCTCACCAATCAAGAGAACAGGCCTGAAGTGGAGTCACCCCAGGTGTATCAGGGCACCTGGGAGGCAGCTGGTGGAGCACGAATTGAGATGGGAGTGAAGTAGCCCCCAGCAAAGGGCTTTGAACCAAGGCACTGAGGGTATTTGTCAGGATGATTGAAAGATGATTAAAAGAATGAATATTAATTATCTTGTGTGCTGTCTTCCCATTTAATTTCTGAGCTTTATGAGGACAAGAAAAAAATTTATGCACACATATATATATATACACACACACATTTGTTTATTTGTTTGTTTATTTTATCCCCATAAAGGAAATAGTATACCTTAGAAGTGTAACAGGAGAGAGGACTAGCATTTGAGGGAACCAGTATCCAAGGAGAGAACCTGCCGTGAAGACCATGAACTTACATGTGGTGATGGAAACAAAATCTTAAAACGCCCTGTTCAAATTAGGCTAATTTTTCCTCAAAAGGTACTGGTTTGCTTGGGGAATTAAAGGCTCTGCTCCTGATTTCACTTCCAGGTTGCCTGAGTACAAAATCAGGAGAAGTTTATCTCTGAGCCTTGACTTAGATGTACCGGGACGTACAAGTCAAAGGCAGGGAATCCAACTTGAGGGGTTTTCAATGCATACTGTTTATTGAATATCCTTCCCTTGCTAGGGGGCTAAAGAAATATTTTTTGTTAATAGTCAAATGACCTAAATTCCAATATTAAACCTAAACTTCTTGGCCTGAGTCAGGTCTAGCCTAGAATAGGGGTCTACCAAAGAAGAAGTTTGAGCAAATTTTGCCTTTGTTCTACCTGAATCCTTCATATGCTCAATCCCTTATGGCAAAGTATTGTTCCATTAAAATATATACCATAATTAGTTTTCCCATTTCTTTATAATTGGACATATCAGAGGTATCATATTAGCTCAAGTGTTAGGATCTGAGTTCAAATTCTATCTCTTTTACCTTAGGCAAGTTACCTAACCACCTTGGTATTTATTTTCCCCTATATGGAAAATGAGGGGGTGGTTTCACAGCTGTGACTAGAGTGTGCATTCTTAATCAAACAGGGTCTAAAGGAAATTACAAAAGATAAAACAGATAGTTTCAATTACATTAAATTGAAAAGTTTTTGTGTGAACAAAATTAATGTAACTAGGATAAGATAGGAAATAATCAACTTGGAGAAAATCTTTGCATCAAATATCTCTGGTAACAGTCTGATACCCAAGATAAATAAACAACTAAATGGAAATATATTAGCACAAAAGCCATTCCCCAATAGATAAATGGCTCTGGGGCTGCTTAATAGTGCCAGCACACCACCATGCTCACTGGGTCCATTACAAACTTACATTATGGAGTCCCAGCTGAGCCTTCAGTGTCTCAACCTCTCAGAAGAGCATAATAATAGTTATAAGTTGAGTTACTGAATTCTGTCAGTGCATGCTTGTGAGTGTTTTGTGTTTAGCCCTCCTTGCCTCTTACCTGAATATTAAAATGGTCTCCTAACTGGTTTGGCAGCCTCAAGTTTTCTCCTCCAGTCTATCCAACCACCTTGAGGCCCAGTTGGTCTACTCGAATGACAGGGAAGACTTGACCATTTTAGTATTAGAGCTCCCACTGTCCTGAGTACGTCACAGTGGCCCGCTATATCAGGCTACCTCTGGCCATGCTTTATTTTATCCTCTGGCCAATTCCTAGCCACCTTTCCTCCAGACTCTGCTGTCTAGCTTTAGAACCATAATCAAATCAATGTTGCTATTGCTTTTATGAAGGGTAGGTTAATTTACTTCCTTATAACTCTATTCACCATCCCTATAATGTTCCTATGCAAAATATCTCTGACCACCATTCCCCAATTAGAATGTAAACTCCTTAAAGGCAGGGACTGTCTTTACTTTTGTATTTGTTCCCCTACTGCTTGGCACATGGTAAATACTCAATAAATTTTTTTTCATTCATTTCCTTTATGCCTTTATTCATACCCTACATAGTTTCCAAATTAATATTTTAAAGCATAAGTCTGACCCTGCCACTCTCCTCAAGAATCTTCAGTGACTCCCAGTTGCCTGGAGGATAAAATACAAACTCCTGTCTGGCATAGAAAACCTTTCATGATGTGGCTCTAACTTATCATTCTGAGCTGATTTCACTTTACTACCCTTCATGTACTCTGTTCTCCAACCAAATGAGCCCATTTGCCATTTCTAGTTCAAGCTGTTTCATCTCCCACCTCCGTACCTTTGGAGAGGTTGTGAGTCTCCTGGCTTCAATACCTCCCTTCAAGCCTATGCTCATCCTCCCTCCTACGAAAGACCCTTACTGATTCTCCAGGTGTTAGCATTTCTACCACCTCCCCATCCCCATATTTACTGTGTGTATGGTGTATATTTACTTATCTATGTACATGTTGCCTCCCTGTACCATGTAAGTTTCTTAAGGTCAGGGACTGTTCTGATTTTGTCTTTGTCTCTAGCCTCCTATATATATATATGCTGTGCCTAGCACCCTTTATAAACGCTTTTCAATCAATTCAATCAAATTACATTATTTCATTTGATCCTTTCAGCAACCCCATAAAGCAGACAAAAATTACATATTATTGTCATTTGAAAGGTTGAATAAATTGAGGCTTAGGTAAATTAGGCAACTTGCTCTAGGTTACCCAGTAAGCCAGAATCCTAGCCCTAGGCTGCTTCCATGTTGCTATCCTGGTCACTGACTTGCCTACAGATAATTTTTCTTTGAAGTATTTAAGATTTTATCTTCCAAAGCTTTTAGAATTAGTTTTTCATTTTTCATCACATTGTTTCTCTTATCACTGAAGCAATCACAAATTGAAAAACTGCTTAAAGTGTATATAGTACACAAATTTTTTACATAAACATATAAGCTCGGACTTTCAAAAAATGTTTATTGCTTTTTTTTTTGCTTTTATGTTTTCCCACATCCATCCATTCTCTCTCACAAAAGATAAAAAAGAGGATACCAGTGACTAGTCCAGAAAAATCAACCAACACATTGAAAAAATCTGATATTATATGCAGTGTTCCATACTCATAGTCACCCACCCCTATAAAGAAAGGAATTGAGTTTATAATTTTTAAAAGCTTTTTCTTTGAGAATGTCCAAAGTACTGTGTCATCTATAACTTCAAAACATTCTGGTTTTCTTTCTCCTATATGGCATTACAGAATCAATTAATCAACAAGAATTTATTAAGCACTGTGCTATATGGCTGGAGCCAGGCTGTGAAGAGCCTCCCATGCTAGAGGATGTTATAGTTTATCCTGGCTGGAATAAGGAGCCACTGGAGCTTTTTGAGCGTGGGAGTGACACAGGCAGACCTCTTTGGCAGCTGCATAGAGGATGAAATAGAAAAAGGAGAAACTTGAAGTCTGGAGGCTGAATAGACTGCTTTTGCAGTCATCCAGGCAAGAAGTGATAAGGGGTTAAACTGGGGTTGTCATTTAAGTAGAGAGTGGAGGACAAACGTGAGAGAGACTGCAAGACTTGCAGAGACTGCAAGTTCGAACTGGCAAGACTTTGCATCTGATTGGGTTTGTGCATCGAAGGAGAGTGAATAGTCAAGGACAGCTATGAGGTTACAAAAACCTGACTGGAAGGATATCGGTATCCTTGACAGAATGGGTTGTTAGGAACAAGGGCAGGTTTTGAGGAAAAAATAATGCATTCTGTCTTGGACATGTTTCATTTGAAATGCCTGTGAGACATCTAGTTGGAAATGTCCGGTTAGGAAGATGATAAAGCGACGGGAGGGGAGTGGATCTGGGAAGAAGGGTGAACATATAAATTAGAGAGTCACCTACACACAGCTGCTCCATGGCTCTGTGGATGGAGTGCTCAGCCTCCAGTCAGGAAAATAGGAATTGAGATCCAGGCCTCAGACACTTATTAGCTGTGTAACCCAGGGCAAGTCACTTAATCTATGTTTGCCTTAATCCACTAGAGAAAGAAGGCAAACTGCTCCAGAATCTTTGCCAAGAAAAGCCCATACATGGTCATGAGATACAAGTGAACAACAACAAACATCTACATAGAAATAATACTTAAACCCATGGAAGTAGATAAGATAACCAAGGGAGAAGGTGCAAGGAGAGAAGAACCCTAGGGTACACCCATGGTAAGAGAGAGGTACATGGATCATGATCTAGCAAAGCAGACAGAGAAAGAGTGGTCAGACAAGTTGAAAGAGAACCAAGAGAAAACAGTCACAAAAGCCCGCATAGGAAAGAGTATCCAGGAGGAAGAGGTGTTCTGTAGTGTCAAATGCCGCAAAGAGGTCAAGAAAATTGAAGATAGAAAAAGTCTACTTAATTTGTCAGTTAAAAGATCGTTAGTAACTATGGAGAGAACAGTTTGAGTGGATGATTAGGTCTACAGCTAGTTTGCAAGTGAATAAAGGGAGAGGAATTATAAGTAATAATTGCAGATAATTTTTTTCCTAGGAGTTTGAAATAGCAAACTTTATAGCTTGAGGCTATGGTAACATAAGAGGAAGTTGCATATCTGTCTGTGTGTTTGGATTGGGTTTTTTGTTTTTTTGGGTTTTTTTTTTTGGATGAAAGAAACCTGGCAATGTGGGCAGCAGAGGAGGAGTCATTGGATTGGGAGAAATTGAGGGTTAGGGTCAGAGGAAATGATTGCTGGAGGGGATGGGATCGATCAAAGGCACTTGACCACCTTTTCATGAGAGACTGGAATAAAGGAGGAGAGAATGGGGATGATACTGAGTAGAGGAGAAATGATAGCTCATAAACAGCCTCATTTCCTTAGTAAAGGAAAGGAGGTGAGGCCTTCCACTGAGACAGAGGACGATAGAGAGTAGTTGGGGGAACTTGTGGATAGAAGAGAACATTTTGAACAGTTGCTCTGAGGAATATAATAGCCCACTGAGGAAGGATAAAATGACTTCCTTACTGTAATGAGATTCCAGTTAAGATTAGGTAATATAAATTTGTGGTGGTTGCAGTCAGTATGGTTGTGTGACTTCCTTAGGCATCATTCAGATAGGGATAGAGGAGGTATATGTTGGAAGTAATCTGGATTTGGCAAGGCATGAGCAGAATAGTACAAAGAGACAATGGATTTGAAAAGAATGTGTGTGGGATAGGGTTAAGGTTGGAGCAGAGCCAAAATAGTGGAGTAGTAGGAAGAAGTATAGTCTACCTCAGGAATGGAGAACCTGTAGCCTCGAGGTCACATGTGGCCTTCTAGGTCCTTGGGTATGGTCCTTTGACTGAGTCCAAGTTTTACAGAATAAATCCTTTTATTAAGGGGATTTGTTCTGTGAAGTTTAGATTCAGTCAAAGGGCCACCCTTGAGTATCTAGAGGGCCACATGTGGCTCAAAGCCCCTGGTATAGCTCCTCCAACACACTTCCACAAAGATCCAGAAAACACATTAGACCAAGTCTTGATTGGAAAATCCAAGGGAAAAAAATCCCAGTAAATAATTTTTCTAGGCTAGGTTGGCTTAGGGAGACAGAGGTCTGTGGATCCTGGGAATGGTATCTGGCCAGGAATGTCCCACCATAAAGAGCTGTCATCATGACAGGGATGCCTAACAGACAAACCCAAAAGAAAAACATGACTTGAAAATATCTACAGGCAAAGCCTCAAGGAAAAGCACACCTAGGACACAAGTCCAGCCAGAATTCTGGAAGAGAATAAACAAGAGTTAAAAAAAAAAAAAAGCACACTAAAACACTTTAAAAACCAAATGAGAGTGCTAGAGGGAAAAAAAAGGAAACAATAAGAGCTATGGAAGAAAGATTTGGAAAGAGCATTAACAGCTTGGAACAAGAAGTACAAAACTTTAACCAAGGGGGAAAATAAATCCCCCCCAAAATTAGTATTGACTAAATAAGAAGCCAATTACTATATGAAACAAGAAATGTTAAAACAAAGTAAAAACAAAATATAAAGGAAATGTAAGATATTTCATAGCAAAAACAACTGACCTGAAAAATAGACTGAAGAGAGATCATTTAAGAGTCATTGGACTACCTGAAAGAGAAAAAGAGCTTAGGTACTATATTTCAAGAAATATCAAAACAGTGTTCAAATCTCTTAGAACTAGAGAGCAAAGAAGAAATAGAATTCATCAACCTCCTCCAGAAAGAAACCCCAAAATGAAAATCCCAAGGAACAGGATAGCCAGCATCTGGAACTTCCAGGTCAAAGCTACAAGAAGCCAGAAAGGAAGAATTCAAGTATAGAGGAGCATATATTGGGGTGAAAATGGATCTTATTAAAGTCGAAGACTTACAAGCATTCCTGATGAAAAGACCAGAGCTGAATAGAAAGTTTAGAATTCAAACAGACATCAAGAGAAGCCTAAAAAGGTAAATATGAGCAAGCAATCATAAGAGACTAAACAAAGATAAGCTATTTATATTCTAATGTGAGGAGATGATACATGCATCCCCTCAGAACTTTGTCATCATCCAGGATCATAGAGGGAATCTAATTAGACAAAAGATCTGGGAGTGGTTCTGTTATGTTTTGTTGATTTTAAAAGAAGAATGGAAAGGGAGGAGTAGAGATATACATTGGGGGAGAGGAAGAATAGGGAAATGATCCCACATAATGACGGTACTCAAGAAAAAGACTATACAGATAAGGAAGAAAGGATAGGGGGAGCTGATGACATTTGAACCTTACTCATGTGAACTTGTCAAAAAAAAGGGAAGAATAAATGCGCACACGCACACACACACACAGAGTTGAATACAGAAATACATTTCATTCAACAGGAGGGAAAAGAGAATAAAAGGGAGGGAATATTAAGTGAGGGATTAGTCTTAAGCAAAACAAACTCTTAAAGAGAGGATGAGAAATAAAGAGAAGTAAAAAAAAATATGATGGAAGGAAATACACAATTAATAGTCATAAGTGTGAATGTGAATAGGATGAATTCAGCCATGAAATAGAGTTTACCAGATTGGATTAGAAAGCAGAATTCCAACAATATGATATTTACAGGAAACACTTGAAACAGAAAGATGCACACAGTTAAAATAAGTGGCTGGAACAAAATCTGTTATACTTCAGCTGAAATAAAAAATTCACAGGTAGCAATTATGGTCTCAGACAAAGCAACAGCAAAAGTAGGCATTTTGCTGAAAGGTACCATAGTTAAAATCAGTGCTAAATATATATGCTCCAAATGTCATAAGAATTTAAATTCTTAAAGAAAAAGTTAAATGAGTTGTAGGAAGAAAGAGTAAAACTCTTAATAAATCTAACCAAATAATAAGCAAAAAAGAAATGAACTGGAATATAATTTTAGAATATGTGTATGTAAACACATGTGCGCATATATTTCTCAGTTGTGTACACCACCTTTGCAAAAAGTGATAATCTATTAAGGTATGAAGATCTCACAAATAAATGTAGGAAAGTTGAAATATTAAATATATATTTTACCAATCATAACACAGTAAAAATTATGTTCAATAAAGGACCTTTGAAACAAAGATGAAAAATTATTTGGTGCTCTAAATCACTATTAATTAGAGAAATTCACATTAAAACAACTCTGAGGTACCACCTCACACCTATCAAATTGGCTATATGATAAAAAAAGAAAATGATAAATGTTGGAAAAGATGTGGGAAAATTGAAAACACTAATGCATTATTGGTGGAGTTGTGAACTGATCCAACCATTCTGGAGAGCAATTTGGAACTATGCCCAAAGGGCAGCCAAACCGTGTATATTCTTTGACCCAACAATACCCCTACGGGGTCTGTATCCCAAAGAGATCATAAAAGAAGGGAAAGGATCCACATGTAGAAAAATATTTATAGCAGCTCTGTTTGTGGTGGCAAAGAATTGGAAATTGAGGGGATGCCCATCAATTGGGGAATGGCTGAACAAGTTGTGGTATATGGATGTAATGGAATACTATTATTCCATAAGAAATGATGAGCATGCAGACTTTAGAAAAACCTGGAAATGTCCATTATCACCACTGTTGTCCAATATCGTACTGGAAACATTAGCTTTAGCAATAAAAGAAGAAAAAAAAATTGAAGGTATTAGAATAGGCAAAGAAGAAACAAAGCTATCACTCTTTGCAGATGACATGATGATATGCTTAGAGAATCCTAGAGAATCAAGTAAAAAACTATTTGAAATAATAAACAACTTTAGCAAAGTTGCAGGCTATACAATAAACCCACATAAATCATCAGCATTTCTATATATTACCAAAAAAGCCCAACAGCAAGAGATAGAAAGAGAAATTCCATTTAAACTTACTGTAGACATTATAAAATATTTAGGCGTCTACCTCCCAAAACAAACCCAAAACAATTGTGTATGAACACAATTACAAAACACTTTTCACATAAATAAAGTCAAATCTAAATAATTGGAAAAACATCAGTTGCTCATGGGTAGGCCGAGATAATATAATGAAAATGACAATTCTACCTAGGCTAATTTACTTGTTCAGTGCCATACCAATCAAACTACCAAAAAATATTTTATAGAGTTAGAAAAAATAATAACAAGATTCATTTGGAAGAACAAAAGGTCCAGAATATCAAGGGAACTAGTGAAAAGAAATGCAGGGGAAGGCCTAGCTATTCCAGGTGTTAAACACTTCTGGGTATCAACTCTTATTGAACTATATCCCAGGAAAACCAAAGGCAAAAACCAAGGTCCGTTATACAGGGTGTTCCATTGCACTAAGAGTTTTGTAACTCCCTGTATACCAAAATATTTGTAGAGACAGCACTCTTTGTGGTAGCAAAGAACTAGAAACAAAGTGAGTGCTCATTGATTAAAGAGTAGCTGAAAAAACTACGGGTATATAGATTTAATTGCATATTATTTTGTAGTAAGAAATGATAAAAGTAATTCAGAGAAATATGGGAAAGTTTATATGAACTAATGAAGGTTGAGATGAGTTTTAAAAAGCAGGAGAACACAATATACTATGACACTAGGTTGGGCACTGTCTAGAGTCTTGGACTTGGAGTCAGGAAGACCTCAGTTCAACCATGAGCTCAGAAGTGTACTAGCTATGTGACTCTGGGCAAGAATCCCATGTCAGCTCTCAGCAACATCAGTTTCCTTCACTGTAAAACGGAAATAATAACCATACCTACCTCCCAGAGTTGTTATGGGATAACATATGTAAAGTGCTTTGCAAACTTTAAAGTGCTTTATAACATATTGTATAAACTATGACATAATATAACATAATATATAAAGTATTATATAACCTTAAAGTGCTAGCAATTATTGTTATTATTGCAACAATGTATATTAAAATATCACTAAAAGGAAGGAAAATTCTGAGTAACTGAAAAACTGAGGAAGGGTCTGGAAAAGAGGTAATTAAATATATCTCCCTCCTCAAGGCAGAGTTTAGGGAACTAGCCGAACATTTGCATGTGTTGTCAGATGCCGTAACTCTTCCACGTTTGAGCTTAATTGTTTTCCTTTGTTTTGTACAAAGGAGGAATTAATCTGAAAGAGGGAGGAGGAGTTTCCAGAGCAGGAGTTTCCAAAGACAGAAGGCATCAATTAAAAAAAAATCTTTAAATGGAATGGGATTCTTCAACAGGTAGTGAGCTCCCTGTTCTTGGAGATGTTCAAGTAGAGTCTAGGCATGCTTGTTAAGGATGTGGAAAAGGGACTTTCTGCATGGAAAAGGAGCATAGACTAGATGGCCGCTGAGATCTCTTCTGCCTCCGAGAATCTCTAAGAGTTCTGTTTCAGGTAACATCATTTAATCTGAACTATATCCAAGGCTATGTAATAATGGCTCATCCAGATTGGGTTTTACCCCATTTGGGATGGACTGAGTCACTGAATTTATTCATGTCTGTGGACTTCCAGAATTTAAGGCAGGAATTTGATAATAATAATAGCTTACTAATATTGACATAATGCTTTCTTAACAGCAACCCTAAGGGTCAGGCAGTACAAGCATTTTTTTCACTGTTTTACAGAGAAGGAAACTAAAGTTCAATCTTTGAGGTAAGGTGATTTTGCCCAAGGTCACATAGCTTGTAAGACTCAAAACCGGAGTGTTTGCCACCAGACTCATATCCTCTGGAAATAAGAGTACTTGTGTAGTCTAGCTTGTAATAAAAGCCTTTTGTAAACCTTAAAGTGATAAATGATTGCAAATGGTTATTTTTTTTCCCTGTCTTCTGTCCTTAGGCAGAGGGTGGCCTGCAAGAGCAATGTTCTGACCAGCAGGTGGTGGAATTGTTCCGAGGAGGCCCAGAACTCACGTTTTTAATGGGCCTTTGTTTTGCTTTCATTAGGCCCCACCCCCAAACCCTCAAAAGACTCTGGCTACTAACTCTCTCCAGGCTTCGAGCAGAATACTGCCTTTTTTTTTTTTCCCATATCGATCAGAGCAATCTCCCAATAGTGGACTCCTGTATGGGGCAGCCATGGGAGAGTGAAACAAGCATCAGGTATACATCTTGGCTTTCCTATTTCATAGCTATGTGTAACCTCAGACAAGTCTTTTTACCTTTCTGTTCCTTAGTTTTCTCATCTGTAAAATGGGGGTGATGCTAACCCATATTTTCTACACTAGTAGGTTGTTATGAGGACAGTATCATATCGGTACAGGCTGTTATTATTGTGTTTGATCAGAGGGCAGAACTGTGATCAATGGGTTGTAGTTATGGGAAGTTTTCACCTCAGTATAAAGGAAAACTTTTAACTTGAAGTTTTATAGGGGTTTTTTCCAAGTCCCAAATATTCAAGAGATCTTAAATGGGGTAGAGAGGTTTAGGAATGCTAGCCACCATAAAGTGACATTTGTGGAGAGAGGACTGGGCTTGAATTCATTTTGGGGTTTAAATCCCTCCGACAACGTCAGCTAGTTTTATGACGTTGGACAAGTATTAACTTCCTCCCTCAACTGTGAAAGAAGGATGATAATGCTTGTAGTACCTACCTCATAGGGTTGTTGTGAAGCTCAAAGGATATAATGTACATAAAATAATTTACCAATTTTAAAGGCTATGCAAAATCAGTTATTATTGTTATTGGTCTCATTTGACTCCTGGTGCTTTCTTTTGTGCCAAGCTATAAAGAAGATATTGTAGACATTTCCCCCACTGAACAAGCACACAAGGTCAGAGGCTTTGGCCCTTCCTAGTTGTCCGTCCTAACTCCATTTCCTTTAACTAGTGCAATCACCCAGTCACCATCTCTGGGTGGATATTCCTTTTACAGATGGTGTTGGTGATGAATAGCTGGAAGTAATTAAGCCAACCCCCAGTTACATAGAGATAACTAATTATGGGTTGGCAAAGGCAGACACCAGACAGTTACTTTGCAAACATATGTTGTTACTAAGGGAGGGGATAGTCAGTCATAGAAAGCCTCATTATGTAATAATAGAACTAAACCTATTCAATCACCACATATACTCAGAGAAGGAAAGTCAGGAAACTGACTGGCAGTTTTCTGCAACAGAATGACAGGGAATACGTGTCCCCTCCGATAAATCATTTTCAGTCATTCTGCAGGGCAGCCTAAACCTGACCCCCATTAAGTCTGCTACAGCTCTAGTTGTTGATGTCCCATTTCCCCTATAAGACTTTATCATTGGGTGAAGGTCATAGGTCACTAGAGCCCGTCGATTGTAATAGAATCCAGAAATGAAGGGGAAGAGAGGAGAAGGGAAGGAAGGAAAAGGGAGGAGAGAGTAACAGTTTAGCTTTTGTAATGAAGGGAGCACAGAGGGAGGAAACAGTAAAGGAAGGAAATGTAAGAGGAAGAGAAAACGAAAAGGAAGGGTATGGAGACAGGAGTAGAAAGCAGAAGCAGGGGAGAAAAAGAGGAAAAGAAACAAATGAGGAGCTGGCTTTGTTTCACCAACAGGGGATGGAGCTGAAGTTGGGACAAAATCAATGCCACCAAATCAGATCCAGAAGTGGGCCTCTCCTAAACATCTCTTGAGCACCGATTATAGCAGAGTACAACCAGATTCTCAACTGGCGTCATCTTAGCATTAACACGTGCTATACTATAATCTTTTGGAATACACAAAGCATTTCTTGGCACAGTGCTCATTTTAGAGCAAGATCATTTTGGCAGCTGTATGGAGAATGAATGGAGTTGTAGGGGAAGACAAGTGGGAACTAATACAGTAGGCAAGGTGACAGAGCTTGAACTCCAGTAGTTGTTGAGTAAGTGAAGGGGAGAAGGATGGTTGCAAGAGATGCTGTGGAGGCAGAATCCAGAAGGCTTGGTCACTGCCTGTGTGTGGTAGGATGAGAGAGAGAACAATCCAGGATGACACTGAGGTTGAGGTGGTGAATCTGGTTGACTGAGAAGATGGCAGTGCCTTCAACAGAAATGGGGAAGCTTGAAGGAGGGATGATTTTAAAGAGGGAGATAATAAATCCTGTATTTCTCATATTGAGTTTAAAATGCCAGAGGATATCCAACAGACCTATACAATAGATACTAATGGTCATCTCAACAAGATGAAAAACAAGTTCAAGAGAAGATCCAATTTGCCAATTCAGCAAACAGTTGTAAGGTCCTTTCTTTGTATAAGGTACTGTGGTAGGCACTGAGAGAGAGGGGTACAAAAACAAGAAGTAAAACAGCCCCTGCCTTCAAGGAGCTTATTATATTTTTGGGAGGAGGTGTCAATAAATGAAGGTGTTTAATAACCGTCTGTCATTATAATCATAATCTATATTTACCAAGAAATACTACACTCAGGATGGAACTTACTCAAACATTAAATAGCAAACTATTTGTTTTTAAAAGCAACAAATCTCATTGAAAGGTCCTAATGGGAAAAATGAAACCAAACATCACTAATCCCTGAAGATCAATGATGGGGAAGTATAGTTGGTGAACCATTCAAAAAGAGTGTATTGCTGGCAACAACCTTTGGAACCTAAGCAGAAAGAAGAAAACCCAAAGAGCTGTCTAGTTCAGCCCGAAATAGGAATATATAAATGTAGATTGATCACTATGTTGTGGACTTTTGTGAGGAGGAAGGAGCATTAAATAATTAAAATCCTCAACTAATCGAAAAGCCTTTCAACCATTGGACCAGAGCGGCCCTTCCTCACCGCTAGGGGGAGGTCAGCAAATACTTACTATGGGTCCCTGAGCCAGAGGTGCTGAGGGCTAATGAACAATAAAGAATCAGGAAAGCAGAACAACACACCCCAAGTGGAGAGAATGTCTATTCTGACCCCTCCTCCCCCACTATTTAATGAGAGGGAAACTGAGGTCTGCAAAGGAGACAGATCAGGGACAGCTACGTGGTGCAGTGGATAGGGCACTGGCCCTGGAGTCAGGAGGACCTGAGTTCAAATCCATCCTCAAACACATAACCGTAGCGTGTGACTCTGGCTAAGTCACTTAACTCCAAATGCCTCACCGAAAAAAAAAAAGAAAAGGAGAAGGTTGAAGGTCACACAAGTAATTAGTGGGAGAGTTGGCTCTAGAACCCTGCTATCAGTATGTGTATACAAATACTTTCATAGGTTCCCTATGAAAATTTCAGCACCTTGAGAGTTGGTATCTGGTCCCATTCATTTTTGTATGCCCTAGTCCAAAGCCTTGAACCAATAATAGGCACTTAGAAAATGTTTACTGAAGACTGGTTGTCAAAGCCCTTTGTTTCTCTCTTTAAATAGCAGTGTGACCTTGGTTAAGTCCCTTACCTTTTCTGGGCTTCAGTGTTCTCATGTGTGAAATGAAGGAATTGGATTAAGTTATCTTAAAAGTCCTGATCTCTAAGTTCTTGTGCACCAAGAATTTTGTAATCTATGAAGCTACAATACAAATATTGTAATAATAAGAATTGACTTTTATGTAGCTCTTTAAAGTTTGCAAAGCACTTTACATGTAATGTCTCATTTGATTCTCACAACCCCATGAGGTAGGTGTTGTCTCACATCTTACAGATGAGGGAACTGAGGCCAACAGGGTAAATGACTTACCCAGAACCAAATGCAGGGTGTGCTGGAGTCAGCTCAAACCACCTCAGGAGAATTGATTTTTAAATTTTCACAATGATTAGCTACACCTTAGAAATTGGCAAAGGCTAATTTGTTGTTTTGGTCATTAATTTTTCCAGAGAGCTGGTTGTTAAAACATTTTCCAGCGTATTTCTAGTCATACAGCTAGTGAACATCTCAGATAAGATTTTAATTCAGGTCTTCCTCACTCCAAGTCCAGCACTCTATCTACCTAGCTGACTCTATAAACTGATGCCTGCTACATTAATAGTAAACTTGAAATACTATAATGTAGTCTCTACTTTGACTAGTCAGTTGGGTATAGATAGAAACTGTCAATAAAATGCCAGATATGGCCAGCTATTTCTTGCCTACATTCCACCCTTTCCCCATAAAAATAGTTCTCATAAACAGGGAACAATGAAGGCCATGACATAGTAGAAAGACCATTAAATTTAGAGTCAGAGAACTTGGGTGTCTGCCCCTGCCAAGGACATATGTCCCTGGGCCAGTGACTCTCGTGTCTTTCTCGAAGAGGGTAGCGACGTCTAACTTGAATAGAGAAGCAAAAGCATAACCAATTCCTGCCAGTGCAGTGGGAAGATCAGTTGTGACCCCCAACAAAAGTGTAGCTATCACAGTCCCTCGGTTCAAATTCTAGCCATGCCACTCTCTGTGTGATCTTAGGCAAGTCATTCAGGGTCAGCCTCAGTTTTCTCACCTGGAAAATGGAGAAGTTGAACTAGGCAACCCCCAACATGCCTTCTCAATTTCAATCTACAGTTCTATGCTATTGGCCCTTCATAGTCTCAAATTTTCAAACTTGTAAAATGTTGGGGATTGAAGGAACCTCAGTGATCACCTACTCCAACCTCCTCCTTGTAGAAATAAGGGAACTGAGACTCAGAAAAGGAAGGTGACTTGCTGAAAGTCATACTTGTCCAACTCTTTGTCATCAGTTTAAACAGAACCAGATCACAGAGCCAAGTGATCTAGATGACCCAAATAAAGCATAGCCCCAGAATTTAGGGACAAGTTCAGAAAATAACATCCTCTGACATCCAAGTTAATAAGATTTCACCAAAAAAAGGATGAATCATGAAACCACAGACTTTTAGAGCTGGAAGGAACTTAATGATCATCTTTTTCAACCCTTTCATTTTACATCAGATGAGAACCTGAGGCTATTGAAGAGGAACCAACTTGCCTGGGATCACCCAGCAAGTTAACAGCAGAGCCAGGGCTAAAAATTCAGGGCATACTCGTTCCTCTACATTATGAGGTTATTCATCTGTGGAAATATCCCCAAGAAATAACCCCACCTTAAGGGATGATTTGTAAACATGGCTGATAAGACTAGAGAATCTCCCGACTAGTATTACCTATGAATCTGTTATATATAATGATATATGACTTACATGGGATAAACTACAATCTAACTAATTAGGTCTACCCTTCATGAGTTAGTATTTTAAGGATAGAAACCTTTGCTCAGTGAGAAGTAATATGACAAAAGAGAATTGAATAAGAAAGAATGTCTTAGGATATCTTGACCTGATCTAGGGAGAACCTTGATCAATCCTACTCTGTGACAGAAATATCCCTAGAAGGAAGAAAAATAATTTGTCAAGCTGCCTACAAGGTCTTAAAGATCAACCTACTCTTCTCACTCTAATCCTTTACTAACCAAGGACCTTCTATTATATAACATTTTTTGGGGGGAACTATGCAATGGGATTAAGTGACTTGCCCAGGGTCACACAGGTAGTAAGTGTCAAGTGTCTAAGACCAGATTTGAACTCAGGTCCTCCTGACTCCAGGGCTGGTGCTCTATCTACTGCACCACTTTGCTGCACCCCCAAGAACCTTCTGATGTATAACTTGGTGTCCTGAAGAACATACTCCTCAGGAAGGAGAGTCTCTCCAGTGACTGGTGTCTTGGTTATCCAACAAGAATACTTTCCCCCCCCAACATAAATTAATGAGTGAACATCCTGATTTATAATAGCTCAGACTTTTGTAAGTGTGCTGATCATGGATTAGTTTCCCAGAGCTCTGTTGCTCCTCTGTGAATTGATAAATCAGTGTTCCTATGAAGCTAAGACCCAGTAATGACCCCCAACCAAAGTATAAACACTCTATGACCCAGTCTGCCAGTTGGTTTCTAGAAGTCTAAAGGAAGGCATTAATTAAACTGTTTCAAATAAAGTACCCATGGCTGCACAGGTGGATGCTGTGAGGGCCCCACTGGTATCCCTGGGCTATTAATAGAACAATAGAGAGGCCATTTACATATTGGGTTGCTTCTCTGTGGAGAAGTGACCGGAAAGCATGGACAAGAGTTACATAGGGAGACAAGACTTGAAAGAAGTTTCGACCTGAACTACTGAGTGGGTGAGGTGTCCCTAGAACAAGTTAGGTCATTGACCCAGGAAGTCAGAAAGTAAGATCTGTTTCTAAGCCCCAACTTGGCTGGACCCTGCAAAGTTTCCTGCTGTCACTAACCATGCCCCTTATCCCATCAAAGCTCCCAGTGGGTGTATGGCACAGTGGAAAAAGTCCTGAATGTGGAATCTTAGAGCCCAATGTGGATCACAGCTCCACCACTTAGTATACTTGTGTGACTTTAGGCAAACCACTTACCTCTTTGGGCCTCAATTTCTTCATCTGTAAAATGAGGTTGGACTAAGGTAGAGGGTGCCTTCTAGCTCTAAATCTATAATTCTATGGTCATTATAATCCCACATATTAGGGTAGAGCTGGCCCTGATGTACACTCGTGCTTTCTGTTTATTTTCATAAATATGGCAAAGATTTTCTTGGAGTTGTCTGTTTTATCCTCAGCAGTGTTGCAGTCTTCCTGTGGGGTCAGTTGGATGGCATCCTGCTTTTTGAAGGGGTAGTGATGGAGATGAGCTACAACCAAAGCAAGCCTCTAGCAGCTCTTTTTTCTCCTTGTCCCCAGGGTAGCAGACATCGTCTAAGTGGTCCTGGTATTGATCAATCAGTCAGTATTTATTAAGGGCTTACTGTGAGTCTGATGCTGTGCTGAGGAACCTTGACAGTAACACATACCACATAGGTCATCAATGGACCAAAGATGTTTCCTAAAGCTTGGAAGGGACCTCAGAGATAATTTCACGGGTGTAGAAGGTGATTTAAAAGGTAATTTTATGGATGAGGAGAGTGAGGCTAAATGACTTGTCCAAAATGACATAGTAAAGAATAGATGGAATTTTAATTCTGGTCCTCTACTGCCAAATTTAGTGTTCTTTCCATTATATACGTTATTTCAGTTTGTGATTAACAAAGGGTACAGGAACCTTTTCTTTAAAATCTTTGCTTGGGGACCCAAAATTCCCAGTGTAGCCTCTATAAAAAGTGCAAACATTATAGGGAAAAGACATATGAAAGGGAATGAGAAAGATGCTATTTACCGGGCAATTGATACTTCCCTGGAGTTAGTTACCTATCCCTGGTCATTAGAGTCTAATTAAAGCTGCAAAGCACCATCTATATGCCCGGCCAGTGGGCTTGGAATGGCATTTGAGGCCATTTACTGAAATGAGAAAGCTAAAACCAAATTGGCTGGCATTCTTTTGCTTTTGTTAAAATCTAATTGGGGATTCATTCATTCACTCAACAAACATTTAATTAAGTGCTCACAATGATAATATCCAACCTTAAGGTGGGGGCAGAGCTGGTATAGGCAGGGGCTGCCTGTGGGTTAAGCCATATACAGTTCCTTCTGTTTCAAAGATCTGTGACTCTGATAATTTTATATTCTCAACAGGTGGGGAATTTTTCCTTTTTGCTCAGCACTGCTCCAACCACTTAAATCATGTAGTAAATATAGACCTATATTGGGTAGTGATTGACTTTGTTAGGGTGAAATTTTGTTCTAATAAGCACACAGAGATAACATTGCCAGCCTGGAGGGACAAGAGAGTTCATTCTTTCAACATCAATTCAGTAAGTATTTACTAAGCTTCTACTCTGGGCCAAAGCTGAAACAACTGACCTCCAAGGCAACATAGCATAGTGGAAAGAGTATTAGACTTGGGGTCAAAAAGTAGACAAAGTCCCTGATTGGCCAATTACTAGCTATAGCTTGACCTTGAGCAGCACATCACTTTACTGCCTGAATCTCAGGTATAATATTATTTTCCATCTGCATCAATTCAACAAACATCCATTAAGTACCTACTATGTACAGTGCTACCAGTGCTGATCCAAAGAACATACAAAGAAATAGAGCTTGCCCTCAAGAAACTTGCATTGGAAAATGGGGTAGAGAGAGATATCATAGTTACAAAAGTGAGTAAATACCAAGTGTATACAAAATAATATTCGAGAGGGAAAGGGTGCTGATAACTGAGGGGACCATGATCAAGAAAGCCCCTTCTCTCTACCCCTTAGAAGGTGGTCCTATATGCTTTGAAGAAAGCTAGGAATTCTGAGGGGTCGAGAAGGGAAGAGAATGAATTCTAATGAAGATGAGAAGATATATGGGGGAAATCGTATACAAAGGCACAGATCTTATACAGAGATGAACACGTTTGAGGAACTGCTAAGAGGTCAGTTCAAATCCTCCCTCTGATATGTACTGGTTATGCGACCTCTCCAGGCCAGTGATATCAAACTCAAATAGTAATGGAGGCTATAAAAAAGAAATAACATAAGGATTCCTGCAGCCATGTTGACTTAGAAAACACACTTATTAATATTATATGTGTTCTATTATATTTATATTTGATTTTATTATTTTTTATTCCATGATATATGTTCTGCTATATTTTTATTTATTTTGTTTAAATATTTCCCAATTGCATTCTAATCGGATTTGTGCTGCCCTCAGCCAGTTATTTGACACCTCTGCTCTAGGCCGTTCTCTAAGACTGTAAATCGTTGTTATTGTTGTCCAGTGGAGTCAATCATGACCAATTCTTCATGACCCCACCTAGGGTTTTCTTGGCAAAGATACTGGAATGGTTTGCCGTTTGCTTTCCCAGCTCATTTTACAGAGGAGGAAACTAAGGCAAATAGAGCTAAGTGACTTGCCCAGGATCACACAGCTAGTAAATGTCTGCAGCCAGATTTGAACTCAAGAAGATGAGTCTTTCTGTCTCCAGGCCCAGCATTCTGTCCGTTGCACCACCTAACTGTCCTGAAGACTATAAGTTGCAGACCTGAATTGATAAATAATGTTTCATCATCAAGAGTTCTCCATACCAATAAAATCCCAAGTCTAGAATTTTCTTTCAAAGTTATTTGTCTTTACCATATTGTTGTCATTTTATAAATTGTTCTCTTTGTTTAGTTCACTTCATATGAGTCTTTCTAGGTTTCTCTGAAACTATGCCCTTCATCATTTAGTATTTCTTGTTATTATTAGCTTTAACACACACACAGGTGTACACACACAGAGAGTTGGGTACAGAAATACTTCACACAACAGGGAAATAGAAGAGAAAGGGGAAAAGGAGGAATTGGTGGGAAGATAGATTAAGGAAGGGATTAATTTTCAGCAAAAACCAACTCTAAGGATGATTCAAAGTATTTAGAGCTTTTTTTGAGGTAGCAAAGAATGAGAATCTGAGAGGATGTCCATCAATTGGGGAATGACTGAACAAGTTGTGGTATATAAGTATGATAGAATACTATTTTGCTGTAAGAAATGATGAAGAGAATGGTTTCAGAGAAACCTAGAAAGGCTTGTATGAAGTAGAACCAAGAGAACAATTTATATAGTGACAACAATATGGTAAAGACAAATAACTTTGAAAGAATTAGGAACTCTAGTCGGTGTTATGACCAACCACAATTCCAGAAGACTTATAATGAAAAATGTTACCTATAAAGGACTCAGAGTACAGAATGAGGCATGTATTTTTTCAGACATGGCCAATGTGGAAATTTGATTTGCTTGTCTATACACATTTGTAACAGGGGTTTTCTTTTTCTTCTGTTTTCAATTTCAAGAGAAGGGAATGTATTTTAAGTGGAGGAGAGAAGGGATGGAGGAACTCTCATGCAAAAGTACAGACTTGAGAGATGAAATGTTGTGGATGAGGAATATTTAGCAACCCAATTGTGTTGGGTTGGTATTCAAGGGGGCGGGGGTGAGGAAGGCAGGTTTTTGTTGACTGAAAAACAATAAAATATGAGTTAAAAAATCCTAACCCCACCTTTTTCCCCTTTCAAGCTCCTAGTCCACCTAGGCTTTCCCTCATGTTTGTTATTCTCTCCTTCCTTATCTCAGTCTCCTGACTTCCCTCGCTTCCTGCAGGGCCCAGCTAAACTTCCACCTTCTGCAAGAAGCCTTTCCCACCCCCCTTTCATGTTAGTGCTTTCCTCCTAAAATTATCTCCAATTTATCCTATCTGTATTCTGTTTGAACATAGTTGTCTGCCTGTTAGACTGGAAGTTCCTCGAGGGTAAAGACTGTTTTTTGCCTTTCTTTAGATCTTTAGAAATGCTTAGCACATTGCCTGGCACATGGTAGGTGCTTAATAAATACTGGTTGACTTAATAAATACCAGTTGACTGGCCAACTAAACAAGCAATAGAGGAAAATAAGATGCACAACTGTGAGTATATGAAGTTGAAAAGCTTTTGCATGAATAAGTCTAATGCTGTTAAAATTAGAAAGGATGCAGGTAACTGGGGGAAAAAACTTTTGCAAAGTTTTCTCTGATAAAGGTGAATGGATTCAAATTTTTAAGTCTAAGAGCCATTCTCCAAAAGATAAATAGTCAAAGGATATGAATAAGCAGTTTTCAAAATGCACCAAATCACTAATAATTAAAGAAATTAAAACAACTCTTATATTCAACCTCACAACCACTAGATTCCCAAAGGTGGCAAAAGAGGGAAATGACATATATTGGAAGGACTGTGGGAAAACAAGCATACTAATGCATTGTTAGTGGAGCCGTGAATTGGTCCAGCCATTCTGAAAGCAATTTGGAATTATGCTTCAAAAGTTACTAACCTGTGAATACTCTTGGTCTAGCCATACCATTACTAGGTCTGTACTCCAAAGAAATCAAAGAAGGAAGAAAAAAGATCTTTATGTACAAAAATATTTGTAGAAGCTCTTTTCGTAGTAGTAAAAAACTAGAAACTAAGGAGATACCCACCTATAAAAGAATGACCAAACAAATTGTGGTAGATGTTTTCAATGGAATATTATCGTGCCATTAGAAATGACAAAATGAACTTTTCAGATGAAACTGGGAAGACCTCTGTGATCTGATTCAGAGTGAAGTGAGTAGAACTAAAAGAACAACTTATGCATTAGCAATATAGAGAAAAACAACTTTGAAAGACTTTAGAACTATGATTAATGCAATGATAAATGATGAGTTCAGAAGACCAAAAATGACTCACACTACCCACCTCCAGTCAATGAGACATACATATTTGGACATGGCCAATGTGGGAATTTGTTTTGCTAGGCTATGCATATTTATGGTGAGATTTTTTAAAAATTGTTCTATTGATGGGGGCAGTGAGAGGAGAGATAATAAACACTTATAAAAATAAATTTTTTAATTAAAAAAATAAACTGAACCTTGAGTAAGTATTCTGAAAAGTGGAAATGAAAAGAGAGAGAATTTCAGGCATGGAGTAATAGTCTAAAACAGTCTAAAACATTTTCTTTCTCCCCCAAACTCCCCCTCATTCTCTTCCTACCCCATCTGCAAACTTGTTGCTGTTGAGGGCACCATCACCCTTCTAGTCACTCAGATTTACAACTTCAGCATCATCTTCTACTCTTTATTTTCACTCCCTCCCTCACATACAACCAATTACCAAATCTTATCTATCTCTACAAAATCTCTACCATTTGTCCCCTCCCCTCCTCTCCTCTCACACAACCACCATCCTAGCTCAGGACTTCACCTTTCCTACTTGGTCTTCCTACCTCAAGCCTCTCCCTACTTCAACCCATCTTCCATGTAGCTTGTTGTTGTTCAGTCATTCAGTTGTGTCTGAGTCTTTGTGACCTTGGCAAAGATACTGGAGTGGTTTGCCATTTCCTTCTCCAGTGGATGAAGGCAAACAGAGGTTAAATGACTTCCCCAAGGTCACACACTAGTGAGTATCTGAGGTCAGATTTGAACTCAGATTTTTCTGACCCCAGGCCCAGTATTCTATCCATTGAGCCACCTAGCTGCCTCTCCGTGCAGCTAACAAAGGAATTTTCCTAAAGTGTGGATCTGACTGTGTTATTTACCTGCTCATTAAACTCCTGTGGCTCTTTATTGCCTCTCAGATCAAATATAAACTTCACTGTTTGGTATTTAAATTTCTTCACAACCTGGCCCCTTCCTACTTTTCCAGGTCTTCTTACATATTATGCCACTCTTTTCACCTTATAATACAGACACTGTGACCTATTCAATGTTCTGCATATAGGCACATACACAGGACTCTTTGCCCCCCTCTCTGTGCCTTTGCCCTTTGGAACACATTCCCTCCTGACCTCCACTTCTTGGAATACTTGTTTTCCAAAATGCTACTTTCTCCAGGAAGTCTTTCCTGGTCACCACAACTGCTCATTCTCTCCTTTCCCCAAATTATCTTGCATTCATTTTCCACTTGTTGTGTATATACTTCTATAAATGTTCACACTGCCTGTTGCTTCTCCCTCTATCCCTTGGCCCCCTCTGTAAGCTCCTGGAAGGCAGGTGCTGTTTGACTTCTGTCCTTGTATTTCCTGCACTTAGCAGGGTCAAGTGTAGGGCAAATGCTTCATAAATGCTCTTTGATCCCTGAAGGGAGGCTGGAGATGGTAGAGCCCAATAGAAGGCAGAGAGTCTATGAAGGGGGGGGTGAGCAATGTGAAAACCAAGTGGAAAAGGTAAATTGGAGTCAGGCTAGGGAAGGCCTTCCTCCAATGTCAGGCTAATGGGTTTGGTTTTCTCCTAGAGGCAGCTGGGATCTCTGAGGATGTTTGGCCCAGGAAATGAATGGCACAGTCAGATCTGCACCTTAATAATAATAGCAATGATGGGTAATATTTACATAGTACTTTAAGATTTGCAAAGTGTTTGACACATGCCATCTCATTTGATCCTCACAAGAACCATGTGAAATTAGTGCTGTTGTTACCCCCATTTTGTAGATGAGGAAACTGAAGCTGACAAATACAGAATGTCCCAAATGCAATTTCAAACTGCACTAAGACTTTTGTAACACTCTCTTTGTGAAGGATGTATTAGAAGGAGGAAAATACTGTTAGGGAGATTAGTTAGGAGACTAATTGAGCTGAAGCTAATGATGACCTGAACTAGGGCAATAGTAGTATGAGTTGAGAGAACTTTTCTTGTAGTGCGAAGGAATCATCATCGTTATTATAATTATGATTTTGTTGTGGATAAGAAAATAATTTTCATGAATTTTAGTTCTCTTTTGAACTGTTCTAGAGTTTCTTGTTGTTCTGTGCTCCCCAGAGGATTCTGTTTTTCATCAGTAGTCATTAGTTTGCTTTCCTTTTTATTAAAATGAAGCTCCTAAAATAGCTCCGAATTTTAATTGCAATCTTAGGCATTCTTCCTTCTGTTTTTAGGTTCCTCTCTGTTGGTTTATCTGCCAGGATGCTGGGATTTTTATTGAGAGCTTTTCTTGTAATATCTTTGACATTTCCATCTTTTTTCTTGTATTCTCTTGTCACTCACTTGCTGGCCCCTCCCCTTTTGCTGGAGAACAAACCCCTGGAGACTGGGCTGCAAGCCTAGGTCAGCCCCCTTGGGTTGGGGGATATATTAAACTCATCTGGCTGATTGGCGGGGAGGATGTCTGAGGAGTTGATAGGTGCAGCAGAGTTGGAAATGACTTCAGGAATCACTTAGTCTAACCTCTACTTAAACAGGAATATTCTCTAGATAGTCTCTCACAAGTCATTCAGCCTCCACTTAACTGTCTATAACATTGGGGAGATTAGTGCCTTTTGAAGCAATAGAGTCTATTTTATGAAGCTCTAATTGTTGGGAAGTTCTTTATATTGAATCAAAATCCATCTTCCTGTGACTTTCCCCTGTCAGTCCTACTTCTGTCCTCTGGACCACAGGTGGAATGGTGGAATGGAAAGAGCATTGGATTGGGATCCATCATTTGAATCAGTTATTATCTGTGTGCCCTTGAGCAAGTCACTTAAGTTCTTTGGGCTTCGGTTTCCTCATCGGTGAAATGAAGAGATTTTAAATTCATAGTCTCATCTGATTTGATAAAAGAAGAGGATGCTCTGAGCCCCAGCTCATTTGTAAAATGGGGATAATTTGGCAGCTGAATGTTCTCAATCTGCTTCCTAGCTTCCCTACCCACTATCTGTGGGAATATAGCCTCATTTGTCCATGTTCTTCCCCACTTTGGAATATGTTGGGATCAAGGGAGAAGGATGAAGGGGTAAAGAAAATGAGGAAACAGCTCTTATGCCTCCAAAGAGATAGGCACATTTATGCCTTTATGCCTAAACCCAGGGAATGCAGAGGGAACTTTCTGCAGGGTGATCTCCCTGGGGAAAGCTTTAAGAAGCAACAGGAAGTGTTCCCAGTGATTCAGATGGTGGGACCCTTCCATGATGGTTCATGGGAAGTGTTGACACAAGTGTGAGAAAGCTGGCATGAGGAGCTATTGGGGAGTGGGTGTGGGAGACACATGCTGAAACTTTGCCAGACATTGGGCCATGAAAGAGGAAGGCAGAGATTTCTGCTCCTTATAACCTGGAACATTCCAGGGAGTAGGTAGCTTTGGACCCTTCAGGGAGGCAGACAACTACACTTTTACACCATCAGCTCTCAGCAGACCACGTAGTAGAATACAAAAATTCTTGGATTTTGATTCAGAAAATTTGTGTTTATGTCTCAGCTTTTTTTTTTGTGGTACTAGCCAGTGTGAGCTTGGATAAGTGACATGACCCCTTTAGGCCTGAAATAGGGTTTTGTAAGGAAATCAGAGTTTTGTAAGGAAAGTGATTTATAAAGTTCCATGTAAAAGTGAACTATTATTATAAGCTGGGATTGCATCCCTCTGATACTCTAAATACTTGAATGTCAAAAGAGGATGGGAACACAGAGGTGTCCAACTCTCTCATCTTACAGAAGAGGGAACTGTGTCCAAGGCTAGTTAATCAATGGATTCCTCAGGACTGAACCTCAAATCACCTTTTGGTCCAGTGGCTTTGCTAGTACAATACAAGGAATTGGCCTTTTGGGGTCTCAGTTTCCCTTTACCTCTTTGCCAAACCCAGTCTTCAAAACCACCTCCCTACCCTCCATAAAAACCATCTTCAGGAAACCTTTGGTAGTTTATTCCTAGCTTTCCTGCAGCTGTGTCACAGGACCAAAGATCTCAGTCCTTGGAAATCTCAATTCTTCCTCTAGAACGCTTTCCCTGCCTTCTGGCCAACTTCTCACCAGCCATTCTCCCCCTTACAGCCCCGGTCTTCAGCTCCATAACCATAATAAAATCAATACTGCCACTGATCCTGGAAATGGTAATTTTCCAAACCAAAATATTCCTTCTTTTTAAAAATTTTTTATTAATTGATTTTGATTTATTTTGAATTTAAGCTTTTGAGTTTAAAATTTTTCTCCCCCTCCCTCCTCAAGACGGCAGGAAATTTGACATAGGCTTTACATATACATTCCTATTAAACATATTTTCACACTTGACACTTACTAGCTGTATAACCCTAGGCAAGTCACTTAATCCCAATTGCCTTAAAAAAAAAAAAAGACAAAGGTGAAGATGTAAATATTTCACTCTCCCTATCAAAAAACTTTCTTTAGTTCCCTATTGCCAATAAAATTCAAAGTCCTTATAGACTATTTTATAAGTCAACAAGCATCTACTTTTCAAATATTTTTCAATTAACAAAAAAAATTCTCCTCTCACCTCATTACCCTCTGCTCCAATGGATAAAAAAAGAAAAAAGAAAAAACAGAACTTATAAAAATATGCATAGTCAAGTCAAACAAATTCCCACATTGACCATGTCCCAAACTACATATCTCATTCTGTACCTTGGGTCCCTTACCTCTCTGTCAGGAATTGGATAGCATGCTTGATTGTAGCCTCCTGGAGTCATGGTTGGTCACCAAACTCCTTATTTTAACATATAAAAGACCCTAAAATCTGGTCCCAGCCTTACTTTACATCACTCCCCTCCATATCCTCATGTACTCTATGTTCCGGCCAAACTGAACTTCTAAATGTTCCTGGATTACATCGTGTTGTCATCTGCCTCTGTGAACATCAGCAGACCATGCCTCATCCTTATTTCTGCCTGTTGAGATCCTCTTCTTTCAAGGCTTAGTTCAGGCACCACCTGTTGTATACAGCCTTCTCTAATTGCTCTTCCCTCACTCTCTCTCTATTCCCCCATTTGCAATAATGTGGGTGGTGGGTGTGAGAGTATTGCAAGCAAAGGTTTCCTAATGATAGTGTCTTTATTCAGCAAGGAACCCACAGGAGGCCAGGGTCATCCAATGCTGTGCCCATGGCGGCCAAACAAACTGACATTGGTAGGGGAGGAAAAGGGGTGGGATGGGATAAATCCAAGAGTAACCCTGGCTAGATGGCCAAAGGTCAGTATAAAAGGAAGAAGCAGCACACTGGAAATCAGCAGCTAGAAAAAAGCTAGAAGAGGGAACAGGCCTAGCCCTTGGCCAAACTGTGAAGTCATCAGAGAGGACACACCTTCCCTTCTCAATTTCCCCTTTCCCCCTCATTAGGTATTCAGTGCCCTTAATTCCACCTCCTCCCACACTCCCATTCCATGGAAATCTGGGCTAGCTAAAAATTCTGGAAAGGAGGTAACCAGATGGGAAAGTCCTTAGCAAAAATGCTGCACAGGTAAAGAACCCTGTTTTTACAACAAGGCAACCCTTGAGAGTGGTATTTACCTTTGGAAACACAGTGCTTCTAGGGAGAGGGTTTTTTTTCCCCAAATTCTTCACCTTGGATCAATGATGTCCCCCGAAGAACAGATCACAGGCAAAACCAGACCACCTCTAGTCATCTTTCCAAAGGATTATAGCCATGCCTTGATTTATACAAATCACCTGGTATCACAGTAGTAGAATATTAAAATTGAAGGGACCTTAGGTAGCATCCAGTTCTGGGCAATGCCCAGAGCAATGGGAGTGGGGCTTTAGAGGAAGAGAATCAGGTACAAAGAGGGGGTGGGGTGGGTTTGTCCAAGAAACTTGTTCTGGCAAGGAGGAAGGGGGAGGAGGAGAGCAGAGGAGAACAAAAGAGAAGGAAGGACAGAAAGAATCAGATAAGCAGGATAGCTTTGAAAGTTATTATTATTATTGTTATTTTTGGTGAGGCAATTGGGGTTAAGTGACTTGCCCAGAGTCATACAGCTAGGAAATATTATGTGTCTGAGGTCAGATTTGAACTCAAGTCCTCCCAACTCCAGGGCTGTTGTGCTACCCACTGCACCACCTAGCTGCTCCCAGCTTTGAAAGTTATGAGATGAATTTGTTACAAAGAAAAGCTTCATGTGCAATCCCCTCCTTCTGTTCTAAAATGTGTATGAAAATGCTGGTTTTAATTGGTGTTTAAGTTCAGAATAAAATATAGATATTATATAGCTATAAATATTTTAAAAGACTGCCTGCCAAAGAAGCAGCTTGGGGTGGTAGATAGGAGCCAGCCTGCAGCATCTGGAAGATCTGACCCAACCTGGCTGTGTCACCCTGGGCACGTCCTTTCCCCCCTCAGTGCTATAGACAACACTGTAAATTGCAGTGTAGGTCTGGCTGTGTGTTGGCAAAGCGAACTTCATCATCCAGAGTTCCTTTTATTAACAAAATCAAAAGTTCTGTCCCAAACCAAATCAATAGCTCATGTTTACATAGTACTTCAGTTTATCAAGCTTCTTGCTCATAATTCTGAGAGGTAGGCAGTACAAGTGTTATTCAGCCTTTTTTACAAAGGAGGAAACCTTTTACAGATGGGGAAACTGAGGCTTAAAGTAAAGTCACTTGCCCAAAGTCATACAGCTGGAAAAAGGTGGGTCTGAGATGTGATACTTCATGGATGTCTAAGAAATCCTGTGCTATCTCCACACACACCACCACCCCTCCCCCCTGGTTGAAATCTTCCCAGTATCCTGTGAATTCTCCAAAATTCTACTCAAATGCTACCTCTTCTGTAAAACCTTCCCTGATCCCCCCATCTGGAAGTGACCTCCCCTTACTAGGTACACCCGTTGTGCCTTACCATACTTCTCCTCTAGCATTTATCACATTTTTTCTTGGATTACAGCTATGTGTGTCCATGTCTTAGCTCCACTACTCAACTGTAAGTTCCTTGAGGCCAGGAATGCAGTCTTAGGCCCTCTGTATCACCTGCAACTAGCACAGTTTCTCCCATGGCAGGCTCTTGGCCTTGGCTAAAGTACAGTATGTAGGTGGTGTTGGGGCAGGATGGGGGGGGGGAGTGTGGAGAAACAACTTCATTTCCATGCTCCCCCTCAAACCCTGCTTCTCCCTGTCCCTCAGTTATGTTCCAGTCAGCTTCTTAAACCTGGACTTGTAACAAACCACCCCAGGGGCTTAGGAAGGGCTTCTTCAGTGGGCTGCCACCTTGATTCCTGGGAAGGCCAGGAAGAAAATGGTCAGGGCAGTTTAGCTTGCTGCTGCTTATCCTGCCATGAAGGACAGGACTCCCAGGGGACCCACTGGAGGCTCCCCTTTGGGGACCCAGCCCTCCCTCACCCTGGAAACCCATTGCACAAAGGCTGCCACTTGGAATGCAGCTAGGGCAGTTCCCCGAGGGCTCCTGGCTCTGGGAGGAGCCCCGGCCTTGGCCAAGTGATCAAAATCACCCTGGCCAAAATATGAATTATTGCTTCTGCTAAAACCCCACCGCCTTCATTGTTGTGGGCACTGCCCAGGAAGTCCCAAATCATCCCAATCACAGGGCATGTCGTGTCAGTCATCCAGGACACTGTTGACAGGAAATCACAGAGAATCTCAGGTCATCCTTGCTTCCTGGAACCAATCCTTAGTTACTTCAGTGTAAAGCATCAGGGGGACTGGTTGGAATTTCATCTACCCACTAGTGGGAAGTGGAGGCCCTGGGAGAAGAAAAAGAGGGGAAGGACTGAGGAGAAGAGAAGTTCTGTGGGAAGAAGGAGGCAGAAGAAGTGAAGGAGAAGAGAGAAGGGGGATGCGGGAAGGTGGGGTAGGAAGAGAGGAGGAGGAATAACAGAAAGGGCCTAGAAATCAACAACTCCCTGGATCATGGGGAATTGAACATATTACAAGTATGAGAATGGGGTGGGCCGGGACAGATTGCCTCCCTTCCTGCTCAAAGTATGAATGTCCGAGAACACCTGGCGTGTAACACTAGAAACTGATAAAAATCTAGTTCCCTTGGAGTTTGGTCACCTACCACAAGGGTAACCCCTCCAAAAAATCATTCTGAGAAAGAAAGTTGCCCTCCCAGGAAAAAAGGAAGTGGGAGGTCAGGGGAGGGGGCTGAGAATGCCCCACCAGCTGGGGCCGGAGAGAGGAAGCAGGGTGGATTTCCTGAGTAGCATTCTCTCTCTCTTTCTCTTCCTGGCAGATTTCAGCAGCAGGGGATGATACCTTCCCCCAAGTGCCCTTCCTCCCGCCTAAACCTGGCAGTGGGCAGCTGAAAGCCCAGGGATCTTTCAAAACCTGCCTCTGACCCTTCCCACGGTCACCCTCAAACCCCAGCAACAGCCAGAAACCACAGGCTGAGTAACCCCTCGGGGGGCAGGGAGGTGGACAATCTGGAGTTATTGAGTTGGGGGGTGGGGGAGGGCTGCCCTGCTGGGCTCCTAAGGAGTCCTCTGGGGTGAGGAGTGGGAAGGGAAGAAGAGAATGCAGGGCTGGCCAGGAGAGTTGTATTTTGGGAGCTGTGTGGTTCCTGCTGAGTCAACTAACTAGGTGTTTGGCCCCAGCCTGCCTGAGGAGGCAGGAAGCGCTCCCACCCTGCTCCCGATGAGGGTTAGTCATTCTTCACAACACACAGGATGATGAACCTGGGGGGGGGGGGGGGGGGGAAGCAGAACTCCTAGCTGGTTGGGAGAAAAAGTCAGATAAAGAATTCTTAGAAGGCGACTACCCGTCTGTCCCCCCTGGCTTACAGGAGAAGAAAACAAGGGCAAGGAACCAGGGAGCCATTATTAGGAGAGAGGGAGGAGGTCGGGGCGAGGATCAGGTCGTAGGAGAATTCACCTCTGGCCCCTGGGAGTCATTTTCAGATCCTCCCCTGTGAACCGAGACTTTTGAAAATTAATTACCATTTGTCCAAGGCTTTGAGATTCCACGGATGAAAGATACCAGCAGTAGGAATGTGATGAGGAATTATGTTTATGGGAACCAACGGCTGATGACACTTCCTCAGTCCACTCTGGTCTGGCTGAACCTTCCCCCCAAGGTAGTCCATGAGATGGAGCATGAATTTGAATGAAAAGCATTCCAGAGACAAGGAGCAGTATGAGCAAAGGCATCATGGCCTTTGAGGATGACGATGTTTTGAGGGGTAGCAAGTGGTCTACCGACGGCTAACAAGGTTAGATGACTTTTCTAAAGGTCTCACAGGCTGTAACTGACAGAGAAAGGATTTGAACTCTTTGAGAAGGCCCTTTGCAATAGGTATCTCCTCTTCCTTTCTTCTCGGCCTCTTCTTAACTCTGTAATCAGCTTCTGCCTCATCATTCAACCAAAACTGTTCTCTCCAGACTTACTAAGGATCCCTTAATCACCAAATCCAATGGCTTTTCCTCAGTCTTCATCCTTCTTGACCTCTCTGCAGTCTTTGGCACTGCAGATCACTCCTTTTCTTGTTCTGTCTAGATTTTCTTGACATTACTCTCTCCTGGGGGCAGCAAGGTGGTGAAGTAGATAGAGCACTGGCCCTGGAATCAGGAGGACCTGAGTTCAAATTCAGCCTCCGACACATAATACTCACTAACTGTGTGACTCTGAGCAGGTCACTTAACCCCGATTACTTCACATAAAAAAAACAAAAACAACAACAACAACAACAACAACAAAAAAACATTGACATTACTCTCTCCTGGTTCTCCCTTTACCTATCTAACTGCTCCTTCTCAGTCTTCTTTGTTGGATCTTTATCCGGGTCACATCCCACTAGTGCTGGGCCCTCTCCTCTTCTCTTTTTATACTATTTTCCTTGGTGATCATTTATCACCTCTAAGCCAGTGATTCCCAGATCTACCTATCCAGTCCTACACTCTCTGCTGACCCTCAGACATTTGAATCTCCAAATGTCTATTGAATATCTGAAAATGAATGTCCCATGGACATCTTAAATTCAACATGTCCAAAACTGAACTCATTATCTTTCCCCACAAATCATCCCCCATTCCTAACTTCCCTATTACTATCCAGGGTACCACAATACTACCAGCCACCAGGTTTGCAACCTAGGTGTCATCCTTGACTCCTCACTTTTTCTCATCCCCCCACATCCACTATGTTGCCAATGCCTGTTGATTTCACCTCTGTAACATCTTTCCTCTGACATGGCCACCACCCTGGTGCAGGCTCTCATTGCTTCTCACCTGACTTATTACAATAACCTGTTGGTTGGTCTCCCTAACACAGTCTCTCCCCATTCCAGTCTATCCACCACTCAGTTGTCAGTCCCCCTAGTCAATAAATACTAATAGCTCCCTATTACCTCCTAAATCAAATACAAAATCCTCTGCTTCGAGTTCAAATCCATCCTTAACCTGGCTCCCACTCTCTCTTTTCAGGCTTCTTACCCCTACTCCCTGACATACATTCTTCTATCCAGTGACCCTGTCCTCCGTGGTCCGGAGAATAAAACATTCCATCTCTTTCAGCTCTGGGGATTTTCTCTGGCTATCTTCCGTGCCTGGAATATTGTCCTCATGTCTATCTTCTGGCTTCCTTGACTTCCTTCAAATACCAACTAAAATCCCAGCTGCTACAGGAAGCCTTTCCCAATCCCCCTTAATGCTGGTGCCTTTCTTCTGTTAATTTCCTCCTATTTATCCTGTATACAGCTCGTTTGTACGTAGTTCTTTGCATGTTGTCTCCCCGACTGGACTCTGAGTTCCATGAAAACAAGGACTGTCTTCCACCATTCTTTGTATCCCCAGTGCTTAGCAAAGTGCCTGGCACATAGTTGGTGCCTAGTAAGTGCTTTTTGCCTGACTGACCACAGGCTTCTTAACTCCCAATCCGTTGCTGTTTCAGCTGCACCACACTGCTTCTGCTTTCATCAAATAAGGCTGAAGAGGTAGGTTAGAAAGATATTGTTGACGGTTTTGAATATTTGGCTAAGGAGTTGGGACTTGGAAGACTTTGAATGTCATGGCTAAGGGGAGTAGGCACTGAGAAGCCATTGAAAGTTTTTGAGCAGTGAAATGACATGGTCATATCTGTACTTGAAGACAGTCCTATATAGGATGGAATAGAGGCACCCTTCCAAAAAAAATACTGGAAAATGTTAGGGACCCTTATTGACAGAGTTATCATAGCCCAAGGGAGTGATGAGAATGTGCTGCCAGAAAGCAGGTGCCCATATTGATCTAGGAGAATGTAAGTTCCTTGTGGGCAGGGCTGTTTCATTTTTGTTTGCATTCCTAGCCCCTCATACAGTGCCTGACACAAAGTAAGTGCTTAATAAATGCTGTCAGATTGAATTGTTTGGACTCTCGTGTAAGCCTTCTCTGACCCAACTATTACAAAATACCACATTTTCATCTAGCAAGAGACTGCAAGGGAAGAGTAGAATTTACATCAAGACTACTTGGTGGGGTTTTGACCTGAATGCTACTTCACTAGAGGTATGATGCCAAAAGAATCCCCCAATTTTTTTCTAATTTAAGAAACATAAAGTAGCTGATTGCTTCAACCACTGAAAATAATGAGGCAAAAACCCAGGGCAGTGATTAAATTAAAGCATCTGGTCATAAAACAAATTACAGAGGGGGAGCAAAATTACCAGGTACCAGAGAGGAAGAGCAACTGAGAATCACAGAGAGAAAGAAACTGGGAGGCAGGTGCAAATGTGGGTGTGGGGTTTTTTTTGGGGGGGTGGGGTGGGTAGGGAAGTGACCTGGTACTGGAAGCCTGTCTTACTAATAAGGTTGTGTGTGTGCATGTGTATGTGTGTACACAACAGAGAGGAGTGCAGCCCTATATGACTAAGTCAAAGTATGCTTGGCAGAGTGATGGAAAGAATACTGAATTCACAATCAAGAGACCTAGATTCTGGTCCCAGGTCTGGCCCTGATAAGCTGTATGATCTTTGGCAAGTCACAACTCCTACAGACTTCAGTTTCCTCAGTTATAAAATAGGAGGTTGGAGGAAGTCCCTTCTGACCTTCCATTCTGTGCTTGTGTGAATATGCTTGGAGGATGCAGGGATCCGGAGACTCCAACAAGCTCTAAGGAGGTTTGGGGAAACCTGGACAGTACCTTGCACAGGAAGAAGGCTGTCATAAACAGGAAGTCTGCTGAGAAGTGTGAAGGCTAAAGTAAGCAGCCCAGCACTGCGGGATCAATAAATATTATAAAGCAAACAAATCTGAAGCCTTCTGCCAGGCTGGGTAATTATTTGCCCTCTCTCACAACGTTACCAATATCCACTCAGTCATTTGTCCCTTGTTTTGGCTCAACCCGTGTGTTATCAATAGAGTGAGACATGGCAGGGTAAGACTTCAAAGCCAGCAGTGTCGCTGAAATGTGGTCCTGGTGAGGCCAGCCCAGCCTCTCTGGAGGTGTCATAGCTACTAAGTAAACAATATTAGGACTCTCCCCCAACACACCGAAGAATGCTTTGTGGCCAGCTCTGTAGTTCAAAGAGTTAAGTGATACTAGAGATATTTTAGGAATTTATTCCCTGAAGACAAGTTCAAGGGCATATTATCAGTGACCCAGAATTTGAAACAAGAATGGCCGTGTTCCACTCCTCAAGCTCCCATTTACTACTCTTATGACCATAACAAAGTCCTTTAATCTCTCTGAGCCTCAGTTTCTGCATCTGTAAAACAGGTATAATAGTACTTGTATTACCTATGTCACAGGATTGCTGGACAGGGAAAATGTGTAGAAAGTGGTTTCTAAATAATAAAGCATTATATAACTGTTAAGTGATTATTAGTATGAGAGTCAGTGGAGAAAAAAATTATTAACACCTTATACTTGTATAATGTCTTATAATTTACCAAATTCTTTGCACATACATTGTGTCACGTGATTCTCACAACTCTGGCAAATAAGCAGAATAACTAGTGTCATCCCTGTTTTTCAGATGAAGAAACTGAGGGCCAGGAAGAAGAGGGGATTTGCCCAATCCCTATTATTTAGTGACAAAGAAAGGACCTAAACCCCAGGTCTCCCAACAGAGAGGCCAATGTCACTTCCACTACACTCCTCCTAATATATCGCAATTATCAAACTTTGGAAAGAATGCCAGGAGGAAACAGCTCATAATAGAGGGTGTGTACCCATATCTCACACACGCACACCCCCCACCCCCCCACATACACACACACACACACACACACACACACACACACACACACACACACCACACACATCCCTACACCCTCTCTCCTGACAGTAGGTTAAGTGACTTGCCCAAGGTCATAAAGCTTTGTCCTAGTTATACTTTCTGCAGTCCTTTGCAGCTACATGTCCAAAGCTGAGTAAATTTTTTTTTTTTATAATATTAGTTTGTTACCTAAAGATTTCCATTTAAACTTTGATTTCCTATCTATCCTCTACTGGCCTGGCATCTATAACAAATCCTGTTGGAGCTAAGTTTCTGTTTGTGTAAGTCTTCTGTTTTAAGTGTAGGGAAGAGGGGTGGGGTGAAAATCATGTCTTCTGCATTTATAGGGTCATAGAATCATAGTTTTAGATCTGGAAGGTACTTAAAGATCATTACTTTACTACCCCTTCACTTTACAGAAGAGAAAGCTGAGGCAAACAAAGGTTAAGTGACTTGCCCAAGGTCATGTGGCTGGTAAGTGTCTGCAGTTTGAATTTGGACTCCAGTCTTCCAGACACCCAATACACCACTGGACAGAGAGATGTTCAGTCTATGCTCAATAAATCCTTATTAACTCAATGATTTATAGGGTCAAGAAGGTTACCAAGACCAGCCTGATAGAGTGGATAGAGTGAAGTCAGGATGATCTGGGTTCAAATGTGGCTTCTTGCATGTACTGTGTGACCTCAGGCAAATCTGAGACCCAGTTTCCTCATCTACAAAATGAGGATAATAACAAAAACATTTTACATAATAAGGAAAATACCTGTCCTACCCACCCCATGGGTCTGCTTCAAACAACATAATGTATGTCAAATGCTTTGTATACTTTAAAGCACTTTGTAAGTCAGTCATTATTAGAAAAGATGTGGGTGAATGTGTAAGGGGAAGTCACAAGTAGAGCTTATACCAGATAGCAGATTAAAAACATTATCACCTTTTGGGGGGGGGGGATATTGAATGTATGTGTTCTGAATACTGAATTATGGTACATATAGCTTTAAATCTCTGGTTTATTTATAGTTAAATATTTAATTCCACCTCTCTTTCCCTAGTTCTTCTGTAAAGTTTACCAAAATCTAGCCAGCAGGCTTGAGCTTAAAATAGATACTTCCTGAAAGGTTGATATATTTCTCCTTTTTGCCTCCGGGCAGGAGGATGTGCTCACGGGAGAAATAGCAAATTCATATTAGGCACAAACTGGAAATCTCACTAACACCTGACTGAGGAAGTTGTTCCTATCTCCATGGAAGGAAGAAAAAGGCCCTTTCTCTTCTTTGGAACAAAGGGAGTGAGACAGAAAAAAACCAAGCTGTGCTTCTTTATCAGGAGGAAGGGTTTGTTCGCAGAGAAGGCCCTGGTCTGTGACTTTCCTTCCAGAAGCAACCCTAGCCCAGGCTGGCCTCACTGTCCTAGATGAGGCTTCCCAGGAAGCAGATTCTTAGCTCCCTCCTTCTTGGAAGCCATTTTTTTTCTTTTCTTTTTTCTTTTCTTTTTTCTTTTTTTTTTTTTTTGGCGAGGCAATTGGAGTTAAGTGACTTACCCAGAGTCAAACAGCTAGTAAGAGTTTTATGTCTGAGGCCAGATTTGAACTCAGGTCCTCCTGACTCCAGGGCCGGTGCTCTATCCACACACCACCTAGCTGGCCCAGCAGCCATTTTCTAGACTGCTTACCTTTGCTTAGCCACAAAGTGGGCTGACTTTGACTTCTAACTTTCAGTGAAAGGCAAAGCCACAGACTGAGTACCCAGTAAGGCCAGAGCTCTTTCCCAGATGTAGGGAATACACCCAAAGTGAAAAGGAGCCCTGCCCTCAAGGAACTGACAGTCTAAAATGGGCAGATGTGGAAAAAACCAAAAATATATTTAAAAAACATTTTTGAAAAAGCAACATATATATATGTATGTGTATGTATATATAATTAGGAGGCCCAACTTCTATTACTGGCTCTGAAACAAAATGTACGATCTTCAGCAGGTCTCTTTGTGACTCTTTCTTCACCTGTCAGTTGAGAAGGGTAACAACTATCCTGCATATGGGATGTTTGAGGAAGGTATATGAAAATGCTTTGAAAATCCCATACATTAGCCCTATTGATGTATATAGAAATATAGAGTCCAGGACAAAGAATATACTCTTCCTTAGTCAGATGACATTCATTCCTAAGCACCACATTTTAGGAGGGACATTAATAAGATGAAAGGTAATAAGAATGAGGAACTCGAAACCCTGTAATAAGAATGATTAAGAAAGTTGGGGATATTTAGCTCATCTGAGAAAAGACTTAGGAGAATCATGATAAGTATCTTAAAACATCTGAAGAGCTTATATGAAAGAAGGATTAGACTTGGTCTCCAATGTTACAGGGAACAAATTTCTGTTCGGTATAGGAGGAATTTAACCCCTGCTGCCACCCAAAGATGGAATAGGCTGTCTTCTTTGACAGTGAGCTTTCCCATCCCTGGAGGTATGCTTTGGGAAAGAGTAGATGAGGAAGGATTCCTGAATCAGGTAGAGGGTTGAATCAGATGGCATCTGTTAATCATCCATTCCATCTTTTCTTTGATTCTGTGATTAACTCGAAGTCCAAGTCACTGTGCCTCAGTTTCCTTACCTATAAAATAAAGGGGTTGGGCTAGAAGATCTTTAAGGTACCCTTCAACTCTAAGATTCTAATAAAGACGCTCATCTATGTGTTTCTCAAAGGTAACCGAAGTGGAATTGAATCTACCATCCCTAATTAATAATAATACACAATTGTATAGCACTTTAAGGTTTGCTGAGAGCTTTATGTCCATTATCTTATTTGATCCTCACAACAATACTATGTGGTAAGCACTACATTTTACAGATGAAGAAACTGAGGCTCAGAGGTTAAGTGGCTTGCCTAAGGTCATAGCTGCTCATAAGGGAGAGCTGTAGGATACCAACCCAGGTCGGCCAGCATGCCTCCCACTAGTCATGCTGCCTCTCATTCGTTAGTTAGTTAGTACTCACTGAGTACTAACAGCTTTGTTTTTCAAGGTGATTGTAGTGAGGTGAAGATGGGAGTGCAATTTACAGGTGAGAATATTAAGTGTGGTGGGATTTACAAGAGTCAAATCAGCTCTGGAGTTTTATTTGCTTTAAACCCCATCTCCGTTCCCCACCACTGGTGACTCAACCCTTCTTATGAGCAATTGTCATGTGCCTTATTTAGAGAGAACTTACTCACACCTCTGAGAGTGGCTTTCTTGCAGAAAAGCCTTTGTCAGGAAATGGATTGCAGTGGTATCATTTCTCCCCCTTGAAAGACTAACTTCCTGCTGTCTGGAGCTCCTTGCATCAATGGCAGCAACTCCCCCGGGGAAAATCACGGCAGCTTGAACTCTCTGGTCAGTTAGCAGCCCTTAGCCTGCTCCTCCCTACAGCTATATGATACTGACCACAATGGGGTCGCTGGGGATTTTGGGTGGACTTAGGAGTTTTCTTCCTAGAAGGTGCTCTTTGTGGGAAACCTTGAATCACTGCAAGCATGTAAGACACATCCATGACAGGAGGGGGTGAATGGTTTGGGGATGTCTGAAGGAAACTCCTGATGGCCCTAATGATATATGATATTAGGGTTGTGAAGACCAGAAAGCAAAATGTCATTGCTGGAAGGGATCACAGAAGCTATCTGGTTCAACACTCTTATTTAAAAAAATGTTTATGTATGTATTTTAAAATTTTAATTTTTTAAATAAATAAATTTTAAAAATATTTTTTGTTATTAAGTTATAGTCACTTATGGAGAGTCATATATTCTTTCCTCCTCCAACCCTTTGAACCAGCCCTTCCTTATAACAAAGAAACACAGAGAAGACTATTGGACATCATCACTACTTATAAAAGTATACCTAGCGTTCTGTATCTGTAGTACTTCCCTGCCATCCAGATACAGAAAGGAAGCAAGAGCATTTTCTTATCTGTTGTTGGAGGCAATCATTTGTCATTATAGTCACTCAGCATTTAGCTTTGTTTTAATGTTCTTTTTGGTCTACATTCTTTTAGTAACTATATGTTGTAATCATGTATCATCCTCTTGTTTACTTCAATCTGAATATGCATCAATTCTTAAAAGTCTTCCCGTGTTTCTCTGATTTTCTCATATTTGTTATTTATTGTCACAAAATGTTCTATTTCATTCATATGCCAACCCCCCCCCCCACTATTCCCTGCCATAGAGGCACCCACTCACTTCATTGCCAGTTTTTCATACCACAAATGAATATTGCTATGCATATGTTGGCATCTATAGGTCCTCTCTGTCTTTGACTTATTTAGGGCATATACCCAATACGGCTACAAAAGGTAAGAACAATTTAGTGACTTTTTTCCCCTGTACAATTCCAATTTGTTTTACAAAAGGATGAGACCAATTCAGAGCTCTACCAACAGTATACCTGCCTTCCTGCATCCCCTCCATTATTGATCATTGCTACCTTTTGTTATCTTTGCCAACTTGCTAGGTATGAGGTAAAACCTCTCAGACTTAGTTTAATTTATATTTCTTTTATTAGTGATTTGGAACAATCTTTCACATATTTGATAGTTTATAATTCTCATTTTGAAAACTATTACATATCCTTTGACCACTTACCTATTAGGGAACAATTCTTGATCTTATAATTGTGCTAATTCTCTTTATATCTTGAATATTTGATTTTTATCAATCTGATACAAAGATTTTTTTTCCCCAATTGACAATTTCCCCTCTTATTCTATGTCAGTTTTTTTAAAAAAGCTTTTAAAAAATTTGTTATTGAAATTGTTTTCTTTTTTTTAATGTTCATTTCTATCCCTTTTTTTGGTTAATACTTTCTTCCCAAGGCTAGAAGGTTGGGATGTTAAATGTGCTGTCAGCCTCCTTTGTTGGTTTTCCTTAGCTGTTTTCCTTTATTACGTGGGAAGGCTGTGGGGAGAGAATGGGGAAAGGGGGGAAGATGTTTATCTAGAAATGACTATGATGTAAATACAAAAGGCATCAATAAAACTTATGAAAAGCACCTCCTTTTGTACTTCAATTATTTTTATTGATGTGACCCTTATGTTGAGGTTCATAACCATTAGGAACTTATTAGTATTTGGTATAAATTACTGTTGTAAATATATTTTCTGCCACACTGCTTTCTAGTTTTGTCATAGTTTTTGTCAAATTGGAAGTTCTTTCCCTACTAGTATCTTACACTTTACATTTGATGCAGATTTCTAGTAAGTAGTTGACAATTTGGGGCTGGAGCTCAGGAGAGATTTGGAAGTCATCTATCTTTAAGGAAAGAAAGTTTGAAACAGGTAGGAAAGAAGGAAACAAACATTTATTATGCACCCACTGTGTGCTAGGCACTGTGCTAAGCACTTTACAAATAGCATCTTATCTGATCTTCACAGCAACCTTGGAAGGCAGATGCTATTATTATTCCCATAAAGGAAACTGAGGCAGAGAATTAGATTTAAACTTTTGTCTTCCTGACTCTGTCCAGTGCTCTATCCATTGTGCCATCTAGTAACTCTTTAACAGCTGTTGTCAGGAGCATGATAGGGGAAAAAAATAAAAGCTGCTATGCAGCCATGAGGGCCTTATAGAGGTTAGGTAACAAGAATTTGTAGTGTGCCCAGGTGCCCCAGTTTTGTTACTTCCCCCAATGACACTCAGCAGGTTGGGAATAGGAACAGATAATGGACTGAAGAACTGGAAGTTTGACAGAGTATGAATGGCAACGGGGCCAGGGAATAATGTAGAGTTGAACTGGTAAAACAGACTCGACCACAAAGGGAAGAGTGAGGCCAAAGCAAAGGTAGCTGGGAAAACAAGGAGGGAACACTACTGAAAACTGAAATGAAGAAGGGGTTTAAGAGGAGTTAGAAAGGAATGAAAAACAGATTATGATCAGAGAAGAAATTCAGAGCTCTAGACCATAAGGTGGAATGGTTCTGAGGTTCTCACGAGTTCATCATAGTGAATACTATGATCTCTAAGTATGAAGACAGAGGTTGGAACCAAGACTGTGAAAGTGACTTTGTACTTGGTTAAGAAAGGAGGGCAAGTGGAGGCCAGCAGACCATGGCAAAGAGAGTCAAATAGGGCAAAACCGTGGCTTGTTTGTTGGAGAGATGGTAGTCTAATCTCCTTATTCCTCTATGCCTGTGTGGTTGGTTGTGACGGAGGTCTGAACAGGCAATGATTTGTTATGGTAATGGTGGAGGTCAGACAGAACATAACAGCTAAGGAGGGCAGAGTGAGTAGTTGCTGCCCTCACAGATGGCATCCAGAAAGGGGGCAGAGGAGGCATCTGTGATCTCAATTATCTAAAGGCTAAGGCTGGGTCTCCATCCTCCAGTCTGCAATGATGGGAGGTTGAAAACCCCAACATCAACAACTTCTGACTCCAGGATGGCACAATGGCAAAGTGTTTTCAGAGGAAAAAAAAAATCATGGCTGAGTTAGATCATTTTCTTTTTATTAGAAGGGGTTACTCTATCTGGGGAATAGTATTGACGTAGTGTAGCTAGATTTCATTTTAGCAAAGCATATGGTAAAATTTCTCATGCTATTCTTCTGGTCAATAAAGAAAAATGTGGAATAAACATAGTACTATTAGGTGAATTTATCATTGGAATCACCGGTCCCAATGAGTAACATAGAAAGAGGTCTTTGGCTGAGTGTTCAGGGATATGTCCTTGACCAATGGTACAACTTAGGATGACAGTATATGTGGCACCTATATGGTATAATATGAATGAAGCTGACACAAAGTTGGGATAAGCTAACATGTTAGAGTTGGTATCCAAAAAGATCTTTTAACAGATTGAAATAGGCTGAAATCTAGTAAGATTAACTGCAATAGGGATAAATGTAAAGTCTTACGCTTGGGTTAAAAAAAAAAAAATCAACCTCCTAAGTCTAGGGCAGGGATGGTGGTAGAAGGGATATCAACATAAAAGGACCAAAAACATAAGCTAAAGTTAGAATGATTCTGATTCTGGCTAATGTTCCTCCCCAACCATCACCACCCCTCAGCCTGTACTTTTAAAAATCTCTCTCAGCTTTAACTCCTAAACATGACTCACCAATGACTGCTTAATAAAAATCCAGACACTGTTATATGTGATATGTATATTGAGGATTCAGGATCCAAAGACCATTTGGGAAAAAATTCCTGTGATGATGCACTCATTCCAAGCCCTACTGAAAAACTAGTTCTCTTTGCTACATCACCCAGAGACACAGAAGAAAGGTTGTTGTTGTTTTTAAACATTTTTATTTTGTACTTTAAAAAAAAGCAACCAACAACATCTTGGTACAACAACATCTCAGCTTTCTTCACATTCACGTTATGTATTTCGGGAAATTATTGCCTCTTACCCTGGAGGAATAACTGACAGACAAGTACCATGTTTTTGGATGACACTGCAGATCTACAGAAAAATGACATTAACCCAATAGCTTAAAGACGACCTTCAGGGCAGGGATGGGAACGATGTTACAGAAACACACAGTACATTCCATTGTGAGCAGACAGATATACACACAAACAGGTAAGCAAGCACATACAACAGGCAAGCTAAAAACTAAGTACATCAAATTTCCAATGCTACTGACCTACAGAGCACAAGAAGCTATTTGTTTTCTTTCTTTCAAATTTTAAAGGAGCTGGGGGTGGGGAGGTTGGCTGTTTTTGGTCTATAGTTCAGCAGTTACCGTTTTCAAATGGTAGAAGGGTTTCTCAGGGTATGTCAGGAGATATTCAAGTATGGCAAGAGCCATGTTGGGGGGTAGGCTCTATCTTAATTGGCCACCTGGGTCCCTTTGTTTCACCCATGAATTAATCCACCTGGTCCATGGAAGTATTAACTCTGAACAGTGGGAAACCCAGGGAAAAAAAAAATCTCAGCTATCTGTCCCAGTGAAACTGACCTCCATTCTACCACAGGAGTCTATGACTGTATCTCCATCACACTCTTAGAAATTGGAAGCTCCAGAGAAAGGTTCCCCAAGAGCCATATACAATGTTCCTAATGGGACAGACCCGGCATGGTTATTTTCCTGACTATAGCTGATGATCAGCTTATGCCCTGATGTCACAGGAAACAGTTATTTAAAAAGAAAAACTAAAATAAAAAATAAAGCAGGTTGGCCAAATCCAGCCAAAGTTCTGGCACTGCTACCTAAGAAACTCAAGGTGAGAAATTGTGCTTCCTTCAGAGTAAATTGGCTTTTTAAAAGGTCTTCTCCCCTTGGCTGCTGCAGGTATTTATTGCCTACACTTAGGAATGAGAAGGCAGACCATGAGGTGGAAGGACTGAAAGAGTCCTCTAAGGAGGAAAAGGAGAAAGAGAAAGAAGTCTTCCAGCAGCCAGGAAGTTTTAGGCTGGAAGCACAGTAGGTGGCGCACCTCACAGCACATGAATGGCTTTGTGTCCCATGTCCCCAAAGTCCATTTAGTCTAATTGATTGGCTCTGGAGCAGAAACATCTCTGCTTCCCAGAACTACCCCCACCACTGCCCTGACTAGAGCTTGGATGGCATCAATGAGGTCATCAGTATTGCACAGTTATGAAATGTCTTGAGTTTGAAAAATCACAGTTGCTCTCAGGGCCCCCCATCTACCTCTTCCTGCCTTCAGCAGGTTGAAGATGCAGTAATGGGGCTCAGCTTCAGCTGGTGGACCGGCGAGTGGATGGGCACTGTTGTCAGCACAGAGGTAGGGAACGTGTAGCAAGAACCTTCAAACCCCGGGGTCAGAGTCAATTCATCAGTAAAGAACGAGGCAGCTGCCTCCCTCTTGCAGGAGGCAACCTGGGGGTTGGGCATGGAAGATAGGATCTCTGATTCATACTGCAGGAGCTGGCCCATGAAGCCAAAGTTGGGTGAGATCATGCTCCTCCTTTGCTTAATGTAATCAAAGGCCTCCTCCAGGCGGAATCGCTTGGTTTTCATGAGATAAGCCATGCAGATGGTGGGAGAGCGAGAGATTCCAGCCTCACAGTGAACCAAGATTTTGCCACCAGTTCTCTTGACATAGTCTAGAAAAGAAAGGGAAGGAGGGTCAGTTATGATATATGATAGGAAAGCAAAATCAAAACAAAGGACTTATCAAAAGCAAAATTATTATATCATAGCTTCATAGATCTGTAGCTGGAAGTGACCTTCAGTCTATGCAGTTCTACTCCTTCATGTTGTAGATAAAGAGACGGGGGCCTATGGAAGTTAGATGATTTGCCCAAGGTCACATAAATGGGATTTGAACCCAGGTCCTGAAGTTAAGAGTCAATGTTCTTCCATTGTACCACAGCATTAGAGGTCTTTAGATCACCATCTCCTTGGCTGAACCTAGGTAACATCATGACCTTATGTGTTGTGGCCTGATACTCTAACCCAGGGATGGGGTACCTGTGGCCTTCTAGGTCCTCGGGTATAGCCTTTTTGACTGAGTCCAAGTTTTACAAAACAAATCCTTTTATTAAGAAGATTTGTTCTGTGAAGTCTGGGTTCAATCAAAGAGCTGCACCTGAGGACCTTGAGGCTATAGGCTCCCCATCACTGCTCTAACCCTTAAGGGACCCTACTTCTGCAATTGGGAGCATATATCCCAAGCCTGTAGGATTTTAAGACCCTGAGAGTAGGAACTATTTTTGCTTTTCTCTTCATAACTTCAGTGCTTGGTTAGCAGTGTCTGGCTACGTAAGCACTTAATACAGGCTTCTTGGTTGATTTTTCCTTTTTTCTGTGGCACCTCTACATAGCCTAGTGCTAAAAACACAGTAGATATATAACAAATGTTAGTGGAATAGAATGAAAGGTAGAATTCTAGACCTCATCCAAGGCCTACCCCACAAATCAGAAAACTAGTGGCAGGATTCCCCACCAGGAGATTGCCCTCTAAGTGAAGGAGCTAAACACTAGGGTCCCTTTAGGTAGGAGTTCAATATTTTAACTTCCATGGGTGGGGTATAAGATAGACTTGTATAACTGATTTTCTTTGTAATCCTACGTATTTTATTCTTTGTGTTTAAAAAAATTATTATAGGAAGGGGGTCTATAGTTTTCACCAGACTGCCCAAGGGGTCCATGACACAGAAGAACCCCATGGACCTTGGGGAAAATAAAAAAACTACAAGCCATATGGCATTTAATCCCTAACTTTTTTTTTTTTGATTGGGATTTGGAGGGAAGCAAGGACAAATCCTTGCAAGACCTCTTTCCTACCTCAGCTTCTCCGAGGCTTTCAGATGGCACACATCCTTCCTTGGCTGTCACAGGAGAGGGGTGTCTTACTCAACTCCCCTGGGGCTCCCACCAACCAAATATACACTAAATAGTATACAATCTCTAATTACAGTCCTGTCTAAGTGATGCTTGAAATCAACTGAGGATATAAATGACTTTGACAAACTACCATTTTGTGCAACAACAGTAGTCACTGCTACAAGTCACCATCACGAATTACTGTTATTCTGGTTCAACATTTTAAATAAATTTTTGAAGAGCGGGATGGGAAAGGTTCATGCCCTCACCCACCTCCCCAAAACTGCTGTGAATAGCAACGACTAGGACCTGCTGGCTTTTGAAGGGATTGGAGGGAGTAGGAGGATAATAGGGGAGGAAAAAAGAGCTTTATCAGAATGAAACTGTAGAAACACATGGCCTTTCCAATTCCCTCACTTACTCGGTGAGGAAATGGTTATGCCACAGGGTGTTAAATATAGTTGTGTGTACGTAAGCACCAAGGGGGAGACTGGGTACATGCAGTCATTGAAGGTTTTGAAGACAAAAAAGCAATCTCCAATTTTGAAAGTTTTGAAATGAGTCAGCAATGTTAAATTCAAAGATAAGACACCTGTGAGACGAAGAGTAGGTGGAGTTTCCTGTGAAGCCAAAAGTCCCCCTGGAGCTTTTCAGAACTTAAGAGATAATTGGGGTAGAACTCTCACTCACGTCTGGGGGGATGGGAGAGGAGAGGGTGATGGTGGCATGGGTGAAATGGAGCTAGCCAGTCACCACTAAGGGGAGACTTAAAAGTTCTTGCCACCACTAAGAGGAGACTTAAAGTTCTTAGGACATTCTAATTAAGGAATCACCTCCTACCTGTTTCTTTGGCTCTCCACTTGCCCAGAAGTAGAATGTTAAGAGCCACAAATCTTAGTTAGAGATTATCTAGTTTATGGAGGTCTTTACCTGAGGTCCATGGGCTCAGCATCTATGGATAAATTTCAGGAGGACTAGATGTTTTTAAAAATATTGTGATAACTGTATTTCAGTATAACTGGTTTCCTTAGTAATCCTATTTAATGCATTTATAAATATTATTCTGAGAAGGGGTCTATAGGCTTCACCAGACCACCAAAAGTTACCATGATACAATAAAGGTTAAGAGCACCTGTTCTAGTCCAGTGCTTTTATTTTATAGACTCACTTGCCCAAGATAAAGCAGCAAGTTGATAACAGAGCCTGGACTACAAACCAAGTCTTTCAACTGGACCAAGCTCTACTAGGATCCCTTTCAAGAAAGACTGCCTTTCAAGGAAAGTAGTCTAGTGATGGGGTCCTTTGGACAGTTTAATACTTCACCTCCCATGGATGGGGGTGTGAAAGATGGACCTTACAAAAAAGACCAGTGGGTTTGGAATTAAAGGTTCTAGACTTGAATTTTGGCTTTTCTACTTATTTACTGTGTTGTGTGGCTGTAGGCAAATAACCTCTCTGTACCTCAGCTCTCTCATCTGTAAAATGAGTGGATTGGTTTAGCTTACATCTTCCTCTAAGGGGTTTCCCATCCTTTAAGCTCTAAATCCCATCCTTCTAATACCTTGTGAATTTGCATATCACATTATCTTTTTTTAATTGACCTTCAGAGAAAGAACTGATGGAGTTGGAATACAGACAGAAGCATACTTTTAAAGACTATTTTTCTTGGTTTTTTGCATTTTCTTTCACAACATAACTAAATATGGAAATGTTTTGCATGACCACACATGTATAATCTATATCAAATTGCTTGCCTTCTCAAGGAGAGGGGAGAGAGAATCTGGAACTCTCAAATTTTCTTTACACATTTTTATTTAAAGTTTTTTGAGCTCCAAATTCTATTCCTCCCTCCTTCCTTCCTCCCCTCCCTGACAGGGTAAGCAATCAGATGTAGGTCATACCTATGCAATTATGTAAAACATTTCCATATAGGTCATTTTGTACAAGACATGAATAAAAGAAAAAAGAAGGAAAGTGGAAAAACAGTATACTTCAGTCTGTATTCAATCAATCAGCTCTTTCTCTGGAGGCAGATAGTATCCTTTGTCTTGGATCATTGCATTGCTGGGAAGAGCTAAATCACTCACAGTTCCTCAAATAATATTGCTGTTACTGTGTATAATGTTCTCCTGGTTCTGTTCACTTCACATCAATTCATATAAGTCTTCCCAAGTTTTTCTGAAACCATCCTGCTGTCATTTTTTGTTTTTGTTTTTTGGTGAGGCAATCAGGGTTAAATGACACACAGCTAGTGTCAAGTGTCTGAGGCCAGACTTGAACTCAGGTCCTCCTGACTCGAGGGCCAGTGCTCTATCCATTGTGCCACCTAGCTGCCCCAGATCTATCATTTCTTATAGCACCATAATATTCCATTACAATCATATGCCATAGCTTGTTTAGCCATTCCCCAATGGATGGGCATCCCTTAGATTTCCAATTCTTAGCCACCACAAAAAGAGCTGCTATAAATATTTTTTTGTACAAACTGGTCCTTTTCCATTTTTTTTTATGTCTTTGGGATAGAGCTAGCAGTAGTATTGCTGGATCAAAGGGCATGCATTTTTATAGCCCTTTGAGCATAGGAACTAAAAAAAAAATTTAAAAACAAATGTTAAAAATTCCTTTTATTTGATCATTATGACAACCTACTAAGCAGAAAAGGGCATATTATCATTCTCATTTTATAGAACAAGACACTGAGGTCCACAGAGTTTAAGTGACTTGCCCAGGGTCACATTGTAAAATTAGGTATAAAAACAAGATGAAAACTCAAAGTCTCCTGATTCATGTATTGGCCACCTCAATTCCAGGAAGCTCATTTCTTCTTTGTGTTCTAATTTTTTTTAATTGCCTGGTACCACTCCCAAGGAAGCCAAAGCTCAGGCCTGGGTTTCTACTGAGTAGATAGATCCATGGTTCTGGCCTTCTCCCAATCTAAGCCACACCTGTTTAAACCAAAGGGCACCTTGTAGGTGTTCCTGACTTCAGCCTCCCTTCTGGTCTTCAATGCATTGTTCCACACCCCCTTAATTAAGATGTATTAGTCCTCCCTTCACCTGGGTAATAGCCTGGGAACCAACATGGAAAGGTTTTCCAAACACTGAGTGGGGGTTTGGGTATTTGTATTCATGGATTCTCCACACACAGGCACGTGAAGCCTGCAAATAAGGGGACGGAGGTGGATTTCATTACCTCGTTAAGGAGTTACCTAGAGAATTAAGTAACAGAAGAGGCAAAGGCATTCTTGATGACTGTGAGAAAAGACTAAAGATTCCCCAATGCGAAGCCATCATTTGGGGGTACTTCTAATAGTCCCCAAAGGAATCCAATCAGCCCAAAATCTCAGGGATTTAATAAATGTCTCTGCAAAAGTGGGAAGAAATTGTTTTTTTGTTTTGTTTTTTTGCCTCTGGCAGGATTTCCTTTGGTTGGAGTTCTCGTTTGGCTGAAATCATCTTTGTATTTACTGCCATCACTCCATAGCTCAAAGAGTTCCATGTAATTGCTGTCTGTGCCTTGTAATTATTGCTGCTTCTAGCTGGTCCTTCCTGGACACCTGCCTTTTCCAATGTCCCCAGAAACAGATTCTTCTTAGGGAGAAAAAAAAAATCCAGTCTCCTGTCAGGCAGAAGGCAATAGCAGGGAAAGAAAGAAACCTACATTATTTCCCTTCAAGTGGACATAGAGGAGGAGAAGCAAACAGGTCCAGCTGTATGGAGCCTACTCTCCCACTTGACTTGAAGAACTCTCATTGGCCATAGAGCCCTGGCCTCTGTTGGCTGAAATAGAGCTGGTAAGCCTCATATACACACAGGAGGCCAGCTTCATTTTCCGTCTTTATAAGATGATAGGACTGGACTAAACAGTCTGAAGGTTCCTTCTAAGTCTAACCATCTAAGATTCCAGTTTCCCCTACTGCACACATCCTTGTCACGGTAGTACTCACAAGTGTGTGACAAGTAGGATCAATGTCAGTCAGGGAGGGCCCTATCACTGATACCCCACATACCCTCAAAAGTTCCCCTTTCTACCTTCTCTGAGCCTCAGTTTTCAGACTTGAATAATGGGTCTTAATAGCAGCCTCTCTGCAGTATTGTAAAATGGACATATTACAGCTTTTAAAAAAAATGCATCATTTCAAAATACATCATGAAAATGACTTAAAAGTTATTTTGCACTAAATGCCACACTAACTCCAAAATTTGCTGATACAAGAATACCTTGTTTTTTGCACTTTGCTTTATTTTGCTTCACAGACAACTGTTCTTTTTTTTTAAATATACAAATTGCTTGCCTTTTCAATGAGAGGGAAAACAGGGAGAGAGAGGATTTGTAATTCTTAAAACTGTTAAAAAAAAAACCACCCCCCCCAAAAAATCAACCTCAAAACTTAAAAAAGGTTAAAAATTGTTTTTATATGTAATTCAAAAATATATACCTAATTACATAGAAGTCCAGTAAGGATACTTTGCTTGGTCCTTTCCCCCAGCCAGCCCCATGTATTATTATGTGGGAAATAGAAGTTTTTTGCTATCCTCTTAGCCAGGATCAAGAATCAAAGCTTCAGGGGTAGCACTATTACATGATATTAATCCATTTGTCTCAAAAATTAAAACTCTTATTCACTGTGCTTAATTTGCATGCAGTCATGGCAGAACTGACCTAGTAGTCCAAGATGGGCTATGGCATAATCTGAATCAGGACAAGGTGGAGAAGTGGGAGGCAGGATTGTATCACAGTGGCATGTGACCTCACTACAGCCTTTGTATTAACAATAAAAAAATTCTAACCAGGGCAAATGAAAACTAAAAGCTGCTATTGATAGCAAACTAAATACCCTTTCCTCTGCTTTTTCAGCAATCTCTCTTTGTTTGGCCCTATGTCTTTTTGCTGTGGAATCTTTTCCCCTCATTTAAAAAACAAAAATAAACTAAAGCAAAAACAAGGGGATGGGATTTCAAGTCAGAAGGGAATTTACAGAAAAGTCCCATCACCCCCATTTTAAAGATGGGGAATCTGATGCCCAGAAGCGAATGAGCTTGCCCGAAATTCCACAGACAAGAAGAAGCAGAGTTAGGACTGTAGGTCCTCTGATTCCAAATCCAACATTCAGACCATGATACTCCACACTGACATATTATAAAACTCAAGATTCCCCACCCTAACCCCTCCCCCCTCCCTCCATACTTCTTAGAGGTTTCTCAAACAAAGAAAAATGGTTGAACCTACCAATAAAGTCTATTGCTTCCTGAAAATGAGAGCTGATGTCTGCTGTGTGATTGTCTTCTACTGGGATCCACTTGTAGTCAAACTGAGAGGTACAGGAATCTGAACTTTTCCTGGAAACATTGAGTAGGGCAGTGATGTGGAGATTGGCAAGGAACTCGCATTTAGAAGCATGGTAAGCACTGCCAAGGTAGAGGAATGGTAGAATTTCAACTGGGCCACCCTGCAATAAACATAGTAGGTGGGGGGGGGGGGAGAAATCAAGAAATATATTATCTTATCCTTCTGGGGAGAAGATAGGAAAAAAACAAAACAACAACCCAACTTATTTTTATCTTCAAGTCATATCCAATAGTAGATTTTCTGGTAGAAACAGTTGAATGGTACAGCTCAGTCATGCTGATGTGGGTGTCGCCTCCATATTGAATAACTCTCCATCCTAGTATTATTGGCCTGTGACTCATCATGATGGCAAAGCCCACACAGTAAAGGTTTTCATTTTCCTGTACCCATTTGGAGATGGGAAATCCCAACTGCCCTCCTGGAGCAGCTAGTATCTTGTGCCGTGCTACGCTACGTGGTACACTGGATTCAGAGTTAAGAGGACCTGGGTTGGGTTCTGCCACTTATTTCCTGTGTAACCTTGGACAAATGACTTTACTTCTCCAGGCCTGCCTCAGTTTCCTCATCTCTGAAATAAATGGCTTCCTTCTAGCACTCAACCTATGATTCTATAATATCAATTTATTGAAAAGTCTGGAGGTGAAGGAAAGGCCACCAAACCTGGGCATCAAGAAACAAGATTAAGTCAAAACCTTTGACAAATTTCAAATAAATTGTTTAGACTAGAATGATCTCTCAGATTCCTCCAAGCTCTAATAGTCTAAAATTCTAAGAAGCCATCTAAGGGTTTTTAAAAGGTAAATGGCTCATCTCCTAAAAATAGATAAAATATAAGCACTAATGAGTGAACAGCTTCTCTCTCTCCCTAAAGCACCATCTTCCCTGACCTGAGGAGAAAGATAGATATAAGAAAGATATATAAACATATATCTGGCATTTCCACTATGCCCAATCTACATGCCACATTTTTTGAATCTAAAAGTTATACAGTTTCAGAATGAGAGACCATCTAATCCAAACCCCTATAAACTAATGGAAAAATCAACTAACATTCATTAAGTACCTAGTACTTGCTAAGCATTGGGGATCCAAAAGGAGGCAAAAGACAATTTCTGCTCAAGAAGCAGAAATAATCACAACTACAAAAACAATTACAATTTAATGAAACCTTATAGAAGCCTTGTCAAGGGATAAATTGTGTAAAACCCAAAAGACCACTCATCAAGTCAAAACCAAAATAGAATGGTAATTTAAAATTAATGTGACTTCAGTTACTTAATTTGGGCTACTACTGGACTGACTGTAAGTTCCCTGAAGGCAAGGTCCATGAAGACTTACTGGTTTCTTTGTTCTTTGTATCCCCTTCAATGACAAGCACAGGGCTCTCTCTGCATGTAGTGAGTATTGAGTTAAGTTTATTGAATTGGATACAAAAAATGTTTGATAATAGTAGAAACAGTGACCTGGTGTCAAGGAGCCCCTTTCTTAGATTTGGAAGTGAACCAGGCTGGAGGACACACCAGTTATTTGTTTGCACTGAGCCTCCTCCCCTCCTCTACCCCCCAGCCCAGTGCTACTCCTAATCTTTCCATTTCCTGTCCTGGCAGAGAGCAAAAGAGCATAATGGAAAGGCTGAATAGGTTGCCAGGCCCATGCTGGAGAGGAAGGATGGTGGTTAGAAACAGCTGAAGTTCCTGAAGTACATGTGGGTATGAGGCTTCTCTCTAAACCCAAGGGGGGGGGGGTCTATGTTAGGAGAAGGTTCAATTCCCCAGAGATAGATGTCTCAAATCCAGATGTTACATGGAGGAATTTTGGGCAGTCACCTATGCCTGCTTCCATTTCCCTCCAAGCACTTGTCCTGGAGGGAAAGGTGATGAATAAAATGAAAAGTAGATTTGTTTCTCCACCTTTAAAATGGGGGTAATAACTAACCCCTGACCATGTCACAGGTGTTGAGGATCAAAGAGATTGGGGGGCATATGAAAGTGGTAACATAACTGTCAAACACTAAGGTGAGCTTATTATTACGGTCTTAGATCCCTCTTAAAATAGCATCTACACAAGAGAAAGACAGCTGACTCTGCTGATTCTAGTCGTTGCCCTCCTCAGGCCCCTAGAGCCTTTCCTCAGCAAGATGTCACAGATTCCCAGGGTCCAGATACCCAAAGGTGAGTGGGTGGGTGAGGGCAGCCGTATAATGTAGCATGAATAGAGCAGGAGCTTTGAATGTGAGATCTGCAACCGCTGTTGTTATTGATGTTTTGATAACTGCTATTTCAATAGAATTGATTTACTTGGTAATTCTATGTATTTTATGCATTTAAAAACATTCTGTGAGTCTCATGGCACAAAAAAGTTAAGCATTTTTGCTTTTGAGAAACTTGGATTCTAAGTCTGCCACTAACTCATATTACCAACAAGTCACTTCTATTCTCTGTGCCTGTTTCCCCATGAGTACAAATTATAAGATTTCCCTCTCAGTCCTAGGGCAGTATTGATATGTTCTGTTCGTGAGGTCTTGAGATCTTGCCCACTTCCTTTAGTGCTGAGCCAAAACACCACTGAAATCAAATGGGCTCTTCTTTCTCTTTCTGAATTATTCAGAGAATTTATCTTGGGAGGAATGAGGCAATCTCATTTTAAAGAGCCTCCAGAGCCCCAAAGTTTACCATAATCTTGCCCTGGTGGTGCCAAGGGATTTCCCCCAGTACATCCCCAAGAGTTTGGACCGCCCACTGGGGTTTCACAACCTAATGATGCTTCTTGTTTCTCTTTCACTTGTTAAGAAACAAAAACAAAACAAAACCCTAAACAAACAAAACAAAAAAAATATCCCCCAAAAAACACAACTAGGTTAGATCCCTAACAAGCTGTGTCCAGGACAGGAAGCACCTGGCTTGGGGTCAGCACATCAGACCATATACACTCAGCACAACTGTTCCTTTTAATCTAGCCCAAAAGTAATGGGGATCCTTGACCAGAAAGTCATAGAAGAATTATCGCCCAGCATTTCCTAGAAGCATATTCCCAGGAGCATTAGAAAATGCCACTGCTGACTCCCATTCATTGTGTAAGGCAGGAAGCTTGGATTTCAGGCTGCATCTTTCAATATATATTCCATGGATTCCATCTAAATTCAAGTCCACTAATACTTGTTATGTTTCTGTCTTTGCTAAAAGCTTTAAGAGACCTTCCCTCCTCCAATGCCTAGAAGTCTAGTCCCCAGCTCTGCCACTGAATACTGTAGGACATTGGGTAGGTTCCTTGACTTTATCTGGCTCTGTTTATCTATCTGTAAGAAGATAATAGTTCTGCTATTTCCCTATTTCACATAGGAAATTACTCAAACATTTGCAAGGGGGAGGTGGTGGAGGTATCAAGAGCCCAATAAAAGCTCCCATTTCTACAGTACTTTATAAAGCATTCATAACATAAACAGCTTGTCAAGGTAGGCAGGCAGTTATTATCATTCCTATTTTACAGCTGAGAACACTGAGGCTCAAAAAGACCAAATTGACTTCCAATGTCACACAGATAGTTAAGTGGTAGAAGACTTGAAGTCAGATTCTTGGGATTTGTTCTCACTGTTCCCCACTGACTCTGAGAGTTCTTTGAAGAAAAGGAATTTTGTAAAAGAAAACTATTTTACAGTCGCACATATAAGAGTAGTGTCCTTGTGTGTCTTCTGGTCTCCTTTATTTCAGTAAGAAATTATAGAATGTAATGAAGAGAAACCAGAGAGGAACCTGGTTAAGCATTCACACAAGAGATTTTTTTGTTCCAGCTAAAATTACCAACGTGACAGGGCTTGATGGTTATTAGAGTGCTGGTGGTTTGCGGAAATTGCCGAACATGAATAAATAGGAAAGAAGGTAAACGCAGGAACCATTACAGCCAGCTCAGAAACTTGAGGAAAATGAAAACCGATCTGCAAGCTTCTCTGAACCTCAACAATCCAGCTAATAATAGGCTATCTCCCATTTCCTCTTTTCTCCAGAAATTGTCAAGCTCCCCATGGCTAGAGTTTGCTCCACTTTGCTTGCTAGCTGGACTCAAGCCCATTAGCAGAGCAGCAGTCACAAAGGCTTGGGGCAGAGCATCTTCCCACTCTCTCTGAGCTGCCCACCAGCATCACTGTTCAGTTTCAAGAACAGGATGTGGATAATGATGTGGGGTACAGGATGAAGACAGGAAGGCTGGGGACAAGTTCCCCTAAACATACCTGATCATAAGCAGGTTTTCGGCTCATGTTCTGTTTCTCACAGTGACTGATGAGGTTTTTCTCTGTTTCGGTTTTGTCTTGTGAAATGGGTTTTACATCCACGCAACACTCAGGATATTGTGAATAAAATGTCTCATATCCTCCTACAAAAAAAATTGTGGCAGAAGTCAGCAGGGAATTCTCATTCCACCAGAAAAAGGATTGCTAATGAAGCCAGGTTCAGAATATTGGTCTGGGAGTCCTGAATAGTTCAAATTCCAGATTGGTACTGACTCTCATTAGTCATTTTTTTTTGTCAGTCAAAATGACCCAATAGTGGCATTTGGTTTAAAAAAAAAAAGATTTTGCAACAGAAATGGCCTTTCAAGGAAAAATGATAGCCTCAAGGGAAATGATTAACTCATCCCAGTCTACCAGGGGCAGATACCAAGCTTCTATTGAAAACTAAGAGCAATCCCTCCCTTCCAAAAATAGATGCTAATTCTACAACATTCTTTCAACATAAACATATATGGCAATATTGAAAAGAATGGGACTTTGTCAAGGAGACATGTGTAAATGGATTTCTTCTACTGTCAGTCCATTCATAAGAGATTTTCAGGGATATGATGAAACATCCCCAATTCACAAGGGATCTAAACTCTTGAGTTAATGAAGTGGCAATTAAGCTCCTTGTGTGACATACTCTGCCAGAGCTAAGAGCAATGTTGACAATCCTCCCTATACTTCTAAAGAAGAGCAATTAATTCCATTAATTACCTCCCGAGCCAAATTTTAGGAGTTGTTAATTTATTTCATTTAGGAATTTCTAGCTAGCTTTGGAAAGACATAGAAATTCAGATCTACCCTCTCTATACTCCCTCCCTACTATACACTCTCTTTGCCTCAGGAACCTCCCATCATTTCCCCTGAATTTTTAATACTGGGAAATGTATATTCCACCTAATGCTGTTGACAGGTTCTTCTAAAATTTATATTGGGTGAAATCCAGTAAAATGTAAGCTCCCTGAGGGTAAGTGTTTTTGTCTTTTTACCCCCAATGCCTAGGATACAAGTAAATATTTTAAAAACACTCTCAATTTTATCAAAATACTATTGGGGGTGGGGGGTGGGGAGAGCAGTTAGTCTATAGGAACAAATTTATAAACAGGCAATCCCTGAATAGTACTGTATATATAAGGCAATTTCACAAGTAGGGTTTCATTATAATGTAGAAAAGATTACTGTGCAAAATGTTGATCAGAGCAACCTGAAATGAGCATGCTGATACTCCTGTGTGACCGGACTGCTTCCATCCTAATCTTCACCAATATGTATTTACAAACATGCCAGCAGTTTTGTTATCCTTCAAATAATCCCATTTTAAATACAAAATCCATAATTTTTAACTTAAAAATGGTAATATTAAAACACAAAAAACCCTTACAAGCATGTTACTTGCTGCGTAGGAAGCAATTACTAATGAGTTAGGATTAGAAGAATGGGAGCTCATTGATGTAAATAAATTTGGCCCTTTTAGATCACACACAACTGTAATGACTTAATCAAATAAGCCATGGCACCCAAATCTTCTGAATGAAATTTTTTGGAGCCATTCTAGTGGCAAGCACATTGTAAAACAGGCTGGCAAAAATATTAAAAAGAGATCACACCTGCAGAATATATTCCGTTTACAAGTATTATAACATGCATATGCCCCATTTGATCCCTATAACCTTGTAGTACAAATATTGCTATTTCCATTTTTACAGAAAAGAAAACTGAGAGTCACTGAGAAAGGTTAAGAGACTTCCCCCAAAGTCACATGACCAAGTCAATGGTGGTGGAGGTGAGCTCTAAGTCCAAGATTCTTTCTACTACCCTGCACTGAAAGACCTCATTGACAGCAAAAAAAGTGGAACCAAGGTGGATGCTCACAGATTAGGAAATGGATGAACAAATTAAAATTAGTTCATAGCTAGTGTAGATTATTATTCACAGTGAGAAATGAGTTCAGAGACATTTGGGAGTACCTGTATGAAATCTGTAACAGGAAATTCCTTGCCCTGCCTCTCTTTCCCACAGCCCATTCATTCCAACCAAGAAGAAGAGGATAAAGGAAGTCAAAGAATACTATACCTATACAATGGCTGCATCAATGTAAAGGAAAACACTAAATGACATTATAAGTTAAATCAAATCAATCCTGACCTCACCATCAGGTCTATTGGCTTTTATGGCAGAGGGCTAGGGGAGAAAATTTTTGAAAAGGACAGTTTGAAAAGGCAGCTTGGTGGTACAGTTGGATATAACACTAAGACCTGGAGTCAGGAAGACCCAACAAGTTCCAAATGCAGCCTCACTTACTAGCTGCATGATCTTGGGCAAATCATTTAACCACTGCCAGCCAAAGTTTCTTCATCTATAAAATGGGAGGGGGGGTGATAATAGCACTAACCTCCAAAGACTGTTGGGAGGACAAAATGAGATAATATTCACAAAGTGCTTCGCAAACTTTAGAGCACTATATATATATGCTAGGGGATATATATATTAAAGGCCATTTTGAAAAAGGATCTTGAACAATTATCATTTTGAATAGCATAATTAATAATTATTCTCATGAATCCCTTTACTATCTACTTTAAAGCCCTTCAACTCTTAAAATCCATTTCTGGGGTTTCTAATTCACAGAATTTAGATCTTAATTCAGGGTCTCTAATTAGCAACAACAGATCTTGAAAGAATCACATCTTGATTAGCTCTAGACTCTTCTTTTCCTGGTGCAGCCCTTACCTTCAGCGATCAAATGGTTAATGGATTACAAACAAGTCTCCAACATCTAGAGGCTGGCTGCGGCCAATTCCTAGAATGAGTCATTTTGCCATCATAGCTTCCTCTAGCTATCTCCCGCTCCCTGCCCCCTCTTCTTGAGCACTAACACCCAAACTTCCCTTGTGGTCAACTTCAGCAAATGCCATATTGCTCATCCTCTGACCAGGTTCCTGGACCTCAACAATGAATATGCTCCTGGTCATGTTGACTGGAGGGCACCTGGATGTTTGTTGCTTGCCTGACTCGATACAAGTATAGCCCAGGAGAGCACAATCCCGTTAGCTCCTGTTCACCAGTTCCCTAGGGTCCACTCCTCAAGCCTGGTATTTACAGATTCCTCCAAAAAGATATTTCTGTGCAATAAGCAAGACATTCCACCTTTGTGGAACTCTTATGTCCTTACTCATAAAATGGGGGGGAGGGGAGAGGACCAGTCTCTAAGGTCATCCCCCCCCACCCTTCCTGTTGTGACAATTATATAATTTGATGAAAAGTACTAAGCAAACCAGAAATGACTTGGGATTTGGGCTTTAGGATTAGAGTAGCCCAAGATAGAAGATTTTAAAAAAACAATGTCTGCCTTCTGTCTCAGACTGGGACAAAGATAAGGCTCCCGAACCATCCCATCTCATTGACTTATGAGTTGGCTGGGGAGATGAGGATGTGGGCAGATACTCTAGGCAGATAAAGTGGCTCAATATAGTAGAGGAACAGATAAATGTGGACTAGTCCCAGGGAGCTGGGGTCAACAATTCAACTTGCAATTATCTGCTATTCGAAGAATGCACAGCTAGGTGCTAGAAGGCGTGAGGGGGCCAATAGATAATGGTTGTAACTGCCCTCGAGAAGCTTACTGTCCAGGTAGAGTCAGAAACAATTGTTAGCAGTGTACAGTATCTCTTTTTTCTCACCAAACTCCACCTGCAAGGACAGAGTAGCAATGAACATTCCCCAACCTGCATGAAACTGACTGAATCCATACCTTTAGTCATTTTCAGATTGAGTCTTTCCATCACATATTGACATTACTTGCCCTCCAGCAAGTCTTAGTGCAATTCTAAACTTTAACTTTGGGATACCTTAAATATTGGGGGGGGGGCTTTTATGCTTAGATAGGTTCGTAGGATCATAGAATTAAAGCTAGAAGGGGCTTTAAAGAGGCCATCTAGTCCAACCAACCCCTTTACTTTTCATATGGGGCAAGATTAGTTCATTAAATGTCTTGCCCAAGACTATTAGTCTGTGGCAGGATTTTAACCCAGGCCTACTTGACTCCAAATCTAGCACTCTATCCACTGCACCGCAGAAACCCACTCAAGGACACATGCCTACAGAAAGCACTATGGCATCCTAGAAAGCGCCTTGACCTGGGAAATAAATCCTAGATGAATCCTGGCCTGGAAAGGATTTACAGGCTATCTGTCTTTGGAGCTGAAAGGGAACTTAGAAATCATTTATTCTCATTCCCAGACTTTACAGAGAATAGGTTCAGAGAAGAACAATGACCTACCAAAATATCAATTCACCTGGGCCTCAGTTTGTCCATGTTGTTCGATGGTGTCTGACTCTTCATGATCCCAAGAGGTCTCCTGGACAAAAACACTGGAGTAGTTTGCCATTTCCTTCTCCAGTTCATTTTACAGATGAGGAAACCGAGGCAAAAAGGGTTAAGTGACTTGCCCAGTAGTCACACAGCTGGTAAGTATCTGAGGCCAGATTTGAAGTCAGGTCTTCCTGACTTCAGGCCTGGCATTCTACCCACCTAGTTCTCCTGAGTCTCAGTCACTCCTCCATAAAATGAGAATGTAGAATTAGGCAAAAATGTGAGGTACTTTCTAATCCTAAAATCTTATGATTTTATAAACAGCAAAGTGAGAACTAGAAGACTTGTCTTCTGATTTAAAGCCTAGTCTCTGAGGTCCCAGGCAGTTTCTTTATAGAGACTTATGCAAAGGTTTTAGTCGCTTTCTGAAAGTATATTGCCCACAATCTGGGAAAAGGTTGCGACAAAGAGTACATTATTTTTCCTTTCTAAGTTTGAGATGCTGCCTGATTAAAACTTAAGAGTTTCTGAACTTCTGCTCAGTGTCTGCTGTTAAATGTCATTTTACTAAAACATAAGCCAAAAAAGTTTGTTTCCCTTCGATCACAATGACTTCAAACTGTTTCCTGTACTGAGTCAGCATTGATTGCTTGGAATGGGCTGTGGGAAGGAGAGGTAGGGTAAGGAGTTTCCTGGTACAGATCTTTAAAACCTCCTCGAACAGCCAGAAATATGTACTGTACTTAACTCAGCCCCAGAACAGAAGGCAGAGAAACCACATTAGGAAGAAAAGGAAATCTGTGGTGCCACTCATGAAACCTCTGCCCTGCTGAGGAGGGGCAGGTCTGATTTCCTCCAGCCCTCCCTGGGTTTGCCAAACACCTTTTGTCTCTTCATTTTGGTCTCTCTCTCCGGATCTCAGAGATATGCAGCCTTTTCTTCTGTCTAGGTGGGTGATCAAGGGCCTACATACTCGTGATAGGATTCCAACTGGGAGTAGAGGGGAAGGGAGGTGGAGGTGATTCAGGCAAAACCATAGCTTAAGAAGAAAATTCCAAGGACTCTAAGGCAATAGGGTAAGAGAACTTAAAGAGAAATCTCACAGGACTGGATAGGTGGGGAGTTGTTTTTTAGAAAGGGGCCTGATTTTGAACCATATTTAGATCTGGAAGAGACTAACTCTACACTAGCCAATGGAATCGTGAATTTGGAGGGGCTTACAATACATTTGTCATTGTTCTCTAATTTTGCAAAGGATCTATGTGCATCTCCTCTCCCCAGTAGAACTGTAAACTATTGGGGAGGAGGTGAAGCAGGGAAGGGCTGTTATCATATACTCCATTTACTGAGTTAAAGGAAGGGCTGAAATATGCATGATTCAAAGGATGAATGTTGCTTCTGTGGGGTTTATGTGGGGACGAAGGGAGAGGAGATTTAGAATGACTAAGTACAACCCATGAGAGAAAACCTAACAAGGTCCCCAGTACCTCACTCAGCAAACTCCCTGGCCTGCTTTCTCTAATGCCCTTTTGAGATTAGTTATGGCCAAAGCACCTCTGGCAACCATCTCCCACCCCTAAAGTGAGCCTCTAAGCCACGTTCTCTTCTGTGAGCCCTACGAATGTTACTTCTGAAAGCCTTCTTCAGAACTCTCTGGACCACAGCATGGGGTTTGGTGGCAATGATTAATCAGGTTGGGAATGGGCTCTCTTGGAGGAGGCTGGGGAAGATGAAAAAAGAAGCCAAGAAAGACAGGATAGGATGAGAGGAGAGGGATCCAGGGAGGCTGAGGGGAGAAAAAGAAAAAAGTCAGGGTGGAACAGGATCACAATGGAGACCAAAAGACAGCACTGCAGGACAAAATGCTGTTTCTTTTCCCAGAAAGATTGTAAGCATGAGAGCCTAGGTAAAGGCGCCACTTTCCCCAGGGTGTCAGGACAAGCTAATCTCTGCCTATCTAAATCTCAGAGGGAGAGAGAAGTGGCCGCATAATGCTCTGAGGGGTGCCGACCCGATCTCCCAACCCCCTTTCCCCCCTGCCGTGCCACAGACTCCCAGAGTGATCCCAACCCGCTTAAGCACCGGCCCCCACCCTTGAACCCCCACCTCTCCAGGGCGGGAGGAAGGAGTGTTAGCGGGCATGAGTGGGCACACTTTCTTGCTTTTGATTTCTGCAAATGCTTCCCACAATCTGAATCCTCTCTCGGCCCGGCTTCAGTGCTACCCAATACAGGCCCAGTCCGGCCAGAAGGATAGAGCACGGCCGCGCTTTCGAAGAAACCAAGGTGGAAGCTGGTAGCCCCAAGAGCCCCGGTCCGCCGCGGCAAAGCGTGTCCCGCTTTTGTCGCGGCCTCCAGAGCTCTCAGCCCACAGCGTTTCCAACCCAATTTTCAGGTCGCCCTCCCTCCACCTCCAGCCCAAGCCCCTCCAACTATTACAAAAAAATAACTAAGAAGAGAGACGGTGGGGTGGAGGTGGAAAAGCACACGTCCAAAATGAAACCACTTCAGTCCTGGGCTCTCAGTCCTTTGGGACTCCTTGAAACCGAAGAAGGGAAATCCTGCTCCATTCTTCCCGACCCTGTTTTGCGCCCGCCACCCACGACTGCCGATCTAGCCAGCCACCCCTAGGTCGGAACGTACGGGGATGTCCTCACCTTTGAGAAAGCAGATCCTGGGGCCGGCAGGGAGGCTGGCCAGCAGCGTGCCCAAAACGATGTGCGCCGTGCTCTCTTTCCGCAGTTTCTGCCAGTGACGGGTACCCTGGTCCAGCACGATCACGGTCGTCGCGCCGGCCCCGTCCTCCTGCAGCAGCCGAGCCCGGGCCGCCTCGTCGGGCACCACGAAGCGCAGCGGCACGGCACCGCCCCGGGCCCGCCGAATCACCACCGAATTGAGGTTCACGTTGAGCGAACCCCGCACACTGGAGGCGGAGAAGGCAAGGTAGGGCCGGCAGTCCAGCACAATACAGCGGGCCATCTCCTGGCGCAGCAGCTTCCTGAGCTGGCGACCGTCGAGCGAAGCGACCTTCATCCCGATGCCCCGCAGTGGCTCCGGGCCACTTGGACGGGTCGGTCCGCAGGTGGCAATGGCCAGGGTGCAAACCAGGAGGGAGGGGAGGCAGTTGGGATTAGGCAGCCGCGAGGCTAGGGGTGGCGAGGAACGGGTGGGACGGGTTCGTAGGCGAAGGTGGGGTCAGGACGCCCCGCGCTGGGGCTGCTGACGCTCCTGCCTTCGGATCGGCTTCCCTGCTCGGCTTCTACAAATCTTTATTTTGCAGGTGACCGTGACTCGTTTCCCCTAAAGCCGGGGATTCCTTCTATTTTATGTGAATGGAGCGCCGGGCCCTGACGCCTCTTACCATATAAGGCGAATGACGTGACGCTCCCTGCCCAAACATGGGCATCCCCGCCCCCTTCTCTCCCCAAGGACACGCCCCCTGGGAGGGTAGAACATCCAAGTGAAACTAGCAGTGGGGCGGGGGAGATTCCCCTCCTCCCCCGGTGAGCGGAACGCGTGGGGATGGGAAGTGGGAGAATAGGGACGGGGGGGGAGGGGGGAGGGGGGAGGGGGCGACAAGCGTTAGTCAGATTGAAAAATAGGAAGTTGAAAAGGACTCTAAAAATTCTCCATCTCGTTACGACGCAGTGGAGTCATTGAAGCATCACCCTGGTCTGTCAGCGGGGTTTCGAGATCGAAACGCCAGGCGAGTGACCCATTCGAAAGGGAAGGGGAGCAGAGGAGGAAGGAGGAAGGAGGAGGAGAGGTGATAAGAAGAAAAAGGGTCTCTTTTTACCCTCCTTTGTGGAGGGGGTGGGGTCAAATTATTGTCAATGGGAGAGAAACCTGAATTGCCTTAGAATTTGTTGCAGTTTTCAGATTCCCAAAGATTCATTTTGTGTAAACAAACAAAAACGATCTTCCCCACCCCCTTTTAATGACTCTTTTTTTCCTGAATTCTGGAAAGTCCTTTTGCCAGATCATCTTCTATCACCACCTCCATCACCCTCACCATCACTGAGCAACAAAAGCCACAACTTAGCTCAGGAGCAGACTAGGTAGGATCCGTGCTCTCCACAAAAAAATCACATTTCACGTCTACATCTCCTTCCTCCTTCCTCCTCCCCACAGGTCTGTGAGGTAGAGAGTGCAAATACTATCTCCATTTTACAAATGAGAAAGCTGAGATTCAGAAGTTCCCCGAATTGCCTCCTTGAATCTCCCACAGCACTGTATTTGCATTTCTTTTACGTACTTCTTTCATTCTACTTAGGATTATCAAATGAGCATTTCACCAACCTTAAACCTTATATAAATATAAGGTTGTATTGCCCACTGCCATTATTAACGTAGTTATTGGCAGTCTTTGGTATAGACTAGGAAAGAACCTAGGTTTGGAATCAAAGACTTGGATTTGAGACCAAGCACAGCAATGCAACCTATAAGTACCTATAACCTATAATGTTACCTATAAATTGTGTGACCTTCAGTAAGCAACTCCTTCTTTGGGACTCATTCTTCTCTGTAAAAGGAGGAGATTACATGATCTCTAACATCCTTCATCCTATAACATTTTGTAACTGTATATGTCATCTCTAAGGCAGGGACTGTTTCATAGCTCTGGGTCAACAGCCCATAATCATAGAGCTGAAAAACAGGAAATGTCTAAATTCAGTTCAGGTCTTCTGATTCCACAGTTGAATGTTTTTTTCCCTCGCATCCAATCACCATCTCCTTTCTACATCCATCCACAAATAAAACCCCTAATGAGGGCCTGCTGTTGCTTACTGTTTGGCCCACTCCTGTCAAAATTTATTCTTCTTAGAGCTTATTCCATGCAGCGAATGTTCAATCTGACTCTATCCCCTGCCTGACTGCTAACATCTTTGCCCGACCATCTTCCTGACTCTGGCCATCAGCCAAACAGTGCTCAGATGATAAAAATGAATTTTCATCTTAACCTTAGTAGAAATACCACTTGGTCTCTTGCCCTCACCAAAGAAGCCCCTAGCCTCTGAAGATATGCCTACTTTGCTATTAACAGGAGGTCAGGGGACCCTTATTGAACATAATTAGGAAGGAAAAATAATCATATTAAAAGCTGAACACAAGCAAACCCATTATTGTACAGTTGCCAATACACTTCTGGTCTCCTGACAAATGACTTCTTTGTAAAAGCCTGATATAGTGGAAATGGCACCAAACTAGTTAAAAGTCAGGAGATTTGGAGTCTAGCCCTAATTGTTGTAACTGGGGGCAGGCAATTTCATTTGCCCTCTCTAGGTCTCAGTGTTCCCATCTTTAAAATTTGAGATTGATCTTTCAGGTCCCTTCCTACTCTAAAATTCTGTGATCTAAACTACCCAGCTCCCCTGGGACAGGATGTCTTACATTTATTTTACATCCCACTCTTCTGGTCCCTAGTATTGGGCTTCAGAATCGGAAGAGCCCTAGGCTATAGAATGAGGTAATCACCCACCCCAGGCCTGGATTAGGTGCTTGGTCACACATTTCAGCTCAAACATTGCTAAAGGCTAGGGAATGATTCTGGGAGGCAGGTGGGCCGGAAGAGAGCCTGGGAAGGAGATAGCTTTAGCAATGGGTCCTTTTTTTAAAGACCAAAGACTTTCAATTATGAGGTAATCACCCACCCCAGGGCTGGGTTAGGTGATCGGTCACACATTTTGGCCCCAACATTGCTAAAGGCTGGGTGGTGACTCTTGGGAAGCTGGTGGGTGGGATGAGAAGGGGAGAGAAGGAGATACCTCTGGAAATGCATAATTTTTTTTAAAAAAATCATCACAATTATATCCATGCCCACTGCCCATCATGCTGCCCTTTTGTCACTTTTTTTCTCTTAGAAAGCCTCCATACTGTCATTTCACCTTGATAGGAACATTTCCTTGGAGAGAACACATATCCACACTTGTTAGGCTGTCCCTAAATCCCAGGACATGCCTGAACACAGTAGGTGCTAAATAAATGTGTAGGTGCTGTTATTATTTCCATTTTATTGTGGAGGAAACAAAAGGCAAATAGAAGTTAAGTGATTTGCCTGAGGTATACAACTAAATAAGTGTTTGAAGTCAAATTTCAGTTTGGGATTATCTGACTCCAGGCCTGTTGCCCTATCCACTACATTACCTAGATGCCCAAGGCAAAGTTTACTTCTGGTAAAATAACCCAGTCGAAAGGATTCATTTTCTCTAGAACCAATATGCTGACCTGAAGCGGGTACAAACTAGGAAAATAAGTGACACGAAACTAGAAAAAGAAAAAAAATGCAGCTCATCCTTTCTTTTGTGAATGCACATTTATAGCACTCCTTCTGAGTGCCATGGCTGATGGGGGGAGAGGGAGAGGAGGAAGAAGAAGGAAGAAATTTCTTTCTCCCCCACTAAGAGATAAACAGCTAAATTCTTTCCCAAATGCTGCTGGATTCCTTCAGACTGCCTCCAAGTCTCCCGAGCTCAGCAATTGAAAGCGCCTCTGGCTTGTGCTTGATTTTTTTGCTCTGTCAATTAATTGTGTTGCCCCTTCAGACTCACTAGAAAAAGGTACTCATACCTAGCAAAGAGAAGGCGATGTTAACACCTTAATAACAAGTCAATTTCAAGTATATTTTACGACCTCAAAATTGAGTTAGAGCTAGGTGGTACAGTGAATAAAAAATGCTGGACCTGGAGTCCGGAAGACCCGAGTGTAAATCCAGCCTCAGATATTTACTAGCTGTGTGACCCCAGACAAGTCACTTCCTTCATCTATAAAATGAGCTAGAGAAGGAAATGGTAAAGCACTCCAGTATTTTTGTCAAGAAAACCCCCAAAGGGGTCATGAAGAATCAGATGTGACTGAAAATGACTAAACAACAAAGAAAACTTTGCCTGAGGGATTGGAAACCATGTTCTTTTGGTAACAATTGAAAGAACTGGGTATGTTCAGCCTGGAGAAGACAGAAAGAACATGATTTCTGTCTTCATTCTGAAGGCTAACATATGTCCCCAGTTCTCTTGGGGTCATGTGTTTAAGCTGAGTGTGGAAGGAAGAGAATCATTCTATGAGGCAGAGGAGAGGGGGGAAGCCTGGAGGATGGTGGGTACAGAGGTGCAAGGGCAAGGGTGGGAGATGGAGTGCCATATGTGGGGAACAGAGAGAAGTCCAGTTTAACCAACCCCCTCATTTTGCAGATGAGGAAATTGAGGCCCATAGAGGTGAAGTCATTTAGTAAAAAGCACAATGATAAGTTGCAGAGCTGGGATTCAAGGTCCTCTACCTCCAGATCTAGTCCTCTTTCCACTGTATTGCTGTTTCTACTTGCTTGATTTCTTTGAAGTACTGGGGTCTAGCTGCTTTATCTCTCCGACTCATTTATAAGCACTTGCAGATCAGGTTTCATTTCTTGTTTCCTGCTTATACCCACAGTAACAGCCCAAACCCGTACACAGAAGTCTGTTGAACTAAATGTAAAAAAAAAAAAAAAAAAAAAAAGGAATTCAGAACTTCGAACAGTTACAGAGAAAAGTTACAGGGAGACAGATTTTTGCTCAATATAATAACACTCTTGAGGTAGTGACTCTCTCTATCACTGGGGGTATTCAAGGAGAGAGGGAAGACAATTCCTGAAGGATACTGTCTAGAAGATTTCAGAACTGGGCAGGATGTTAAACTAGAGCAGAAGTATCAAACAGCCATTTGCAGCCCACAACACTTTTACCAGCAATATAGCTGTCACACTGGGAACCAGATTTAAATGTAATTGGGAAATATATAATAAAATAAAATATGATAGACCATAGATAATGTGAATATGTGGTTTTCTAAGTCAATTAGAGGCCCACAAGGATTTCTGTCTGGTGATGGTTAAGCTCTCCAGGGTTATTGTTAGTGGTCAAAGGTAAAATAAGTAAAGCACTTTGCAAAGCAAATGTCAGCTGTTTTTATTATGATGATTCTATGAATTCTGAACTATTAAGCTCTAGGGAACAATTCTCCTTTCTTAATGAGGTTCCTGATTCCCTAGCATTTAACTCTCTTTCATCCTGCTTTAAAATTCTGAGAATAGTCAGATAAAGGAGTCTGGGACCAGTCAAAGGATGGTATTCCCGGCCTAGGACAAGTAGCCCAGTAAAGGAGAGGCTTCCTGATTGCCATAGGCCTGTGTGAACATGACAGAAGAAAGAAGAATGAGGGTCAGCATCTTAGACTAGCCTTCTACATCTGGATCACTTCATCTAAATCAGAGGATTTAAAATGCATATTTTCCTAGAAGGCCTGGGAGTTTGGGTGGTGATGCTTTGGATTCATTTGAGGATATTTTTTTACTTCATTCTTGGCGAGATTTACCCCTTGCTGGTTTCATTCTTTTCCTCAGCCAAAACCAAAGGGCAGAGCCGCTCTGATATGCATATGAATGAGGAAAGATTTTGGTAAAGAGGGAGCTTCTTCCTCAATGCAATGGAGATGGGCAAAGGGAAAACTATGAGGGGATGTCTGGAAGAAAAAGACTTACCGGGGTCGTACTGGAGGAGTGGGGAAGTGGGTGGGTGGAAATGCAATAGAGACGGAATGATTTTAGGATGATAGATTTAGAATTAGACCTTAGAGATTATCTAGTCCTACTCAGCCCCCACCACAAATATACCTATTTTATGGATGAGAAAAATGAGGCCTAGAGAAATGAAATGACTTCGTCACATAGGGAATAAGCAGCAGTCAGGATTTCAACTAAAAATACTAAAAATCACACCCCCCTTCCCACCTTTCCTTTATAGACCATAAAATCCAACTTTAGTCTTTGCTTCTCTGAAAACCTTCCCAGCCCAAGCAGAAGCTGAGCCCAAAATTATTTAACCATAGGAGCCCTAGGCTACTTCTTGCACTTCTGTTTGTATATTTATGTATGTTGGGTATAGAATATATACCTGGTCCTGTGTCTATAGTAATATATGTGTGTGTCTTCTACAGATTTATAACCCTAGGTCTACATCTTCAGACTTATCTTTTTGTGAAAACTCTTCTTCAACTCATATTTTGAACAGATAGCAAAGTGATGTTCTAAGGGACAGGTCTAATCATGTCATAGTTCCCCAGCTCCAGGGACTCCCTGTTGTATCAAATACAGACTCCGGGGCTTGGCATGGAAAACCCTTCACGGTTAGGCTCCAGCCTGCCTTTCCAAGTCTATTAACTGTTAAACCCCTTCATTTAATCTACGTAGAAGTCTTGTTGTCGTTGTTCCTCATGCATGACATTGGATCTCAACCTCTGTGCCCTGGCACTGACTGCCCTCCTGAAATGTACTCCTTCTTTACCATCACCTCTTAGAAACTCTCAGGTCAAGTGCTGTCACATACAGTCCTTTCACCACAAGCTGCTAGAGGGGCTCCCTACCCACCCCAACCCCTTCCCCCAATTGCCCTGGATGTATTTAATTAGTTTATTTAATATTTTATTTAATTGAGATATACTTATATGATACAGTGTTTCCCCTGATAAAATGTGTTTTTAAGAGCAAGGACTGTTTCATTTCTGTTTTTCTATCCCTAATACCTGCCCTAGCACTTAGTAGGTAATAAATAAATGTCTGTTGATTGATTGAATAAATGTTTGATGACTGAAATCAACAGGGCAGTTATTATTAGTCCCATTTTATAGAAGAAGAAATTGAGGTCAAGAGAGGTTAAGTGATTTGCCTAAGGTCCTATAGATAAGAAGGGGCAGAGCCAAGTTGGAAATTCTGCTCTCCTGATTCCCTGTCTAAGCTTTTAGTCTCCTCTCTCTGTATTACAGAGATGGCCTCAGCTTACTTCAGAAGGATTGAGGGTAGAAGTGGAAGGGGCAGGGTTAGAGCATGTAGAATCCTGTGGGAGGCATTAAATATGACAGGGAGTAGTGATGCAGAGGAAATACAAAGAATCCAAAGGAAACATAAGGCACTGAGTACTGCTTTGAGGACCTGACAATATACTCAGAAAGACCAGAGTAGAAGGAGAGAGAGATCTTTGGGGCTGAAAGAAATACTAGAGTTATCTAGTTCAGCCCTTTAGGGTTTTTTAAAAATTATTTTATTTCCCCCCTAATTAACAAAAATATGTTTTCTCTCCAACCCACCTCCCTCCCCTCTTCATTGCAGGAAAAAAGAAAAAAGAAAAACCCTTGAAATGAATATAGTAATAGCCTTTGTATTTTACAGATAGAGAAACTGAGGCTCATGGCAAGAAAGCGAGTTTCCCAAAGTGATCTAGAGAGTGTCACGTTTGGGACTAGAGGCCAGGTCTTGTGACTGATTCCCAGTTCAGGGATCTTGCCACTACTATCACATGGTTTACATTTCAAAAACAGCCCTTCAGGAACCGCAGATGATTAAAGTCCAGGCCAAACATATGGGTGCTGGGAGGAAAATGTTCTGGAGAGAAACCACAATTGTGAGTCAGGTGCCATTCGGGGCGGCAAAATGAGAAGCTGCAGAGAAATCCAGCGCTCCTCACCTCCTCCTCCTCCTCCATGACATCACTCTGAGCTGCCTTCACACAGAAGGACTCCGCTGAAGCTTCTCCCTGTCAGGACTCAGGGCTGAATAATTCTCCCTGTGACCTACCTACCCATCCTCAGTTTGTAGGCGCCTCAGAAAGCATGTAAAAGGAGACATTCTTGAATTCCACTGGGCTGTTTCACCACACTGGAAGGAGAGATGATTCATTCCTGAACCCGTTTTCTTGTAAGCATGTGTCACACACACTTTAAGCTCCAGCCTTTATGCACATTCCTTAGCATCAGCTACAAGAAACAGACCTCGCCGTTTAGAAGAAAGAAAAGAAAAAAAAAATCTCAAGAACACATGGAAGGACTTGCTTCAAGACATGGGAGGTGGAGGGTGGGTGGGGGGGGGGGGGGAGAGGCAGGGCAAGGAGTGGTATCAGACTTCTCATTCCAGAAATGGAAAAACAGGTCTGCTGGGATAGAATGACTTAGAGCTTCTGTTCCTCTAGTATGGGTACCCCTCTGCCGTAAATGTCGGTCTAGCACAAACCAATTAAACAATCAATAAATGATTGATTTTACTTACTGTGTGCCAAGCTCTGTGTTAGGCACCCAGGAATGATTCAATGGAGTGCAAGCTCTTTCCTTCTGGAAGCTTAGTTAGGGAGACAAATTAACATACAAGAAGCCATAATGAATAATATTAGACTATATTTTAACCACTAAATTGTGGGAAATAGACTATATCCTGTAGGGAGTTCAGAGGAAGTAGAGGTCCATTCATTTGACAAACATTTATTAAGCCACAATTATATGCAAAGCACCTTGCTTGGTGAAGGTGTGAGGGGGTGGAGAGGAGAGATGCAAAGAACAAGGTTCCTGCCCTCAAGGAGTTCTTATAGAGTAGGAGGGCTGAAGGTAGTGGAAGAATGTTGGAGGTGAAGAATTCTATGTGGAGAGACCCATAGCAAGGAAGGAAGGAAGTGAATCATTGATGAACATGGATGGTATACCCCTAGGCCAGTGAGGAGGCAGATTTGACCAGATCAAGAGATGTGTATTAAGAATAGTGGGATAAAGTTGGAAAGATGCCATTAAGAGTTTCTCCAGCATTCAATATCAGGAAAACTATCAGCATAATTGACCATATCAATAACAAAACCAACAAAAAATCATATGATCATCTCAATAGATGCAGAAATAACTTTTGACAAAATACAATACTCATTCCTAATTTTAAAAAAAGCCAGCAGAAAACAAAGGAATAAGTGGAGTTTTCTTTAAAATGACAGGTAGTATTTATCTAAAACCATCAGCAAGCATTAATTGTAATGGGGATAAGCTAGAAGCCTTGCCAATAAGATCAGGGTTGAAACAAGCATGCCCATTATCACCCCTATTATTCAATATCGTACTAGAAATGCTAGCTATAGCAATAAGAGAAGAAAAAGAATTAGAACAGGCAATGAGGAAACAAAACTATCACTCTTTGCAGATAATATGATGGTATACTTGGAGGATCCTAGAGAATCAGCTAAAAAAACTAGTTGAAATAATTAACAATTTTAGCAAAGTTGCAGGATATAAAGTAAACTTACATAAATCATTAGCATTTCTACATATTACCAACAAAGTCCAGTAGCCAGAGATAGAAAGAAATTCCATTTAAAATAACTATAGACAACATATAAAATATTTGGGAGTCTACCTGCCATGACGAACCTGGGAACTATATGGGCATAATTACAAAATACTTTTCACACAAATAAAGTCAGATCTGAACAACTGGAAAAATATTAATTGCTCATGGGTAGGCTGAGCCAATATAATAAAAATGACAATTCTACTTAAATTTATTTACTTACAGTGTCATGCCAAACTACCAAAAAGTTATTTTATAGAGTTAGAAAAAATAATAACAATCATAAGAAAAAATGCTCTAAATCATTAATAATTAAAGAAATACAAATTAAAACAACATCTGAGATATCATCAGATTGGCTAAAATGATAGAAGGGGAAAATGACTAATGTTAGAAGGGCATGTGGAAAAACTGGAACATTAATACACTGTTGGTGGAACTGTGAACTGATCTAAACACTTTAGAGAGTAATCTGGAATTATGCCCAAAGAGTTATAAAACTGTATATACCCTTTCACCCAGCAATACCGCTATTAAGCCGGTTTCCCAAGGTGGTCAGGGAAAAAAGAAAAGAACCTATGTGTTTTAAAATATTTATCATAGCTGTCTTTATGATGGCAAAGAACTGGAAAGTGAAGGGATGCCTATCAACTGAGGAATGGCTAAATAAGTTGTGGTATATAATTGTAATGGAATACTAGAGTGCTATAAGAAATGATATGGGGCAGCTAGGTGGCACAATGGATAGAGCACCGGCCCAGGATTCAGGAGGACCTGGGTTCAAATCCAGCCTCAGACACATAACACTTACTAGCTGTGTGACCCTGGGCAAATTACTTAACCCCATTACCAAACCAAAAAAAAGAAAGAAATGATGAGCTTTTTAGAGTTTAGATGAGTTTTTAGAAAAACATGGAAAGACTTGCATGAGATAATGAAAAGAAAAATTAGCAGAAGCAAGAGAATGTTGTATACTTAACAATAATATTGTTTGAAGAATAATTGCAAGCATCCAAGTTATTCTGAGTATTATACTCAAATAAACTACAAAGAACCTGTGAAGGAAGATGCTATATACCTCCAGAGAAAGAACTGATAAATAGAGGTATACATAGTATGGTTTTACATATATTTATGAATCTGTTAAATGGTGACTTTCTCTAGTGCATGTTGGGGAAGGAGACAGTTCAGGACTGGAAATGTAACAAAAAAAATTTTTTATAATAATTTGAATAAAAAGAAAAATAGTAAAATTCATCTGGAAGAACAAAAGGTCAAGAATATCATGGCAATTAATGAAAAAAAAATGTGAGGAAAGGTGGCCTTCCTTCTCAAACTCTGATCAAACTCAGATCTCAAACTCTGTTACAACATGGTAATTATCAAGATAATCTGGTACTGGCTAAGAGATAGAGAAGTGGATCAAAGAAATAGATTAGGTACACAATGCACAGTAGGTAATGACCATAGTAATCTAGTGTTTGATGAATACAAAGATTCCAGTTTTGGGACCAGAACTCACTATTAGACAAAAATTGCTGAGAAAACTGGAAAGCAGTTTGGCAGAAACTAGATAAAGACTAATATCTCACACCATATACAAAGATAAGACCAAAATGGGTACATGATTTAGATATAAAGGGTGATACTGAAGCAAATTAGGAGACTATGGAATAGTTTACCTGTCAGATCTATGGATAAGGGAAGAATTTATAACCAAATAAGAGATGGAGAACATCACGAGATGTAAATTGGAAAATTTTGATTACATTAAATTAAAAAGATTTTACACAAACAAAACCAATGCATCCAAAATTAGACAGAAAGCAGGAAACTGTGGGGAAAAAAAATTTACTGCAAGCTTCTCTGATAAAGGCCTCATTTCTCAAATATATAAAGAACTGAGTCAATTTTATAAGCATATGAGTCATTCCCCAATTGATAAATGGTCAAAAGATATGAACAAGCAGTTTTCAGATGAAGAAAGCAAAACTGGATCTATACTCATATGAAAAAATTCTCTAAATCCCTTTTGATTAGAGAAATGAAAATTAAAATGACTCTGAAGTATCTGAAGTAAAAAGATTCTGACCTCACATCTATCAAATTGGCTAATATGACAGAAAAGGAAAATGCTGAATGTTGGAGGAGATGTGAGAAAATTGGGACACTAGTGAATTTTTGGTAGAGTTTCAAATTGATCCAGTCATTCTAGAGAGCAATTCAGAACTATGCTCAAAGGGCTGTAAAATTCTTTGACCCAGCAATACCACTACTAGGTCTGTATCCCAAACAGATTAAATAAAAAAGGAAAAAGAAAAGGATCTATATGTACGAAAATATTTATAGCAGCTCTTCCTGTGGTGACAAAGAATTGAAAATTGGAGGGATGCCCATCAATTGGAGAATAGCTGAACAAGTTGGGGTATATGATTGTGATGGAATACTATTGTCCTATAAGAAATGAAAAGCAGGATGCTCTCAGAAAAAAACTGGGAAGAATTACATGAACTGATGCAAAGTGAAGTGAGCAGAACCAGGAGAACATTGTACAGGTTAACAGCAATATTGCATGATGATCAATTATGAATAACTTTGCTATTCTCTGCAATTCAAAGATCCAAGACAATTCCCAAGGTCTTATGATGAAAAATGCTACCTCCAGAGAAAGATCTGATGGAATCTGAGGGCAGATCAAAGCATACTATTTTTTTCCTTTCTTCATTTTTTCCATTTTGTTTTGGGTTTTTTTTTGGTCTATTTTCTTTCATAACAAGATGAGTATGGAAATATGTTTTGCATGACTGCATATGTATAACCTATATCAAATTGCCTGCCTTCTCAACGAAAGGGGAGCGAAGGGAGGGAGGGAAAGAATTTAGAACTCAAAATTTTAGAAAAGAATGTTAAAAATTGTTTTTATATGTAATTAGAAAAAAATAAAATATTTAATTAAAAAAAAGTTTCTTCAGCAGTTGGAAAGTACTGTTGGAGAAACAAAACTGAGCTGGTGTCAGCCCACAGTCAATTCATGGCACTTAACCTCAACTTGGTGGTTTCTTGTTTGTCAGTCCTTCAACCATACCTTTATTGACTCCCTAAGCCCTATCTCAGGACTTAAAGTAATTTTCAGATCTTCTCTTCTCTCTTTCCACTTCAACATCATATCCTCTCCCCTCCCTACTACTCCCCCAAAAACACAGCAGATGACTTAGTTTCCTATTCTCATGAGTTCCTTCAGTTTCCAGCCTCATAACTTCCCGTTATTTTTATCTTCTTTGATCTGATCAGAGAAGAGGCAGCTCTACTCTTCCATAAGGCTAACCTTGTGCCCATCATCCCATTCCCTCTTGCTTTTATCAGAACCTTGCTCTGTGATTAGGATTAGTCATCCTAATCATTCCCTGTGTCTTTGATTGTTCCCAGATCAGTGGTTTCTTCTCACCTCCAGACACACTGTACTTGAATCTTCCTTAATCTTTTTAATCCCATTCTATCTCCCATCTTCTTTTCGTTGCAAATTTCTAGAAAATATTACTCATACTTGACTTCTCTCCACCCACTCTTTTCTGTTGTTGTTGTGGAGTACTTTCAGTCCTATAAGATTCTTTGTGACCCCTTTTGGGGGCTTTCTTGGCCAAGATACTGGAGTGGTTTGCCATTTTTTTCCAACTTATTTTACAGATGAGGAAACTGAGGCAAACAGGGTTGAGTGCTTGCCCAGAGTCACACAGCTAGGAAGTGTCTGAGGCCACATTTGAACTCAGGTCTTCCTGACTCTAAGCAGAGTAAGCACTTCATCTACACTGCAGTTCCTTGTAATCAATCATGTTCACCTACCACCCTACCAAAATAACATGTTCAAAGGTCACCAATAACTGCATAAAATTATGGGTTTTTTTTTCCAATCCTCATCCTCCTTGACCCCTCTGTAACTTTTGACATTGTTGACCACTTCCTCCTTCTGAATTCTCCCTTCCTCCTAGGCTTCAAAGTCACCACCTTCTTTCAGTTCTCTTCTTTTTTTTAACACTTCCTCTGTTGACTTCATTGACTCATCTGAACTCCTCAATTTGGGTGATTATTCCCCAAGATTCTATTCCTTGGCCCTCTTTTCTTCTATCGCACTGTGTACTCTCTTTCTCAGCAATTTCATTTATTCCCTACCTTCAACTCCTGCCTCTATGCTGATAATTGCCTAAACTCTTTCAATAGTACTGAGCTCTGTATCACCTATTTCCAGCTGCCTATTGTATCTGGTAATATCCCATGGCCACCTCAAACTCAACATGTCCAAAACCAGGTTCACTATCTTTCCTCCTAAATTTGCTCCTTCTGACTTCACTGTTTCCATCTCTTTCATCACTATTAACTCATTCTCTGGAGTTGGAAACTTTGAGTTAAGTTATCTTTGATTTTTTCTGCTCCCTTACTTCTTGTATTCAACCTGCTACCAAGTCCCTTGGGCCATAGTTCCCTGTTGCCTAGCAAGTCAAATGCATACTGGCCTTCCATAGCATACTGGCTACCTTTGCAGCCTTTTTTAACTTATTCTCTACTCCACCTGACTCTTCTTTGTCCCTGTGGGCTCTTAATGCCATGACTTCCACTCCTCGCAATGCCTGAAATGCCCTCCCTACCCATCTTCAGCTACAAATGGTCTCCCTATCCTTGGTAAGCCTCAGCTAAAACAGATCCCTCCAGAAATCCTTTCTTGGATCCCACGTAGTATTTTGTTTTGTGATTCTCTAATGCATTGTGTATGTTTTATTGTGTTTAAGAGATCTCTAAGATGGATGGATGGATGGAGACAGATAGAAAGACAGGTAACAGGTGGACACTGTGCTAAGCACTGGGGATATGAATACAAGCAAACAAGATAGTCCTTGCTCTCAAGGAGCTTACATTCTAACAGTGAAAGACAACACATAAAGGAGAGTTAGAAGGAGGAAAGGCCATCTAGATGAGTCTGTGAGGTGGCGTGGAGGGCTGGGCCCCTCTTTCTGTCAGACCAGAGGCACCCAGGGGCAAGTCCAGGTTACTGATAGGGAGGATGTAGAGGTGATGATCTGAGCAGAAGGGGCATGGGTTAGGCATTTAGTAATTGTTTTGTCAGATATTCTTTGATAGTGCCAGAGAAGGAACCTAGTAACCTGCCTTCTCCTCTAGGGTGCTGTGTCCTGGGTTAACCTACTTCCTTCAGTAAAACTGACTGGCCGCTGGGAGAGTAGGAATTTTAGCATTTGGCCCTTCAGCAAGATCAGTTTCAACTGAGTTGCTCTATGCAGAACAGTTAAAGGGTAAGTTCAGAGCTCCCAACCCTTCCCACAAGTAGAGAGAACACACCAAAAGTCTGAGGCTCTGTTGTGGTAGCATCATGTAAATAGTGTTTCTTATTTGGGGAAGTCCGCTGGGTCCAGTCTCTAGTGTGTCACAGTTGCATGCAGTTTAATTGTAGCAGATTATTTATATGCTCTCATCAAGGATCTCTGCTTTCTTAGTGCCTTCAGGCAGTGGCAGGGCTGTAACTAGGAATTCTGGAACCCAGAGAAAATTCACTGGAAGGAGTAGGTAAGTCAGTATGTCTCGGCCAAGGTCTCCCCAGAGGCTAATCCAAGTTCCTGTGGTCCAGTGTTCCCCCATCCCCATCCTTCAGGGGTGTTGGGAATGGAATGGGTGGTTGCTAGGCAGGGAACACAGTGGGAGGCAAAGTAAAGACTTCAAGAAAGGCATTTTATGTTTCTAGGACCCTTTGGAAGTGGCAACCAGGGATAGGAGCAGAGATAGTTGCACCTGGTGCCAGGGCTGGTAGAGAGACCAGGTAGTGTAGGGGTGATGGGAGGGAAGACTGGCACAGGAAGAAGTGTGCCCCTTGGATTCTGGCCACCCTTGACTCTGTGGGACAAAACTCCAGTTGCTCCTCCCTAGTTGCAGCTCTGAAAAAAAGTCTCTTGTAAAATGTCTTACGATGGTGCCTACATAGCAAAGAGCCTTAATGAATTTCATCTGGTGTTGATCAGACTCAGGTCTTTTCTTCTGCCTCTTTCTGATCTATTTACAATCCTCCTAGGAGCCTTCACTGAGTAAGTGTTATCAAGAAGTAGTTTTCCGTCAATTCCTAAGGAGCTTCAGAATTTGTATCCTGTCTTCCTCTTCTTCATTAACCTTCAAGCTACCAAGGGACCTTCTTTATAAGTCACAGGGCCTTAGACAGGAAGGGAATTTATTTGTTCCAACCCTTTTACAGATGAGGCATGAATCCCAGAAAAAAGTGACTTGTCCAAGGTCAAACAGTTTATCAATGAGAGAGCCAAAAATAGAACATGGGTCTCCAGAATTGCAGGCCAGGGTTCCACAATATCAGGATGCTTCTTCGAAAAGATTAGCTCAAAGTAAACAAAAAATGTATAAAAACAAACAACAAAAAAAGAAAAGAGTAGCTCAAGGGCCATTTAAGCCTGTTCATCTCTTTGCTACCAGCTAGGTACCCTCCAGGCCAATAGTAGGATAACTTTTGTGTTAGCCAGACCTGTAAAAAAACTCTTCCACTACCACCTGACCCTTGCCTTTGCCCTGTCTGTCTGAAGCGACTCTTTGACATCCCTGGCAGAATGGAACTGGAGCTTTGAAAAATTGGTGAAATAATAAGGATCAAAAATAGCCCTCCTAAAAGCAGTTTCAGAACTGGAACAGTAAATAAATCATTTAAGCAGTGACTCTGGTCTTTGGAGACCCCTACCTCCTTAACCCCACTTAAGCTTTACATCAGCTTATGCCATCTGGTGAGAAAAGGATGTAGTTTATTAAAGTTTAAAGGCCTGACTTAAAGACAAAACACTGCATTCTCCAGGAGAGATTTAACTAGTGGATAGGATGAGGTTGGTACACAACTTTGTATTCCTTTCTGAGCAGTCCATCCACTTTAGCCAGGGAGGAAACAAGAGTTGGCCTGAGAACTTCTATTATTACTATTTTAAATGGACAAAAGCCACTTTCAAGGTGAAGGGGTGAACTCTCCATTCTTGGCTTTCATTCTGGCATTAAATATCCTCACTTGTGGTGTCATGAGAGGGCTTCACCTCAGGCTCGGGAAAGGCTGAAAGCAAAAAAGAGGAAGAAGAGGGAATTTCCAGTAATTATAAAGGTCAAGGCCAACAAGGAAAAGCCCTTCTTTTTTAAGGAAGTTGTTAATTGTGGTTAAATGGGACTAACCTTGCGTCCTCTTGGGGAGGCTAGCTGGGAACCTTGGGAATCCCCTGGACAAAAGACCCCAACCCCTATAGGCTTTGAAAGAGGCCTGTTAGGCTGAACCTTTGATATGAACTAATGTGTTGGGAGCCCTGTTTGCAGAGACCCCTCTTCCCATGCCCAAAATTCTGGGGTGGGGCATGGGTGTGGGGTGTGTGTGGAGGGAGGTAATAGTTGAAATGGGAGACAAGTAGGCCTGGGTTTTAGTCTAAGCTCTACTATTTATTTATTAGATGTGTTGTGTGACTTTAGACAAGTCATTTTACATCTATAGATCTCAGCCCCCCTCCTCTATAAAATAAGGAGGTTGGACTAAATGATTTCTAAGTTATTTTCCAACTCAGTCTTTTAAGATTCTATGCCACTGCCAGCCTTTGCCTTTGCCTGCCCATCCCCTACCCCCAACTGGGTGAATCATTTCAATGCCAGGAGCAGATGAAGTGATATATGAATGCTTATATAATGAGGTAAAGTGATGATATGTGTAAACTACAGGCTAATATAACCTGACCCTAGGGCCTTGAAAGCTCCCTCAGATAGAGAGAGAGAGAGAGAGAGATACTATAAAATGCAGGGATTCTCCCATGGGACACTTTGAAGAGGACTGAAACATCTCTCTAATGATAGCCCTGAGGGGCCATACCAATGCACCTTCATAGAGGGAGACCTCCTTCAAAAAGAAGGCCTTTTCAGGACTGCAGCAGCTTCTGGGCTTGGGAGTCGCAGGGAATCAGGAGGGCCTCATACTGAAGCTGGCAGTGGAGTGAATGATTTTCCCAAAAGTTCCTGTCTTTTAGCAGCCATCAGGTTACGAGAGAGGTATTCTGGTATAGATAGACAGCCTCTGAGTCTGAAAGTCCTGCCCCATAACTGTATGATTTTGGGAAGATGACTTCAACTCTCAGTGCCCTGGGCAATGCTCTAAAACTGTTAGTGGCCTAGTTGCCTTGGCTGAGGGTGTTTTCTAATTGGGAGTTTCCTATATTACAGGTTGGGACCAAAAAAAAAAATTATAGTGATGCTAACTTACCCAGAAACCTTCAGTTCTCTGGGGTTTGAAAGGGATGCAGTTGCTCAAAGTAAGTAGCCAATAATTCAAAGCACATTTATTCAGCCCTTGCTGTGTATGGGTTTCAGGGTGGGTTACAACGATGAATAAGACAAATCCTAGCCCTTAGGATGCTTACAAGTAGATAAGATATTAATAACTACAATACCAAGTAGAGCATGTTAAATGCCTAAGAGGTGTAAATAAAGTGATATGAGTTTTAGTTTGGGTGCATGTCTAGAGATGTCAAGTTTTCTTAAAAGTGACAAATATGGTAGCTGGAAGCTAAGGGAACATGGGCATTTGACAGATGTAGCCTGTTTTCCAATAACAAACTATTTCCTCCCCCCTCATACACTCTATGCAAATTCCACTTCCTTTTTTTTCCTAATTCTCTTTGGTTACACCCAGGTAAATGTTTCCCATAGTGCCCATTACTGGGGAACCTCACTTTAATTATTCACTAGGGAATTGAGTCCTAGCTAAGGCAATTCTGTCTTAGCCTCCTTGATACTGCTCAAGTCATCTCTCTCATAAGGACAATGTCAGGCAGCATTGTATAAAGTTTCAAATCCCAGCTTTGCTTCTGAACTGTTTGATGGTGGTAGGAGCTGGGGAAAGGGGACTGATGGTAGTATGGTTTGGATTATATGACCTTTGGGTTTCCTTCCAGATGGAAATCTATGATGATTTTATGGACAAGATGATTTCAAAGGTCCCTTCTAGCTCATGATTGTAAGATTTGTCTGGTTGTGGAGCAGGGGTTCCTGGCATTAGGAAAAGATGGCACAATGTATGGAGCATCAGGCCTGAGTTCAAATCCAGCCTCAGATATTTACTAGTTGTACAACTCTGGGCAAGTCACTTAACCTCTGTTTGCCTCAGTTTCTTCATCTGTAAAATGGAGATAATAATAGTACCTACTGACCAGGTTGTTGTGAAGATCAAATGAGATTGTATTTGCAAAATGCTTAGCACAATGCCTGGCATAGGTGTTATATAAACATTAGCTATGATTATTATTATTGTTATTATTATGGGCTGCTTCACTTTTCCAACAGGCATTTTCACTCCATTTTTGCCTCCTCCATGAAGTCTTCCCTGACCACTCTACCCCACAGTGATCTCTTCTTCCTCTGAAATCTCATAGCATATATTTTCTGTACCAGTGGTGTCAAACTCAAATAGAAACAGAGGCCACTAAACTGTACATAAAGATCCCTACGGGCTTCATGTTGACTTGGAAAGCTATGTATTAATATTAGCCATGTTTTATTGGATTTGCATTTATTTTAATATTTCCCAATAGAAAGCCATGTATTCATTTTAAAAAAATTTCCCCATTAATTTAAAATTAATATTTTACCTATGTTTTATTGTATTTGCATTTATTTTGTTAATATTTCCCAATTACATTTTAATCTTGGTTCTAGAGTCACTGGGGAGGGTTATGGGCCATGATAGCTCTGGTCTATACTATTCATCTGGCATTTAACATACACATCTGGTATCACTGGTTACCTCTTCGTCTATATTCCTACCTTCTGTGAAAATGAAGCAGTGACCATTACATTGTACAATCCCCAGTGACACTGCTCTTGAATTTCATGATGAGGTAAATTTCTGTGGAACATGGGCAAGTTCCAGGAGAGGAAAGGGGAACATGACACCACTGGAAAAGAATAGAAAGTGTTTCTGGATGACTCTTTCAGAATTATCGATTTGGAGAGAAACATAGAGTTCAATGCAGAGTTACTTGCTATTTTCCAAAGATGACTGAATTTCCCTGGAGGAGAATTCGGGCTTCCCCTCCCCACTCCCGTCAATCCCCATTTCCAGTCACAGCAAATACTCAGTGTGGGTGTCGTCTTTTCTGCTGCTGTATCTTGTTTCCTGGTTTCTATTTACCTATTTTCCATTTCTAGGGGATCCCTCCTGCCAGGACTCCTTCCTGCCCCATACCCCAAGGGAGCCTACCAGTTAACATAACAATTAAAACAGCTTTCCTAGGACCCTACCCTAAGCCATTCCTCCAAGGTACAACCAGTAGCCTTCCTAAGTATGATATAATCCATATCCCTGGCCCTCAGCCCCAAAGGCTGTGTACCTCCCCTTCTTTCAAGACCTAGCTCTTCCTTCACTGACTGCCTCAACCTATCCAGAATTCCTCTTGCACTCGGATATGCCACTCACCTGGCATTACTCATGTCTTATTTTGTACTGTTAATTTCCTTTCTCCCCAACTAGACTGATCCTGAAAGCCAATGACCATGTCTCCTTTTCCTCTGTGAACTTAGTGTCTTGCACATAGTAGGTACACAATAATGCCTATTGCTTGATTGATTTAAGTGCAGAGTAAAATCAAATGCCCAGAGAAGGGGGCTAGCTTCTCTGAGGAGCTAGCTTCCTATGATACCTGATATAGATGCCTGACATATAGTAAGCTCTATATAAGTGTTAGCTATTATTATTACTATTATTATTACCCACTAGGCAGAGTTTTTCAGAAGGCAGAAAGGAGGTCCAAAGTCACGGTTATTCAATTTAACAAATAGACATAATTTTACAAAAATTTTATAGGTTATTGCTTGTCAACACAGACCAACTGGACCCCCAAAGGTTGGGGGAACGTAGTGGGATGCTCAAACACTGATCCTCTTGCCAACACTTTATCTGCTAGAGCCTTTTAGTGATTCCTTTTTGCAGTGTAAACACTTTTCTCTGGTTGGGTCAGAGGGGAGGAGAGAGATTTCTCACTCCAGCTACAGATGGAGACTACAACTCTCCATCTGCTTGTACTGATTCCATGTTTAGCTATATAGAGGCCTTCAGGGATGTGGCCAATTTTCAGCCCAAGGCTACCTCTTCTGATTCAATCAGAGAAAGGTGTTCATATGTACTAAAGGGATAACAAGATATAACCAAGTCTTTACCTTTACTGTCCACGCCCCCCCCCGCCCCCTTAGGCAATTGGGATTAAGTGACTTGCCTAGGGTCACACAGCTAGTAAGTGTCAAGTGTCTGAGGCTCGGATTTGAACTCAGGTCCTCTTGACTCCAAGGCCGGAGCTCTATCCACTGCGCCACGTAGCTGCCCCCTATCTGGGGGCTGAAACCAATAAACCATCTCTGCTTCTGCTACTGGATGAAGGAATCAGGATTCAAAATAATTTCAACAGATTAGAATGAATCTAATGGGATGAAATTTAATAGGATTAAAGGTAAATTCCTATACTTGAGGTCAAAGAACTACTCAAGCATAGGATAGGGGATGTATTATTAAAACAGTCCATCAAATTAATGTACACAAATGTAATGGAATACTACTGTATTCCATTCAATGGTGAAAGACATGGTTTCTGAGAAACTTGGGAAGACTTGTATGACTTGGTTCATAGTGAAGGTAGTGGAACAAAAGACAATAATTTATACAAAAGCAATAACATTGTAAAGGCAAATGACTTGGAGAGATTTAAAATCTCTGATCAGCACAAAGACCAACCAGGATTCCAGAAGACCAATGATGAAACATCCTACCTACCTCGTGAGAGGGGTAGGTCATAGATTCCAAGTGCATAATTTTATAAAATAAAAACAGCTAGCATTTATGTATTGCTTTGAGGTTCACACAGGGCTTTACAAATATTATCTCATTTTTATCCTCACAACAATCCTGGGAGATAGGTTCGATATTTTACAAATGAGGAAACTGAGGCATGGAGAGTTAAATTATTTACCCAAGGTCACTTAGCAACTAGTAAATGCCTGAGGTCGTATTTGAACCCAGGACTTCATGAACCAAGGTCCAATATTCTATCCATTGTTCCAAATATCTCTTTCCTCCCCTCTCCCACTTCCCTTCTTCCTTTTCTCTCCTCTCCCCCATCTCCTATCTTCCTTCTCCCATGCAGGAATTTGTTTTGCTTCACTGTGTGTATTTAATAGAATGGTTTTGTTTTTCTTTTCTTTCTTTTTTTCCAGTGGGGGCAGAAGAGGTGGGAGGGAGAGAATAGATTTTTGTTCATTGGAAAATAAAAAATTAAAAATACTAAAAGATATTTTATGTGAAAAAGATAGAGTGTTTAACAAAGTGAAAGCTCAGTATGAGTCAACACTGTGTGCTGGCAGTCATAAATCTCACAACACAAATTTGGTCTTGGTTTCATTAACAGATTAATTCTAGTGTCTGGAAAGAAACACACAGACTCTACTTTATCTTTAAGATTTAACACTTTAAAGCTACACTAAGACTTTTGGGACACCCTTTTTGAACAGTGCATTTTGAGGTAGCAAGGAAAGGGAAATAAACTAGATGCCCAAAATTGAGGAATAGCTAAATAAATTGTGGCACATGGATGTAATAGAATAGTACTGTTCGGCATGAAATGATGGTATGGTGAATTTAGAGAAGCATAGAAAGACTTAACTGAAATGCTGCAAAGTAAACTAAGCAGAGTATAGAAAACATATATATATATATAATAACATATATATATATAATGACTATAACATTGTAAATGGAAAGAACAGTAACCATAAAATCATCAAAATGAATGTTGTAAAATTACAAAGAACAATCTAGGCCCAAAGAAGAATAAGAGAAAACACCTCTCCCCTCTCCTTTGCGGAAGTGGAGGGCCCATAATGTGGAACATGGAATATAGTGTTAAATTTTTAAATGTATCGATAGGTTTTGTTAAATATTTTCTTTTCCTAAATTCTTTGTTATAAAAAATGGCTCTCTGGGAAGAAGGTGGGGAGAACTGTAGGGAGAAAATCTAAGCAATGTAAATACAAAAGATATGAATAAAAACTGATTTTAAGTCAAGAGGCAGTTCATAAATATTAAAAATAAAATAAAACCTTTTGAAAAACTATTCCTTTTGGGGAAAAGAGTCATTGACTGTAATTCACAGAGATCTATCTATATACCAATGGTTATACTCTCATCCAATTTTCTGGGTCATCCAAATTTAGACTCTGCATATATCTTGAATATACCTAGTGATTTATATGTTTTGCCCATTAGAATGAGAGCTGCTGGGGCAGCTAGGTGACCAGTGGATAGAGCACCAGCCCTAGAGTCAGGAGGACCTGAGTTCAAATCCAGCCTCAGACACTTGACGCTTACTAGCTGTGTGACCATGGGCAAGTCACTTAACCTTGATTGCCTCACCAAAAAGGAAAAAAAAAAAGAATGAGAGCTCCTTGAGGGAAAAGACTGTTTTTGTCTTTTTTGAATTCCTATGGTTTAGCACAGTACCTGGCACATAATAAATATTTAATAAAAGCTTATTGATTGTGTGACAGTTTCATGCTTCCCTGACTCTTACCACAAAATGTCCGGTCCAGAATATATATTGCCTTGGGTTTGGTCGAACCATAGATCGCTATTAATACAAATGACAAATGAAGAAAGAAGAACCAGAAAAACAATATACACAATGACTGTAACAATGTAAATGCAAACAATAACCAAACAATCTAAACTGAATGCTTTGGGATTACAATGATCAAGCTTGGCCCTGAAGAAGAGATATAAAAACACCCCTTTCCTTTCTCTTTTGCAGAAGTGCAGAATACTGTATGTAATGCCAGACTCCTTTAATATGTTATTTAGTTTTATGGATTTTTTTTCTTCCTTTCTTCATATTTCATCATAAGGGATGGTCTCTGGGAGGAAGTGGAGAGAAGAATAAAGTGGGAAATATAGGTGATCTTAAAACAATATTTGTAAGGTTTTTTTTAAAACCCATTGTTTTGGGGACCAGAATTTTTCCCAAGAATTTTAGCTGGATATATGATTTCACTCACTCGATTTTGGGTAAACCACTAATGATGTAGGATGGATGAAGCCAAACGTTCACTTAAAACATACTCAGATAGGCACTAAGTTGGGTAGTTGAATGCAATGGGTGAGCAAACTTGTAAGGGGAAAGAAGTAGGGGTGGTATTGGGAGGGTGTTCTGAGCTAGGCCTGGCTCAAGATTGGAAAAGAATGAGATTACCTGGTCAGCAGGAAGCCAGAGGAGCTCACAAGTCTCCTGGGCTGGGTTTTTATACTTAGGTGACCTGGAAGCTATGTCAGTGGTTCAAGCCTTGACCAAATTACATCTGTAAGATATTTTCATTACCTTTTAGAGAAAAACCAGTCTAGATTGCACAGGGCAGACGGTGCTTCTACCACCCATGGGAAGAATGGATTTTGAAGGTAAAGGCTACTTTGGAAGTTAAATTGTTGAGTAAAAGCAGCTCAGAGGTGCACAGATGTCCATGTTGAGATGGGTCATAGGTTTATAGCAGTCCTTACTCTGGCTATTTTTGTTTTTCATCATGCTAGTGAGTGTGAGAGAGTGAGTGAAAATTTGGGGATGTACCAGCTTTCCAGTGCTGGGACTTGTCTATTCAAAATCAGGACTAGGATCCAAAATCTTTCCCCTCCCCCTAGCACACACACCCTGAAATCACGTGCACCACCACTTCCTTGGAGGCCTACAAAAGGAAAAAAATAAAAGGATTTTTCTCTCACGTCATCGGCTTTGATCACATTTCTTTATTTAGAACAGCCATTACTGATGCTTATTTAATTACCTTTGAGTTCACTCAAGCAAATCTAAACCACAATTGCTTTTTGGGAGCATTTTGGCTGTGGAGAAATGTTCCTGAAAATACTTGGACAGCTGGTACTAAGCTTAGGCTCAGGTTCATTTAGTAACAGTTATGCTCTTTTTGATGGAGGATTCATTTTAGCATTCCATGCCTGTCCTCCTGCCCTGTATAGCTCAGTGTAGAGAAAGGAGGAAAGAACTTATTTAGCTCGTGGTCTGAATCAGTCACTAACCTAATACCAATATTTACTCTTATTTTTGACCTTGTGCTCGCCATTCCAACCAGGTTTACCTGTTCACAGTTTATCTGTTCCCAACTTTGAGCTATGGCTTGGCCATGCCCTGGGACTAGCTCCTGCCCTAGGAAGAAACATATCAGAGACCCCCCATCTGAAAAAGTATTGGCTTCACTTTCATTGTCTCTGACTTCACTTTTAGTGTCCTGAGTTTATGTCTGAAGAATGAGTCACTTCATCTCCACCTTCCCCCTGGTACCTGTGTGCTGCCTGATACCTACTGTTTGACAGGTTTTGCATCCCCAGAGCTGTCTTGATCACCAACTTCTGAGCATTCCATGGGTCTTGTCAGCACAGAGCTATAGGTGTTGGGGTGAAGTTACACTGGTACTGTGGGCTAAAGAGGAAGCCAATAGCCTTCGCCTATACTTGGGTGAGAGTGGAGGGAATATTTTGGCAGAGTCCAAAGAAATGTAGACTTCAGACTGGTTGCCCTTCAGCAGATGTCATAGAGTATGTGGGAACAAGACATTTAAGTCTTAAAGAAGTAGTACAATGTTTAGCTGCGGTGATCTGCCCTTGGTATCCTTCAGTCCTCTTGGGGAAGCAGCCAGAACTATGTAACATCTGTGTCCCCTTGGTGTTTAGGGGTACCAGTAACTGGGTTCTGGGTAGCCTGGACATGGAACATTACAAAAAAGAAGCTGAGCTATGATAATGTATACTGCAGATTTGACTTGAGAGCTGCATTTCTGAAACTCACTTGCTGAACTCACTTTCCTATCCCAGGAGAGGAATGCCAAGCAGGGGGTCTAGTTCACTATGGGGACTTTCAGACTTACCTTTGCTCTCCCAATACTGACCTCTCACTCTATCATCCACTACCACCCATAGTCCTATTGGGACATCATGTAACCTTGGACAAGACTCTGAGCTTCAACATATTCTTTTATAAAACATAAGTAATAATATCTGCCCTACTTCAGGCAGGTAGCCAATAAGCACTTATTAAGCATTTACTATGTGGCAGGCACCATGCTTGTTGATGAAGATACAGAGAAAGGTAAAAAACAAACAGAACAAAAACTTCAGAGTATTTTTGTGAAGATTGACATATGTCAAATTCCTCTTGAAAAGTATAAAGGATAAGATATTGTCATGACCATCTCCTCCCTGGAATAGCTATATGTCCATAGGCAGCTGCCCTCCCATGAGTAACATCTAACTGTCAGCTTGGTTTTTTAAGGACGAAAATACATATCCACTCAAAATCACAGCATGCAAGCCCTAGTAATGTGTTTGTCTTAACAGTCAGCTAGAATATACAAATAGTTAAAAGCAATGGTATTTAATGTAATGACTCTGTAAGAAAACTGGCCACAAAATATTTCTCCCCAAACCTGGGCACTCTCCACCACCAGTATGTACACCATCAGCAAAAAGAGTGGACACCTGTCAAGAACACTTAGAAGGGGTAACCATGTAGTAGATACATGTAGCCAAAGCTCATTGTGTAGGGGGCACTCATAGAAAGCACATACATCCAAGGCATGAGTATGAAGGGTGATACATGTAAGAAAACAGGGGTGTTCAGGGCACATACTTGGAAGAAGAATTCATGCTTCTGTCACTGCAGGGCACCTGATGTCTTCAGATTATGTCATTGTGTTGATGCTGCTGGTCTCTGTTGGACATGTGGTCCCTGCCTAAGGGACACTGCTCTGCAGGTGCATCCTCACTGGTAGATACAGCCAGGCATAGCCCCACTGGGCACATGCCTGGGGAACTATGACTCAGCTCAAATCTTTGCCTAGGGGACTTTCTCTGTGATGCTCTTTCAGTTCAAAAGGCAGGAAATATTTTCGTAGCTCTTTTAAAGAAGCAGCTGCCCTCGACCCAACCATAAGACCAGCAACAACCCAAATGGATAAAAAACAACAACCCTTCTCAGGTGTACATGGAATTGCCAGTCCACTTGATTCCATTGATCAAAAGCCATTTATCTTTAGCAGGAGAGCCTTTGCCCTAAGCACAGAGTGGTTAGAAGAGATCAGAGTCCTCTCAGGGAGCTAACCCTCAGACTTAACCTTTCTTTAAAATCCATTTCCTGGTCCAGGGGTTTGGGTCTCTCTATTGGACACATCACCTTAGCTTATGGGGAGTATTGCCTGTGCCTTGTGATTGTGATTTCTGAACCTTGAACTAACCCTAGTCAGTAAGGAATATTTGCCCAATAACTACCAGACAGAACTGGGTGTTTCCTCCTTTTCCAACTCCACCTTCCATCCTAGACAAGCTAGTGTGGAAAAGGCAAAGCCAAGTTTAGGTGTCAAAGTCATTATCTCCTCCACCTGCCCAGCTCCACTTACTCTTGCCTTTTCTTTTACAGATATGGCCAGAAAAGTCTCCTTACACTTACTAAACCACACATAATGTAACTCATTCTGTGCTCACCCAGTCAACACCACCAAACAACAGGTGGTTTCTGTATCCACCAAATCACTCATAAGACAGCAGTCTTCCTCCTTTCCATCAACTCTTCTGTAACCAGTTTAGCAAAAATGGTGGAACCAATTACTTACACTAGCTTCAGCTGAACTGCACAATAGAAGGAACAGAGGAGAGGTCAGAAAACCATACTATGAAAAGTGACATCTGTTTTTACTTCTGCTTTCCAGCCTCCTGTTGCTTTATTGTCCCTACTATGCTTATGCAAACTTTATTTTTTGCAGGGAACCTGTTGATCTCTTCCAATGCACATCAGCACTTGCTCTGCACTTACCTATATAATCTTAGAGGGTGGCCTGAGGCACTCAGAGACTAAATGGCTGGCTAAATGGTTGTACCATCAGTATATAACAGGGGCAGAGCTCTATCCCACGTATTCCTGAGTCTGAGGCCAGATTTTTAACTACTACACTAAACTGCCTCTCAAACTCACACAAACGTACGGCACAAAATTCATGGTCACATTGTTGAATTCGTCATCGATTTTATTCCTACTTATTACTGAATGGGACTGGAGGTGGAGATAAGGGTAAGATGCATAAGGGAAGCATTTTATAGCGAGGTCAAGAGGAGAATGCATATCTGAATTTCTGAATTTGTTGAGAACTATATTATTCTTCATTTCATGCTCAAAGTTGAAACACGGTGCTTTGGTAGGTATGTAACTTTTGACAAGTTTGCTTATAGGCATGCCTACCAAATGGGAAAAAACACACAGTGAATATACCACACATACACTGCCCCCACACACACCTATTTACACATGTACATACACACACAGTCCATCTTCCCTCCTTTCTAACCCTAGTATCTCTCCTAAGTTCCAGTCTTATACCACAAACTGTCCAGTGGATATTTTTAATTGGATGTCTTAATATGGATCTCAAACTCAAGATAACTGAACTCATCTTTCCCTTCAAACCTATTTTTTCTTCAAAATTTTCCCATCTTTGTCAAGAGGACCACAATCCTTTCAGTCACCCAAGTGGCAACCTTGGAATTATCTTTGACTCCTCCCTCACCCTCATTCCCACTTCCCACCCCCATAGCCAATCAGTTACCAAGTCTAGTCAATTTTACCTCCACAACATCCCCCTTATCCTTCCCCTTCTTTCCACCCACACGGCCAGCCACCCACTACCTTACTGCAAGGTATCCTCACCTCCTGCCTTGGAATAGCTTCCTATTTGGTTTCTGTCCTCTCTATTCCATCTTCCACATAACTACCAAAGTGATATTCCTATCCCAATTTAAACTTCAGGGAATCCCTATTATCTTTAGGGTCAAATACAAACTGCTCGGTTTGGCATTTAAAACCTTCCAGACCTAACCCTAATATATCATATGTACTATATATTACTACCTTCATACATTCCATAGGCTATCCCCCCCATGCCTGGAATTTATTCCCTTTTTATTTCTACCTCTTAGAATACCTAGTTTTCTTCAAAGCTGAGCTCAGATACCACCTTTGTGTAGAATCTTTCCTAATTCCCACAACTAAAAAATTACTTTTATATAGCTTAAATATACTCCACTTATAGGATGCAAATTCCTTAAAAGCTGAGACTTCCTTCCTTCCTATCTTCCTTCTTTCCTTCCTTCCTCCCCAGTGTTAGTATAGTTCCAGGCATACAGTAGAAACTTAATAAGTGCTTGTTGACCATCATTTCCAGTTCCCCAGTCCTAAATTGGCAAAAGACATGTTTCAACGCTCCAAGGTCATTCCTATTGTTTCTTCAGCACTGGGAAACACATGTGTACAACAGTGGCCTAAGACACACTGGGAGTGGCAGAGAAGATGCTGAATAATTTGTCCTCCATTCCTGGATCAAAGATTCCTTGTTTGTCAAACTGGTAATCTCCTAGTGATATATGGCATCCTTGGAACTTTCTCTGTTTTCAAGGGATTCAATTCCTTTACAAACAGCCCAGTGGACTCACATTCAGGGAATTTGTCTGGCCTATTTGGGGAAGTGTTTTCAGTTACAGAATTAAAGATTTCAAGCTAGAAGGCACCCATTTAATCCAATTTCCTCATTTTAGAAATGAGGCGTATGTGGCTCAGGGAAGCTAGCTAAATTAACAAAGATCACACTGGTAATGTGTCAGAGCCAGTATTGAACGGAGGTCCTCTGATATCAATCAAGTGCTCTTTCCAATGAAAAACACTAATTACTAAGTGAAAGAAATGAATGAGTCAAAAAAAAAAAAAATAGAGTACCAGTCTTGGAGTCAGAAGGACCTGAGTTCAAATCTAGCCTCAGCCACTTACTAGCTATGTGGCCCTGGGCAGGTCACTTAACCTCAATTGCCTCCAGAAAAAAAAAAAAAGGAAAAAAGAAAGAAAGAAAAAGAAATTATCCAGTTTCTAGGCTAGAGAGCAAAATTTACCTTCCTGGCAATCTTCAGGACCAGGGTTATCCCAGGAGCAGGCTGGTGCTCTCTTGGAAAGGGAAATTGGAATACGCCTGGTTGAATTCTGTCTTGAAATTCTTAGATTGAAAGTGTAGCACCAGCCTCTTGGGGAAAAGGAATGAGGGCATCTTCCCAAGGAGTGAACTGTGTCCTGGGGGAAGCTGGCTTATTCAGTTCACAGGCCAGACCGCATCACTGCCATTAGCATCTCTTTGCCTGTAGGCAACCAATATCTCTAGGCAACTGAAAGTGAAAAATGAGCCTGGACTGATACCCTCGTGCTCTGAGCAGGTACTCCTGGGGGCTTGAACTGCAGGAAACCAGGACAGCTGAGTCAGAGCAAGTCCCAGAAATGGCTTCTGCCCTTAGGAGTCCTGCCCCCGCAGCTTCCTCCCCACGTGCCGTTTTGAGTCATTGGCTATTCTGCCTGTGGGGGGTAGGGAGGTGCTACGGGTGGGTGATAACCTTGAAGCTGGCAACTTTAAGGTGGGCTTTTTTCCTGGCTTAGTGGGTCCATGCTGTCCTGCTGGGCTTGGCAGCTTGGCTAGTAAAGCCAGGGTCAGTGGATGCCTCTGTCAGGGAGAGGCAATAATAACATGAAAGAGAGGTAACATGGTGTAATGAGAGGCTGGGGAGGGAGAAGAGCCCTGGGCTTGACAATCCCAACTCTGACATATTAGTTGAATGACCTTGGACAAGCGCCTTACTTTCCACATCTGTAAAGCCAGGGAACATAATATGTGTATCATCTACTTCAATCAAGTAATCAATCAACAAGCACTTATTAAACTCTTACTATATGCCAGGCACTATGCTAAGCACTGGGCCATACAAGGAAAAAGCAAAAATAGTCCCTTCCCTGGTTTACATTCTAATGGCAGGGACAACATCTATAAATCAGGACATACAAAATAAAGACAGAGTAGGTGAAAGGGATGAGGCAGCCACGTGGCTCAGTGGATGGTATGCTGGGCCTGGAGTCAGGAGGACCTGAGTTCAAATCTGACCTCAGACACTTACTTGCAGTGTGACCCTGGACAAGTCACTTAACCCTGTTTGCCTCAGTTTCCTCATCTGTAAAATGAGCTGGAGAAGAAAATGGCAAACCACTACAGTATGTTTGCCAAGAAAACCCCATGAACACCATTGGCATGCTATGGTTCACAGAGTCACAAAGAGTGGGATGCAACTGATGGGGTTGGGATCTGGGCCCCAGAAAGGAAAAACCCTGGACTTTCCCACATGGCCAAATCTCTGGCGTTTGCCTGAGGCTATAATCCCATCAACAGGCCTTTCATTGTGTCTACACCCAATCTCCCCTCCATTGTCTTCCCACACTTAATTCTAGCTAGGCTCCATTGTCCAGGTCCCAGGAGTTCAGTTCACCCCAGCTTCCTGGCCACTCCCATCCAGATCTCCTTAGGCCCTCTTCGCATCACCCCAAACTACTTGGCCACTCCTAGATCCCTCCCACAGGCTCACTGTATATAAGGTCCATCTTGTCTCCATTAAGATGCTCTGATTTTTATAATTTAGTCAATAGCCCGTAGATGCTCAGACTCCTTAAGAGTGTGGCTAATATGGTGAATCTTCAATAAACCTTGTTTTTGGCTGAAAGAAGGCTTTGGTCGAATTCTTTTGGGCAGGACCTGCGTGTTGTGATTTTGGGGTCCCAGGACCCCTAAATCCCTAAACAGCATCACAACTAAATAACAACACGAAGTGAAAGGGGACCTTAGAGGGGATGGTACTAGGAGTTAGGGAAACCAGGAAGGGCTTCCTGTAGGAGATGGCTCTAGAGCAGAGTCTCAAAGAAAGCCAGGGATTCTGAAGGTCAAAGGGTGGGAAGGAAGGAGCATTCCAAGCATTGGGAACAGCCAGTACAAAGTGATGGGAGATGGAGTGTCCTGTTTGAGGAACAGCAAATAGGCCAAAATGGTTGGATTGTGGAGAATGTGCAAGGGCATGGAATGTAAGAATACTGGAGAGGTAGAAAGGGGTCTACTTTGTGATGTGCTTTAATGCTAAAGGACTCTAGGTATGGTGGTGGAGATACACTGAGAGAGGGGAGGGTTGCACCAGGGTTAGAACTAAGGCTTCCAAGTTGCTGTGGAGAAAGGCCTTTGTAAGCCTTATGGAAATGTGAATTCACAGTAAACAATACTGAAAAATCTCACAGACCATCTAGTCCAATCTATATCTGACCAAGAACCCCCTATACAGCATCTCAAGACCTGGTTGGCCAGCCCCTCATTGTTATTTTTATTTCAGTAGAGCTTCACAGGCACAATTTGAAAGACCAGGAACATCCCCAGGCCCACCTCATCCACCCTTCCAACCTCTGCCCTCTACACTAATCCATGGAACAATGGGAAAGACACTAGACTTGGATTCAGATGACCTTAGTTTAATAGAGGGGATGTTGGACTTAGGGTCAGAGCACTTTGGTTTAACGGAGAGGACATTGGGCTTGGAGTCGGAGCACCTTGGTTTAAATCTCAGACCCAGTTAGAATCCCAGACCTGCCACTTGCTAGCTATGTGACTTTGGGCAAGTCACTTAACCTCTCTGGGCTTCAGTTTCCACATCTGTTAAAAAAAAAAAAGGGAAGGGGGGGAATTGATGGTTTTTTATGTCCTTTCCAGCTCTAAGTCTCTGTTTCTATGACCTCATTTGTATAATTCCAATGTTAGTTATTCTATGGTGTTAATCACTGCACTCTTCAGGTTCTTCTCTTAAATTCTTCTGGCTCTGTATTTAAAACAGAAATAACGTATATGGTCACAAAATTAACCATATATGCGAATGAGTTGAGCAGATCAAAGAGAGAGAGAGGTAGGGGCTAGCCTGAAAGCACATAAGTGTGGGGTTGGCAGAATAAGCCCTAAACATGAGGTTTAGGTGAAAAGGGTATCTAATCCTTGCTCCAGCACCATTTAATTTTGGGCTAGTCACTTTCCTTCTCTGGGCCTCAGTTTTCTTCTCTGTAAAATGAGGTTAACATCCCATAATTCTACAACTGCTGAAAGTAGGGGAGAGGGCACAAAAAGGAGAGTCATGGGTGGGGAGAGGAGGGATAGGGAGAGGGAGGAAGGAAGAAGAAGATCCTAAAGAAAAATTTCTCAGCATGACCCAAGGCAGATAAGACTACAATGCTGATACTTTAGGGGAAAGGAGCAGAAAAGATTCTTGTCATTTAATTAGTCAGGATATATTTAATGTAAAATAGGCTTTCTTGGGTTTCTAAGTGGGCTTCCTTTTGGGATAGGGCTATAACCCTGAGGGATTTTGATTTCTTCTTTGATTTTATCCTCTGTGGACTGCCCCCTCCCCTTCCCTTCTCTGTCTCTTGTGTTTCAGGTCACTCCCTTCCCTGGGAAGGTTGGGGAGATGCCACCCACAGATAGAGCTGTGGGCTACAGCTGAGTCATGAGACCCATGGTGCTCTGTGGGGTGAGGGTGGCAGATGGCCTTGGCAGGGCTAGGATGGGGGGGGGAGCTTCAACCCAAGGCCAAGCAAGGACGTGAGGAGGAGGTGGCCAGTGAGTCAGGAACTAAGCGGAAATCGGACCCAGGAAGGTCTGTTTGCAAGTCATTACTGTTCATGACAGCTTGGGCCTCTTCTCCCACTGTTTCCTCCCCTTCACTGAGGATTAGCACCCCAGGGACCAGCTGACCCATTTCACATGGGAGCTGGGGTTGCTAAGGCCCCATAACAGGGTCCAGTAGGGCTAGGAGCCAGGCGTGAAGCTCCTGACCTGTTGCCCCAGGGAAAGTGTACAAATCAGGGAACATGGCTGCCCTGCAGCGCTTGTGAGCTAACCATACCGGCTATTGGGAGGGTGGAGGGGCGGGGCAGGTGTTTACTGTAGCTGGGATAGTTCCGGAACAGATGGGTGCTTTGGAAGTGTTTGAGGCTGGAGGTTTGACACATATTAGCTGGCAGGTGACTGTCTGCCTTAAGGTGCTTGGTTTGGTTGCATTTTGAAAAGATTAAGAAATTCTCACACCAGGCTTCTAGATTGGGTGCTCTGAAAAGGGCAAATCTGTCTCATGGGTGCTCAGATAGGCCCTTTGAATTCCACAAAAAGTTCAGTTCAGTCCCTATGCATTGGGTGCTTCCCAGCACAGTCTTGATGAAAAGCTTCTCTTTAGGAACAATGATCCCAGCCCACACAGTCCTGGGCAAGGAGGGGATCCCCCTGACCCCCACCCAGAGTATGAGGACTGCTTCCTTCACTCCCAGAGCCCAAATACTTAACGGGTTAGAAATGGGCTTTTGTGGGCTGACCTAGGACCTAACTGATAGGGTTGGAATCTGAGCCCCAGAAAGGAAAAACTGGCCCTGATGGGATTGGAATTTGAGCCCCAGAAAGGAAAAACCCTGGACTTTTCCACATGGCCAAATCTCTGGAGTTCCCCTGAGGCTATAGTCCCATCAACTGGTGCCTCTCTATGGCCCCAGACCACTTCCTACCCTTGGTCCCACCTAGGCTCCATTTTCCACCCTTGAGAATTCTATTACTTCATGGACTACTTGGCCACTCTCCCACAGTCTTTTTGTATATAAGGTCCATCTTGTCTCCATTAAGATGCTCAGATTTTTACTATCTAGCCAATAGCCCATAGATGTTCCTTAAGAGTCTAGCTAATATGGAGAATCTTCAATAAACTTTGTTTTTGGCTGCAAGAAGGCTTGGGTCAAATTCTTTCGGGCAGGACCCGGATATCATGATTTTGGGGTTCCAGGACCCCTAACCTCTAAACCACATCATAACCACCACCTTTTAGGACTGAAGCAAGTGAAGGGGAATATTGCAGCATACCTGCACATGCTCTGAATTAGCCCCATATTACATACTCATCATCAAAAACTTGGAGAAGCAGACATGGGTTGGCACATAGAGCCCACTGTGTGTGCTCTGAGGACAGGACTCCACTGTCCTGTTAGATTTATAATATTGTCTCTATGGGGAAACTGCTCCAAGATCCAAACTTGTAAATTAGCTTTCAAAATTATTTTTATTGGTTCCCTTTAAACATTAGGTTCATTCCTCCCCCTCTCTTACCCAAGGAGCCATCCCTTGGGACAAAGATTTTAAAAGAAATAGAAAAGAAAAATAATAACTAATATATTGATTGTTTCTGTTAGTGTATACAATATTTCACATCCATAGTCTTCCACCTCTGAAATGAAGGGAGGGAAATACCTTTTTCTCATCCTTTCTTCAGGGCTAAATTTAGTCATTTTAATTATGAAATTTGTTTCTCATTTTTAAAAAAGTGCTTTGATTTACATTGTTATAGCCATTATTTGTATACATATACATACACATATGCATATGTGTATGTATGTTAATACATAATGTACACATGTGTATATATAACATATGTATATAATATGTTTATAGATAAGATATATTATATTGCATGTATATATACATGTATGTACACACATACGTGCTTACATATATATCCCCTGGTTCTGCTTATTTTGTTATTCATCAGTTTATACGTCTTCCCTCAATTCTCTTAATTTTTCATATTCCTGGGTGGTGTTTTTAACCTCTCAGTAATATTCCACTATGTTCATGTTACACAAGCAAATGACCTTTTACAACACAGGTTGGGATTACCTGGATAATTAAATGCTATATTTTAAGTCCTCAAGGAGTTGAGAGGGGAGAGAGGTTAAATGAGAAATCTGGAGTCCATAGGGAAACTGAAAGGAGAGAGAGGATTTGGATGAGTAGAAGGGAGAGCTGCCAGTCTGTGGGAAGAAGGGAAATAATATTCAAAGATCTGAGGAGGGAGAAAGAGCAAGGAAGGCCCTATCTATTGCTAAGGAGAAGTTCACTCTTCAGTAGGCACATGTCAGTGTCAGTTGACTAAATTAGCCACTTGGACAGAGGAGTATTGAGAATTAAATAACTTGAAGAAAATTATGAATAAACATAGTTTCTTAACTGCTTCTGAGTTCCTTCCATCTCATACTAACTGCACTGAATCCCCACGTTTCCCAGTCGTTTGGCTGGCTAAATTGCGAACACTTTTGATATTTCTGTTCCTCAAGACTGTCTATTTGTCTTCCCTTCTAGGCCACTATAGACAAACTCTTGGCTCTAAGACATCAGTTTAGAACTGGAGGTGACCTGCCAACAGGTAGGCCCACTAATGCACCTAATGCTCGCTCCCTGGGATACTTAAACACAATTCTTGCCCTATCAGTTGATCCTTCTCTCAGCAAATTCCCCGGCACATGGTGACCAAGGACTGAGCCAACTGTTCTACAGTAAGGCCAACCACAACTCTCATAGTTAAGTCTGCAGAGTTCACTTCCAAGAACTTGGCGACTGGTCTATCTGAATTCATAACCTGCTTAATTCCTCTTAGCTTCTATCTCTTTCAGGTGTTTGGATGATAAAGGCATGACTCTCTAAAACCTCCCTTCCTTTCCCATAATTGGGAAACCCCAGCCAAAGGAATAAATTAACGATCCTTTTTATAACCCCATGGACTATGCTGTCCATGGGGTTTTCTTGGCAAAGAAACTGGAGTGGTTTGCCATTTCCTTCTCCAGTGGATTAAGGCAAACAGAGGTTAAGTGGCTTGCTTAGGGTCACACCGCTAGTGAGTGTCCGAGACTGAATTTTAATTCAAGTCTTCCTGACTCCAGGCCTAGCACTCTGTCCCCTGGGCTGGGAAATTTTACTGACAGGCAAATGAGATCATTGTGCAGAGCCTCTTCTGTACAACTCCCTGACAAATCTTCCTTCCTTCCTTCCTTCCTTCCTTCCTTCCTTCCTTCTTTCCTTCCTCCCATTCTTCCTCCCTTTCTCCCTTCCTTCCTTTTTTTCTTCTCTGCTCTCTCTACCTCTCACTCTTTCTTTCCCTCCCTCCCTCCCCTCTTCTCCTCATCTCTCCTCTTCCCCTCTATTCCACTCCTCTCTCGTTCTCTGTAGTGATATAGTGGAAAGAATACTGGACTTAGAATCAAGAGCGCTAGGTTTTAGTCCCAGCTATATTAACTGTGTGACCTTGGGTAAATTACTTTCCCTCTCTAAGCCTGTTTCCTCACTTGTAAAATGAGAGATTTGAACTGGATGACCTCTAAAGTCCATTCTAGCTCTAACAGTCTAAGATTTTATGACTCTCAGCAGCCAGTCCAAAAGAAATCAGGCACCTACTTTGTTCCTCCCCGACCTAAATAAACCAGGCAAATTGGCCTGGCGAAAGGGGAATACTCCTTTTCCGTAACTTCTGTGTATTTCTTCATCCCCTGGGAATGGGAATGGGTGAGAGAGTGGGGTAATGGAATGTGGTCGCTGTTAATTAAATCAATCAGCAAGTATTGATTACGTGCCTGCCACCTATTGACCAGACCTGTGCAATTCAGTGACAGGATCCCAGGACCCCCCTCTCTGGGCAGTCAGAGATGGCAGATGGGGCCAGACCTAGCTGGGAAGCAGGAGGACTGAGCCACATTTGAAAAGTTTCTGAAACATTTGAGCCTGAAGATCTCGTTGGAAGGGATTTTAGAAGTCTGGTGGTCCTGTCTCCTCATTCTTCAAAGGAAGCAAATGGGAGGAGTCACAGGGCTCATTAAATAGTCAGAGTTAGCCCTGGAAAACAAGTCTGGAGTAGGAACTCTACCATTCTCTCACTGCCAACCTCAGTACAGAAGGTGTTGAGGAGAGCCCCAGAGTTTAGTAATCTCAAAATACCAAAGCAGAGGTCATTAACCTTTTTATGGTTCAGCGTGTCTGACTCTTTGTGACCCCATTTGGAGGTTTTCCTGGCAAAGATACTGAAGTGGTTTGCCATTTCCTTCTCTGGCTCATTTTATAGATGAGAAAACTGAGGCAAATGTGGTTAAGTGACTTGCCCAGGGTCACACAGCTAGTAAGTGTCTGAGGCCAAATTTAAACTGATGAAGATGAGTCTTCCTGATTCTAAACCCAGTACTCTATCCGCTGTGCCACCTTAGCCTTTTTGTACAAAGAACCCTCTCTGACCTTCTGGTGAAGTCTGAAGACTCTCAGAATGGTGTTTTTAAATTCATAAAATAAAACAAGTAGGATTACAAAGGAAACCAATGGTTTGGAAACATTTATCAAATAAAAAAAAACCCCTACAATTTGTTTTTTTCTTAACATAGCCCCAGGTTAAGAACCCCTGAGAGGGAAGAAATAAAGGGCCTCATCTAAAGGAGCCCATGTCATTATGCTAAAGCCATCCTAGTCCTTAGTCCACACTTAGGTGGAGAGGAAGAGATGAAAGCCAGCTTGGGTCATTAAGGCCTCCTGCATTTTCCCACCTCCCCTCAAACCAGAGTCCGGAGCACTATTGTCCTGGTGAGAGTCCCCTTGGCTAATGACACTAATTAATCCTCCCTGGCTTTACCTGGAATTTAGGGAGTGCCTTTTCAACTGGGACTAATCACAGGCTCCACTTCCTGTGCTGAACCTGAGGAAGGAAGAGGCACCATGCTGGGTGTAGGATGAGAAATCAGTGGGGAACCAGACCCCGGCTGGGGGGAGGAGGAGAAGGGAAATAGAAGCTTCGTGGAGGCTTGAGAACTGAGAGGACAGAAGGGACCTCAGAGATCATCTTGTCTGATTTCTTCATTTTACAGAGGATGAAACCGACTGAGACAGAAGTACCTTTCCCCAGGTCACCCAGCCACAGAGCTAGAATCAAGTGTACAGGGCTCTTTCTGCTCCATCTCTTGGCATCCTAATGGCTGTGATTCTTCTTCACAAGCACAAGAACCAGTACCAACCAGCTCTCACTTATATCTCAGGTTTCTAGGTCTCTTCTTATCCCCTGTCAGCTGACAAGGTTGTTCTGGATCATGTCTGATACTCTCTATAGAAACAGGACTTACTCAGGGGTGGAAGAGATCAATAGATTAACACGCATTTATTGAGCCCTTAAAACTGAGTACTAACTCTAGGGGCAGCAGGAATTCAGAGAGGGGAGAAAAGAAGTGTGGACTTATAATAATAACTAGCACTTTAAGGTTTGCAAAGTACTTTGAATATGTTAATTCATTTGATTTCATAACAACCCTGTGAAGTAGGTACAATTATTACTCTCATTTTGCAGAGGAGGAAACTGAGACAAACAGAGGTTAAGTGACTTGTCCAGGATCACATAGGTAGCTAATAAGTGTCTGAGGTCAAATTTGAGCTCAGGTCTTCCTGACTCCAAGTCCCATAATCTATCCATTGCACTACCTAGGTTACCCAGGGAAAGCTTCATGGAAGAGGCAGTCTGAACTGGACCTTGAAGGATAGATAGACTTGGGATAATGAGGATGGAGGTGGGAGTGAGAGGGGTGGCTAGGAGTAAAGCAAAGATAAAAGTGAATGAATATGGTATTTTTTCTGAGGTGTCTTCCTTTCTGTTGTTACGCTCCTCAGTTCTCAAACCTCTGTTGTTTTCACTCTGCTTCCAGGTTTTTAGTCTTTATTTTTTAGTCTGATTTGTTATTTTATCAGTATCAGGAGTGCTCTGGTGAGGAAACTCCCTCTATCAATGCTATTAATGGTTTCTCACTCCTCAGGGTTATTTGTTCATCTGTATAAGTGGTATTTTGGGTGGGTTTTTTGTGACCCTAGACAAGTCACTTAACCCCATTTGCCTCAGTTTCCTCATCTGTAAAATGAGCTGGAGAAGGAAATGGCAAACCATTCCAGTATCTTTGCCAAGAGAATTCCAAATGTGGTCAGGAAGAGTCAGATATGACTGAAAAACATTTTAACAACAATTTTACTGAGACTCAGTCCATTTGCTGATTCTCTAGGATTTTTTACTTAAACCATGTCCTTAGCCAATAGAGATAGTTTGTTTTTCCTCCTTTTTGCCTTCTTTATGCTTTATACTTTTTTTCCTCTTGTTTATCGCAACATTTCTAGATCAATGTTGAATAATAGCTGGGAAAATAATTTGTGCAAATGTCAGAATAATTGTCTTGAGGGCAGGGACTTTTTTTTTGCCTTACCTCTGTCTTCCCAGCACTTAGCACAGTGCCTTACATAAGACAGGCATTTAATGATTTTTTAATTTGAAAGGAAGAAGGTGTTTCTAACTTCAAGCTTTCAGAACCAATATTGGCCAAGACATTAATCTAGTTCAGACGCTTATCACTATTCTCCTGGACTATGGTAACTAGCTTCCTAATTGGTCTCCCTGACCAAATCCTTGCCCTCCCCATTCCTCCATACAGCTGCAAAAGGGCTATTGCTAAAGCACAGACCTGACCATATGACTTCTCTGCCCCTTAAGCTCCAGTGGCTCCCTATTACCTCTAGGATCAAATACAATTTCCTCTGATATTTAAAGCCCTTTACAACCAGGGCATCAACCTATTCTTCCAGATGTGAAGAGTATATTTGATTTACTCTCTCAGACCCAGGCCAGCTCCATTTCCTTCTCGAGTTCTAGGAGAACCCTCAGGGATTGGGGAGGGGTATTTTTTCCAATGCCACTGACTTAAGCTCTTAGGAGTTGTTAGGTGCCAGTGACTAATGCCCTAGTTCCCTTTAGCCATTTAAAATCACTAGCTTTTACAAAGGGATATTGACTTCAAAGATGTGTAAGTAGAATAAAGTAGAAACACTTCTTCCCACCACCTTGGAGACACACTCTGCTCTAGCCTACCTTGGTCTCCAGGGAGAGTAAGCTTATTTGACACGGTTTCTGCCGAGTTCACATCCAGGTGAAGCATGAATACCAGGTGAGTCCTCCTGTCAGCTACCAATGGGCTGAATCCTAAAAGTCTCTCTTTGTTCCTTGGGGCATTGATGCTGCACTGGCTGCAAAATCATTGGACGCTGGGATACAAGGATACCCAGAAACTTGTGTGCTTACTTACCCTCCTAACCTTTCAAAACACATAAGGTTAGAGGCTCTAACTCCTTCACATAGAAGGGAAAAGACTAAACACAGAGGCCACGGACCTAGGCGTGTTTCATAGGGCTGCATGTCAGCCTCAGTAGGATGGACCAAAGTCCTCTTCTCTTAAAATATTGTCTCTCACCAGACACTATCAGCAAAGGAGTCAAACCAAGGTAGAACAACCAAGAGAAATTGGTCAAGGTTCTGGTCACCAGTCTTTTTGAATACCTCTACAGCCAGTCAAAGAAGCCACCAAAGAGCTCACCACACAGTGAGCCTACCAGAACCAGTTAATTCAATACAATAAACATTTATTAAATATCTACTATGTGCCAGGCACTTTGCTAAGTGCTAGGAATACAACAAGAAAAAGATAGTTCCTACCCTCAAAGAGCTTACAATCTAATCTTACAGAATATTTATCCATGCTCCAACATCTCTCCAAGGCATTTCTATTACTCTTCCAGAAGCATGTTCTTCAACCTCTTCCAGGGAAGGATTTGTATGAGCCAGGCACCACTGATATCTACACAGTCCTCCATTATACACCTTCACACTACATACTCCATCCTTCTACAATTCAGTCAAACTGTCCTTACTGTTTCTCCTCTGAGACATTCTATTTGTAGGTGGTTCCATATGTCTGGAAGAGTCTTCTCCTTACCTCTATCTCTTATAATCCCTAGCTTCCTTCATATCTCACAGCAACCTTTCCTAATTCTTGTAGCTATTCATATTTCTCTAGAATTACCCTGAATTTACTTTGTATATACTTATATGCACAGGTTGTTTCCCTGATTGTAAGAGAAGGGGTTGTTTGATTTTTTTTCCCCTTGTATCCTCAGTTCCTAACACAGTGCCATTTTCCATTGCCATTACCACAGTGTAGCGGTAGGTGCTTAATAAATTCTTTTTGGATTAGGTTAGATTTGTGCAGGTATGACCTCCCCTGTTAGACTTCTTGAGCACAGTGCCTTGTACATACTCCGAATCTCAAATGGATCTTTGATTTTATTTATATGGATGCTCACTCCAACAATGTACGGGGCCATCCATCCCTTGTATGAATCTTGTGTGTGTGACTCTTGACCACGTTCAAAGGTTGTTCAGTCAACATTCCGGTGGTCTTCCTCTTCCTCCGACATTAAAATTAATGGGAACACATGGGCTGATAAATGATTATCTGTCACTCTTTTCATGGCAACCAGCCATGGGCAACCAGTCCTTATATTTTTTTAATCATATTTTGGTAACTACATTTACTTTTATTCTTCTTCATAGTTTCTAACTTTTTGTATGTTTCAAGCACACATCCATCATACACATGTCCAATTGCCCTCTGAGTATACAAATTTTTAATTCTCTAGTGATGATAAAATTCCATGACCCTCAGCCATTCAACACCACTAGAATATTGGTATTAAAAAGATGACTCTATGTTCCAGGGAGAAGCTTCAGGTTGTTGTGATTCTCCAAAGCAGCCTAACCATCTCTCCTTCTGTTTAATTCTAGACTCATAAAAGTCATTTAATAAATGTTTGTTGAACTGGACTGAATGGTGGGTTGGGAGGAGGGGAAGATATTGACAGTGAGACTTACCAGAGTAGAGGGAAGTCCTTAGGATGCCAGAGGGGTAAATTCTGTCATCTCAGGAAGGAGAGTTGAGTATCCTGCTTAGTATATACTTGCTCCCCCATTCTCCTTAACTTTGGAAAGTAGCCACCATTTTTTCTCCTTGTTTGGGGGGGGGCGGATAATCCTTTCATGACCCCTTCCAAAGGCCTAGTAACTGCCCTCTGGGGCCTTGATGGGAAGAAGGATGCTAGTCTGTTGCCCTCTAGGGAAAATGGCAACCTCTGCACAAGTCATAAATTATCAGGCTAGTGTTGATCTGGCCGCAGGGATGCCCTGGCCTGAAGCCTGCCCTAAGAGGCTAGGTCACAAAGGCGGGAAGAGGGTGGAGGGGTAGTGGGGTTAAGCTAAGGCCTCCACATGGCTTGACTTCCTGAAGGGCAGGGTTGGGAAAGGCACTGATGTGAGAGCAGTGGGGGAGACCAGTGGGCTCAAGATTGATTTGTGTTGTGAGGGGTGGGTGTCGGCTGGGGCCCAGGAAAGAGAATGGAATGCATTGACTCCAGCTGGGAGTGGGTGGTGTAGCTAGAGTGAGCTCTGGGTCTGGAATGACTGTGGCTTTTCTAAGCTGCTCTTTCTCCCACCTCTTCCTTTTCTCTGGTGAAAGTAATTCTCTGAAGCAAGGGCCCAAAGACGGTTCCCACAAGGGAGGCAGGGTCAGCCTTCCTGTACCTGGTCACTGAGGTCCTGTGATATGGGAGGCTTCAGGGAAGAGGCCACTTGCCCCCTGCGCCTTGCACCCTACTTCAAATGACCTCTTCACTAGCTGCTTCTGATGCCTGAAACTCCACCACCAAATGAAGTCATTCCTTTGGATAAAGTCTTGCCCCTATTAAGATGCCCATACCTCTGGGAGAGATCACAAGTGAAGTCCTTATCATCAATGACCACTTCAGCAGGAAGAATCCTTCTGATTTTGACAAGGACCAGAGCCTATAAACGAGGAGGTCAGAATCAATATGAACCAAATAACTCAGTTTTTTAAAAAATCTCTAGAGCTTTGAATGAACCTTTTTATCAGCATATTCATCAGTGATGACATGCTTATCAAATTTGTGCATTAGAGTAAAATGAGAAAGGATACCTAATATATTGGATGACAGAATCAGGATACAGAAAGAATTAGATAACCTAGGACTGTGGACTGAATCAAATAAGATTAAATTTACTGAGAACAAATATAAAGTCTTACACTTGGTCATCCCAAATTAGCAACTGGTAAAACACAGGACGAGACAAACATGAGTAGAAAGCAATTCATAAGGGACAAAAAAAACCAACCTGGAAATTCTAGGGGACTGCTGGCTCAATATGTATCTGTGGCATGATACAATAGTCCAAAATCTCATACAGTCTTGGCCTCCATTAGTAGTTTAATGGCCAAATGTAGGGAGGGTATAATTCCACTAAATATCCTGTCCTGATTAGATGGTCTAATGAGACCACACAGTCTGATAGACTGTGCTCAAGTCAAAGAAGCTGGAACATATCCATAGGAAAGTGATCAAGATGGTGAGGGAACTCAAAACCATACTACGCTCAAGGATTGCTTAATGGAAATGAGGCTTTTAGCTTGGTGAAGAGAAGACTTCAAGTATTTGAATGGTTGTCATATGGAAGAATGTTTAGCTTGATTCTCCTTGGCCCCAGAAAGCAGAATGAGGACTATTGGAGGTAGAAGTTAAAAGGAAGACAGATTTAGGTTGGATATAGGGAGAAAGCTTCTGAACAATCAGAGCTGTCCACAAGTAGGATGGGATGCTCTGGGAGTTTTATCATCACTGGCCAAATTTAAGCTGAAGCTGGATAACGGTTTGTCAGGGATGCTGTAAATGCTGGAGGATGAAATGGACAAAATAACCTCTAAGGTCCCTTTGAACTCAGATGAGGTTGCAAGAGCCAACACTCCTGGCCTCTCCTCTATCTGCCCCTTACCTGCTCCCTTCTAACTCCACTCCAAATGCTCTAACCAAACTGGCTGACTCATTGCTTTCCGATTTGCACATTGCCCTTGGATCTCATTGTGGGACATGATTGATTCCCCTCCCCACTCAAATCTCCCATAGCAGGAGGTTTGGCCCTTTCCTGTGCATTTAGCACATTCCAATCTGCCAACTTTATCTGTTTGAAATTATTGGTGCTGGTGTTATCTCCCCTCCTATAAACTGTGAGCTCCTAGAAAATCAGTGCTTAGTCAGGTGTTTGCTTAATTGGATATGTTGGAGTCTTGCCTTCTCACGTGTCATTGCTCTTGGCTACACTGGCCTCTGCTTATCTAAGTCTGCCCATCCTTCAAAGCCGAGTTTGAATGCAAGCACTGTGCTGAGGCCTTTGGCAAACTACCTCTGCCTCCAGAACCCCTAGAATATGCATCATTTTGTTCACGCATCTGATCTTTGTGACCCTATTTGGGGTTTTCTTGGCAGAGATACTGGAGTGGTTTTCCATTTCCTTCTCCAGCTCATTACAGATGAGGAAACTGAGGCAAACAGGGTTAAGTGACTTGCTCAGGGTGACATAGGTAGTAAGTATCTACGGCCAGATTTGAATTCAGGTCTTCCTAGGAGCTCTATCCATTGTACCACCTAGCTGCCCCATAGCTCTTATTTGGCACTGAGAATAGACTAACCTGGTGTGTGGTGGTGCAGTGGAGTCAGGAAGACTTGAGTTCAAATCCAACCTCAGTCAGACCCTTGCTAGCTGTGTGACCCTGGGCAAGTCACTTAAGCGTTCTTTGCCTCAGTTTCCTCATCTGTAAAATGGGGATAATAACAACATCTACCTTGTAGGATTGTTGTGAGGATCAAATAAGATAATATTTGTAAACCACTTAGCACAGTGCCTGGCACATAACAGGTAGATAGTATGTAAATATTTATTTCCTTCTCCCTCCCCCTTCCCCTGATATTGAGAGGCAGTGTCAGAAAACCTGGGTTCACTTCCCAGCTCCAGCATTTACTAGAGATGAGCCAGTCATTTAACCTCTATGACCCTCAATTTCTTCTTCTGCAAAATGGGGCCAATATTACCCAGAGTATCTACTTAACTGGGTCATTGGGAGGCCTAAAGGTGATACTACTGAATTTTAAGCACTGGGTAATGTCAGCTATTATCACAGTCAGTTATTTTTGCTTGTTATCTCAGCTAGACAGTTAGCTCTACCCCCATCCCCTCCCTAAGGCTTTGTATTTAGAGTCTGAGAGGATCAAAGCTACAAAGGGATTTTAAAGAAAATTTAGGGGCAGCTAGGTGGCGCAGTGGATAGAGCACTGGCCCTGGAGTCAGGAGGACCTGAATTTAAATCCACCTCAGATCCATAACACTCATTAGCTGGGTGACTACGGGCTTAACTTAACCCCAATTGCCTCACCAAAAAAAAAAAAAAAAAAAAAAAAAGAAAAGAAAATTTAGTCAGTCTCATTTGGCAGATGAAGTAACTGAGTCTAGAGCCAGGGTTGTTGTGAGGATCAAATAAGATAACAGGCAAACACTTAGCACAGTGCCTGGCACATAGTAGGTACCATAAAAAGAAAAGGTTAGCTATTATTAAGTGCTATTCATTCATTCATGCATTCATTCCCTTTCTATAAACTGTTTTAAGGCTAACAAAGAATTTTTCCCATTATACTCCTTCAAAAGAGGTATGTAGAACAGTTATACTCATTTTACAGCTAAGGAAAATGAGGCTCAGGTCCCTGAAGTGACTTACTTCTAGTCAATTACACTGCTAATAAATATTGATGCTGCAATGTGAACCAAGCCTCCTGATCCTAAGTCCAGTATCTCAATACACCAGGCTGTGTCTCATAGGGCACCACTAAGAGAGGCCAGCCTCAAAATGAGGTGACAATGCAGTAGAGAGACACAAGCTAAGAGACAAAAGGGCTCAGAAAGGCCATCTGGTCTAAATTGAACCTGTACATGAATTCCCTCTATGCTGTCCCAACACATTGTCACCCAACCTCTACATGAAGATCTCTAGCAAAGGAGAACTCACTACCTCCCAAAGCAGCCTGTTCCATTTTAAAATAGCTCTGACTTAAGAAAATTTTCTTACGAGGTACTTAAAGCTTTCTCTCTCTCTCTCTTCTCTCTTTTTCTTTCTCTATCTATCTCTCCTCTCTATCTCTCTCTCTGTCTTTCTCTTTCTGGGTCTCTCTCTATCTCTTTCTTTTTCTGTATCTCCTCTCTCTGTCTCTGGGTCTCTCTCTTTCTTTCTCTGTCTCTCTGTCCTCTCTGTCTCTCTCTGTGTCTCTTTCTCTTTCTTTTCTCTATGTCTGTCTTTCTCTCTCTCACTTTGTCTCTCCTTGCTGTCTCTTTCTCTCTCTCCTCTCTCTCTCTCCCTTCCCCACCCCCCTCTTTTCTCTCTCTGTCTCTGTCTTTCTCACCAACTTCCATCCAGAGCCCTGAGTTCTATCCTCTGGAGCCAATCTCTTTTCTAATAACCTAGTATAGGGCTGGGGAGCCTATGGCATTGAGGCTACATGTGGCCCTCTAGGTCCACAAGTGCGACCTTTTTTTTTTTTGCTTTTTTTTGGTGAGGCCATTGGGGTTAAGTGACTTGCCCAGAGTCACACAGCTAGTGAGTGTTATGTGTCTGAGGCCAGATTTGAACTCAGGTCCTCCTGACTCCAGGGCTGGTGCTCTATCCACTGCACCACCTAGCTACCCCCTAATTCGACCCTTTCACCAAACCCAAACTTCATAGAACAAATCCCCGTAATAAAAGAATTTGTTCTGTAAAACTTGGATTCAGTCAAAAGGCTGCACCCTTTTCTACACAGCAGCCATTTAAGCACTTGAAGACAGCTGTTATATCTCCCCATCTTCTTTTCTTCAATCTAAACATCCCTAGTTCCTTTGACCAGTCCTCAGACAGCATGATCTTAGAATGATCTCAAGACACACAGCCATCTTGGCTTCTCTCTTCTGGATTGCTTCTTTCTGAATACTTCTTTACTAAAAATGTGGCACCCAGAACTGAAAATGACACTTCCTATGTCTTCTGACCGAGGTGGAAGACGGTACTACTCATGTTCTAGCTTTTATGCCTTTCTTTCTTAACACAATCTAAGAATGCAATCACTCAGTCAACTACATTTAACACCTACTATGTGCCAAGCACTACTTAACACCTGGGGCTACAAAGAAAGGCAAACACTGGTTCCTCCCCTCAAGGAGCTAACATTCTAATAGGGGAAGCAACATGCAAATAAGTTTGTACATAGAAGATACATACAGGGTAAATGGAATGAAATCTCTCTAAGAGTGAGGGGGAGGAGATGGTGGTAGAGGAAGAATGCCCAGGAAAAGCCTCCTGCAAAAGGAGAGATTTTAGCTTGGATCTGAAAGAAGCCAATGGAACTCGGAGGCAGAGATGAGGAAGGACAGCATCTCAGGCCAGAGCAAAGGTGTGGAGGTGAGGGACAGAAAAAAATGCATATGAAAAGCAAGTGGTCCACAGTAGACAGATGGTAGGGTTTATGAAGGGAAGTAAAGTGTAAGAAGTCTGGAAAAAGAAGAAAGGGCCAGGGATGTAGGCTTTAATGGGATTTTCAATGCCAAACAGAAGATTTTACATTTGATTCTGGAAGGAATAGGGAGCCACTGAAGTTTAATGAAGGGGGGGCGGGGCTGAAATGGTCAGATCTGTGTTTTAGGAAAATCACTTGGGCAGCCCTAACTTTGTTGACTGTTTTATCTCACTGCTGATTTTTATTGAGTTTGCACGCACTGAAACCCTCAAATATTTTTTCACATAAACTGTGGTCTACCTATGCCTCCCCAATCTTGTGCTAAGTTGTTTTTTTTTTAATTTAAACCTAAGACTTATAGTCAGGAAACGTGTTCCAGGCCAGGCTGTACTGTGTGGCCTTGGGAAATTACTTCTCTGAGCCTCAGTTTCCTCATCTGCAAAGTGAGCACAATAATATCTGTAGCACCTACCTTAAAGAGTTGTTCTGAGGATCAAATAGAAATAAAGTGTACCTAAAGTGTGTAAACCTCAGGGCTATTGAATTGTTCAGCTATTGTCATTATTATGATTGTTAAATAAGAATGGATATGAAAATGCTTTGAAAACTATAAAACACTCTATAAATGTCAGGGATTATTATTAAAGGCGCTCGCAGTGATTTGACTCTAAAAAGGGGGTGCTAGATGAATGAAGATGGTCAAAATATTAAAAATTCACCCTTGTTTTAGCTTCCCAGATCTGGACAAGAAAAGAAACCAGACTCTAATACTGAAACCACAGCTGTCCTTTGCCGGGAAGGAATTATCACCAAAAGTTTGGCCTGGCCTCGTGATATATGAGCACCCTCTCCCCACCTTCCCTCTCTGATCTCATTCGAGGAACCTATGTGACCCCCAAGCCCAGGGCAAATGGATATCAGGAAGTGTCTCAGGAGTACTCACCAAGGTCAGTGGTTGAGAAGTATGGGGTTTGCTATTGTAAGGAAATCTGGGTCTAACTCCAGGAAGCATGGAGGAAAAAGCCTGCAAGATTTCAAGGAAGAAAGGTGATTCCGGGGTCTGGGAGTGGATTATTTAGTAGGGGGGAGGGGGGAGGAGGGAGGCGGAGTGAAGGTGCTAGAAACCAAATGAGGGGAAAAGATGACCAGTAACAGATGGGTAAGAACATAAGGGGCTGCTAGGTGGCACAGTGGATAGAGAACTGGGCCTGAGATCTGGAAGACCTGAGTAAAAATCTGGCCTAAGACATTTACTAGTCATGTGATCCTGGACAAGTCACTTAACCCTGTTTGCCTCAGTTTCCCTATCTGCAAAATGAACTGAAGAAGGAAAGGGCACACAATTCCAGTATCTTTGCCAAGAAAACCCCAGATGGGGTCACAGTCAGTCACAACTGAACAACAACAACAACAATACAGGCTATGAAGTGGCCTGATATAGGAACTCTCCTCATAATTATCTAAACCCAAAGAGTTTCCATGTGCCCAGCCAACCCTTGCTAAGTAGGCCTCCACTACAATGCAGATCCCAGACATTTTTGTTTCTTAGTCCCTATACCCTATGGCTGGTTATCTTCATTTAAATGCAAGCTAACTTTTGTAAAGCATGTCTTCCTGTCCTTTTTCTATCTGGTAGCTCCATTGACGTCTTTTTGCACTAATCTAAGGGAAGTGGTAGGTAGAAATAACAATTAGGAGACCCGGGGTACTCCCTCCAGCTACACACCATTAACTAGCTGTGTGATTTTGGCAATATCATTTTACATCTCTGAAGCACCATTTGTCTTCCTCAGTATGTCCCGCAGGGCTGTTTAAAGATAAATTTTTGGAGAGAATAAAGATAAAAATGCTCTAACAGAGAGAGTAAAGATAAGATGGCTCATAATTATCAAGAGCTAGACGAATTCTAGTTATTATTCATATGAGTCATTCTTTATTACAAACTTAACAAACATAAATATTCCTATACATGAAAGACTAAAAAAAGAATTGTATATAAAACTGTTGATCTCTATTATGTATAGTTTGGGGTTTTTTTAAAGTGTTGATTATGTAGCGCATGTATATTCGGGCTAAGTATATTGTTGTTAAGTCATTTCAGTCTTGTGTCTGATCTTTGTGACCCCATTTGGGGTTTTCTTGGCAAAGATACTGGAGTGGTTTGCCATTTCCTTCTCAGCTCATTTTACAGATGAAGAAACTGAGGCAAACATGGTTAAGTGACTAGTCTAGGGTCACATAGCTAGTAAGTGTCTGAGGTCAAATTTGAACTCAGGAAAATGAGTCTTCTTGATTGTAGGCCTGGTACTCTATCCACTGTGTCACTTAGCTGCCCTAGTCTGGGTTTGTTTGGGTTTTTTTAAGTGTCTATTATATAGTCTAGTATGTGTAGGCTAAGTATACAGATATGACTTAAGGATGAAATGGATATACGGGATTTGAGATCTCATCTAAATCATTCTATCCCTAGAGGAACTGTCTTTCCCCTTTTGTGGGAACTAGAAGGATCATGCTTAAACTGCTAGTGACATGTCTGGGATGGCAGAGAGGAAGAGATAGTCAGGATCCAAGACTGCCAACGCAGAGTGCTTTCCTATTTCTAATCTCCAAGATGGGAGCAGCAGAGAATTATATCAGTATGCCATTCCTCAAATATTTCTAGTCTAGGGGTATAAATTAGGTTCAAAAGGAAAGCCACTTACCTAATCACTCTTAAGGGGAAGGGTAGCCCTTAGATTACACTCACCAGTTTAGCCTCTACTCTCCCAACAGGGGTTTTCTCACCAAACAAAAGACCATAACAAATAGCAAATAATAAGTAAACCCATTTATCCAAGCAAGATAGCAAGCAGAAATAGGAGGGGGTCTGCAGACAAAAGTATCCCAAAGAATTCATAACAACAAGCTTTAGCTTGTTTAGCAAGCTTCAGAGATGTAAAATGATATGGCCAAAATCACACAGCTAGTTAATGGTGTGTAGCTGGAGGGAGTACCCCGGGTCTCCTAATTGTTATTTCTACCTACCACTTCCCTTAGATTAGTGCAAAAAGACGTCAATGGAGCTACCAGATAGAGAAAGGACAGGAAGACATGCTTTTCAAAAGTTAGCTTGCATTTAAATGAAGAATTGTTTAGCAAGTCTTTAGCTAGGAGCAAGACAAGCTCTCAGATGAAACCAGGAGATCCAGAATGATCTCACTTAAGGGAGGTCCACTTTCAGTAGTCTCTAGAGTTGCAAGTCAGACCTGGAAGTCAAGGAACAAGATGGTGCCAGCTTCCCTTAAATGTCTGTGGTTTTGAGGGCTCTAGTCTGCCATTCAAGTCTCTCTGCCTCCATCCATCGGTTGGTCTGTCTGTCTGTCCTTTTCTACAGTCCCTCTCTCAAAGCATGTCTGCATCCAACTAAGTGCCCTGAAGGCATTCCATGTCATGTTTAGCTCTCTGACAACTAATCAAGAATCATATCTCCTTGTGGATGTGAAGTACAGGGCTATTTTTCAGGGAACTTCCCAAAGGGATGTTACAATTAGGATAAAACCATGCTGTTCGTTGCTATTTCCTCCTGAATTTTCTACTGTGTATTTTTTCAATCTTTTCTTTCTTATTTTTTTTTACATCACTTATGCTTTCCAACCCCACCTCCCGTTGCCATCCACTCCCTCACAAACTCATAAAAGCCCTCCCTTTTAACAAGTAGAGTTAAGCAAAACAAATTCAAATATTTGTTGTGTCTGTACCTCTAGCCCACCATCTCTCCCTGAAGAGATACTTCATCAATGATCTTCTGAGGTTATGATTGGTCATCACATGGATCAATCTTAAATAAGTCTCCTAAGGTCCTTGAGACTAGGGCTTGTTCTATTCTTTGTATTTGTTTCCTGATACCTGGAACATAGTTGGCATTTACTAAATGTTCATTGATTGATTTACATTTTGTCATTTTATAGGTTCTACTCACTTCATCCCTGTATCAGTTCATACAAATCTTCCCAAGTTTCTTTTAAATCTGTCCTTTTCATCATTCTTTAAGGAACGAAGACTCCCTTACATTCTTGTACTATACTTTGTTCAGCCATTTCCCAATTGATGGGCACACGCTTTATTTACAGTTCTTTGCTGTAAAGGCTTCTTAGATGATGTATTTATGCTTAACGCCCAGGTAGCATTTAGTGAAAACCTTTTGAAAGTGATAAAGAAAGCCATTAATAGTATGGAGAAGTCTTGCATTCATAGCTCAATGATTGGAGCTCAGTTCAGAGATTTAACAAATGGCAAAGGCAAGTGATTGTTGGGGATTAGGAGCAAAGGGCAACTGTGGGGTCCTGTTCAAACTTTACCTTTGGTCTTTTCAGTTCCAGATCTGTGCTAAAAGAGCTTCTACTTAAACACTTACAGTGTTGGGGAGCTTACTTCCTTGTGGTACAGGCAGGCTATCCTAACTCTGGACAATTCTAATTGTATCCAATTAAAATTACACGAGAAATTTCTTCCTTATGCATTGATACTTCAGTGGATCTGGGATATCACCAATGGGAGTTCTCCCTTCATGTATGCCGATCATAGCCCATCTAAGTCTTCTACTAAATAATTCTTATCCATGTTCTTCTAGAAATCCTATATGAGGGATCTTCCCAACATGTTGAACGTCTTCCCTTGGGGCCTTTATATTTCATACCAGTAGAAACTTTCCTCTCTCTAATTACTATCTATTGGTCCCAGTTCTGCCTTGTGAGTACAAGCAGAAAAATAATCTAATCAATCAATCAATAAGCATTTATTAAATGCCTACTATGTGTTGGGCATTGTGCTAAGCACTGGGGGATACAAAAAAGAAAGATAATCTCTGCCCTTAAAGAGCTTACAATCTAATGGAGAAAGAAAAGACACAAAAGGAAGCAAAAGGGGGTGTGAGGAGGAGAAAGTCCCCAACTTTGGGGGGCGCGGTAGAGAAGTCAGTCAGAGAAGTCCCAATGTTGTTCAGCCAGGTGAAAAATACGGAGTTGTCTGAGCTGAGTTCTCTCCTTAAGTGGAGGTTGAAAGTTCATGGCTCCATCTTCCAATCAGAAAGGCAGAGGCAGAGATTGATGACGTCACATGACAATCCTTTGTATAATATGAAGACAGGGATCATATCCTCACTATGACTTCTCCTTTTCACTTTATATATACGTATTTTCTTCAACTAATCCTCATATGACTTAGTTTCAAGTACCTTAAGGACTCTGGTCAAGACATATTATAGTGTGCATACTTTGTAGTGTATATCTTGTCACTATATCTCTTAAAACGTGGTGTCCAGAATTGGAAACAACATCCCTGCTGTGGTTTATCAGGACATAATACAGTAGGTTTGCAATCTCCCACATTCTGGAAACCAATTTTTTCTTCATGCAGCTGGGGATCTTGTTAATACATTGCCTAATAATGCAGTCTACTCTGCTACTCAGGTCATTTTCAGCTTCCTAGGGGTGGTTGGCCAGTAGGCTGGGATGACATCAAAATGTCTGTCAAGCACTTACTATATACAGAGAAACTTCTTGGATGTTAGGGAATATACAAAGTTCAGATGACATAATCCCTGACCTCAAATTACTTAAAGGGGGATAAGATACAAACACAGCTAAGTGGAATATATGATATTACCTAAGTGCATTAGAAAGCTGCAAAATGAAGCACTATGTGAGGTCTGAGGGGAAGTCATTACCAAGGTGGTGGTTAGTAGAGGAAGTGTATGTGAAGATCATGGAAGGCATCATGGAGGAGGTGAAATTTGAGATGGACATTAAAGGATGGATAGAATTTAGAAAGATGAGGAAAAAAAAGGGATTAAGTATATTCTAGGAATGGGAAGCTGTGCGGACCAATGTGGGACAATATTGGATATATTTCGGAGACTGAGCAATTTTGGCTGGGCTTCAGAGGGCATAGAAAGGAGCAATACGAGCTAAGACTGGAAAGGAGGGAGAGTAGCAGGTTGCGGTGGACTTTGAATGCTGAGCACACATGTCTGACTCACTAGGTGACAGAAATCAATGAAAGCTTTCTGAGCAATGGCATGACTCAATCCATGCGTAAGACAGATTAGTTTGGAGACAATGTGAAGGATGGACTGGATAGAGCAGAGATAAAGTGGACAGACGTGCTAGGAGGCTGTCGCAGTGGTCTAGAGAGGTGTTGGTGAGTCTGTAGACCAGGGTGGTAGTAGGTTGACTATAGGGGAAGGGACAGATGTGAGAACTTTCATGGAGGTAGCAGGAGTGATCTGATCACATGCTGGTTGTGTGTGTGGTTTGTCTTTCATTCTCAAAAAGGACCATGACATCAGGAAGATGATGCCATGACTTGCAAGTGATTTGGATTTAAGTGAGGGAGGGTTGTGCAAAGTCACCAGCCTCACTCTCTCCTCTGGAGCCATCTGGGTCCAGTGGCACAATATAGATCAGGACGACTGGAGATGGCCCAGCTTACTTGCTGGAATGACACAGGAAACTCCTGATTGGTCTCCACTTACAGATGTATGATGGATAAGGAAGAAAGAAGAATCAAACTTAACTACAAGGTTTTAAAAATGGGTGACAAAGTGAATGGTGGTACTACTGAGAGAAATAGTGACATCAGAAGGAGGAACAAGGTCATGAGCTTGGTTTTGGATGTGCTGAGGATGAGGTGCCATTGGAAGACCCAAGTGGAGATGTCACAAAGATACAGTGCTGTGCTGGAATCACCTTGAGTTGGCTTTCGAGAGTTCATTGTAAGATTTTCAATGTGAGCATTGGCAAATGTTACCAATCGGGCTTGATTGATTGTTTTCTTTATTTTCTAGATTTAAGAAAGTGATGGAGAAAATGTTAGAAATTCAGATTAAATTTAAAAGTGCGTTGTAGGTGCCACTTTTTTTTAAAGTCAGAGAGCTGGTTATTAAGCATTTACCAGTGCATCCCTGGTTGACTATCATAGAATCATAGGATTCTGAGCTAGAAAAGAACTTAGAGGTTATCTAGTTCAACTCTTCATTTTATAGATGAAAGAACCAAGACTTGGAGAGGGGAAGTTATTTACCTAAAGTCATACAAGCAATAAGTAGCAAAGCAGGGATTTGAACCCATGTTCTATGATAATAATAATAACAATAACAATTAATATTTATATAGTACTATGTACCAGGCACTGTACTAAGCACTTTATATATATTATCTCATTTGATCCTCACAACAGGCCTGTGAGATAGGTGCTATTATTACCCCTATTTTACAGAAAAGGAAACTGAGGCAAAGTAGCTAAGTGGCTTGCCCATAGTTACACAGCCAGTAAGTGGCTGAGGCTAGATTTGAACTCAGGTCTTTCTGATTTCAAGCATGTCATTTCATCTACTGTATCACCTAGCTGCCCCTAAAAAATAACTAACTTTTATATATGCCAAATATATAATCTGGCAATATAATGCCAAGTGTGGTGTTTCTACATCACACTACTATGGGCCTAGAGCTTAGAAGGAAGTCAAGACTGGACATAGCATGCCATAGTGGATAGAGGGCTAGCCTCAGAGACAGGAAGACTTTGGTTCAAGTCTCCTCTCTGATGTGTACTGGCCGCAGGATCTTGAGAAATTGGTACTTAAATTCTCAATGCTTCATGAAACTTTTTAAGAATATAAATTGTTGGGTTGTGCTGGTAGAGGGAATTCCTTGCTAGAAGCTTCCCCTACCAATGAAATTACCAGGCTGTGTAACCAAAAAAAAAAAAAAAAAGCAAGAAAGGACCTGAGATATAGATTTGGGAGTCATCCACCACAAAGGGGTTAGATGAAGCAATGTAAATGAATGAAACTGCTAAATAAGAATGTTGAGATGAAAGAGAAGAAGGCCAATGACAGGAAAGTTTATGGAGAAAGAGTCTATGAAAACAGTGAGGAGTCAGGACTAAAAGAAAAATGTTCTAAGGTTGACCCATGATTCGTCTTGGGAGCTTGCTTAGAAGGTGTCCACCAAGCCCAGAACAAGGTGGTATAAATTCTACTGAGTTGAATGAAGGAGATGCAATCATGGCTATCATACCACGGTAGAGATCCATTGAAGACTCAAGTTCCAAAGACTAAGTGTGTTTGGTTAGTGAATGGGACACTTCTATCTTCTTCCAAACTAGTTCAGCTCAGTAGTCTCCAAATAACTCCTGGGCCCTGTAGAATTTACATATCTCTGTACAGTAGGACTTATCAAAAGGGATAGCACTAGAATTGGAGTCAGAAGACAAAGGTTTGCATCCATCCCACTATGCTACTTACTGACTATGAGCATTAGCACAGTTGAAGAGACAGGAGAACATAGGACACTTGGGGGATTAGTGGGTGGTCTCCAATGGGTGAACTGGAGTATAGAGTAGTACATGAGATAAACCAGGAAAGAAAGTTTGGAGCTAGGTGGCAGAAGATTTTAAATGCCAGGCTGAGGAATTTTATCTTATTTTTATATGCAAGGGAGTAAGTTCCCCCTCACTTTTTTTTTTTTTAAAACAGGTTCCTTGTTATTGTTGTCGTTGTTTGTCCTTTGTGCTTGAAATGGACCAAAATGACATCACAATTTTGGGGCCAAGGTAACAGTGTGTCCAGCTGTGGCTGATCAAGACAGTACTAGCTCAGAAGGCTCTACCATAAGTTGGGCACAAATATTCGGTATGAAAATTTGGGAATTTCCAGCTCATTTTACAGGTGAGGAAACTGAAGCAAACAGGGTTAAGTGACTTGCCCAGTAAGTGTCTGAGGCTGGATTTGAACTCAGGAAGATGAGTCCTCCTGATTCCAGGGCCAGCGCTCTATCCACTGTTACTATTTAAGTAACAATTTCTCAAGATCCTGCAGCCAGTATGTGTCAGAGAAGAGACTTGAACCAAAGTCTTCCTGTCTCTGAGACTAGCCCTCTATCTACTGTGGCATGCTATGTCCAGTCTTGACTTATCTTCTAAGCTCTAGGCCCATAGTAGTGTTACCTAGCTGCCTCCTATAGTAACATAGTAAAATAATAAATAATAAAATGATAAAATTGTAAAATTATTGAATATTAAAATAATGAGATAGAAAAATGATATGGGTGATGTCTTTTGACTCCCATGTAAATTAGATTTAAGTGAGATAGAGTTGCCTGGCATAGTCAGCTTCACTCTCTCTTCCTAAGTCATCGAAGTTCAGTGGCAAGACAAAAGTCAAGACAGCTGGTGATGGCTCTAGATACATACAGTGGATGACCTTGGCATCTTTGGTGTCTGACCAAAGTCTAAGTTCTCCATAGCACCTGCTAGAGAGAGAGAGAGAGAGAGAAAGAGAGAGAGAGAGAGAGAGAGAGAGAGAGAGAGAGAGAGAGATTAGAGATTGAGAGAGAGTTTAAAAGTTCACATCTGCCCCTTCTGCCTGGAAAGTCTTCCCATACTTGGGGTAGACATTCCCTAACTCACTGACAGGTTTGAGACCTGTCAGTTACTCTCAACCTAGTTTAGCCCATCTGCCAAGACAGTTTACTGAGGTGTGGCCACTGTGCATGCTACAGCATCTTGGAGCCACAGGTGAGAGTTGGGGGATAGGTAAACACCAAAGAAAGGGCTCCCCAAGCCCTCCCACCAGATATACTAGTCTTCTCTGAACACCCCATACACCCCAAACAGATCCCTATTGTTGTGTGTGTTATCTCATCTCCTTTGCCAGACTGTGAGAGATTATGTTTCAGACATGTGAGGGACCTAGGAGTACAGAAAAGGGAGGAAGCATTGTGGGCTGGAACGACCAGGGGAGACTTCATGAAAGAGGAAGACAAAATGGCATACAGACTATGCCTGGTGAAGGTCTGTCCTTGCCAGTGCCTGACTAGAGGGTAGAGGAAAGGGGGAGGGAAATGCACTGAGAGGGAAGGTGGGGTGACACCCAGGATAAATAAGTGCCTTCACAATGTTGCCTGGCCGGTGTAAGAGGAAAGGTCACTACGGTGGTGCTTTCTTACTTCCTGCTTCCCTTCCCCACCCCAACAGCCACGGCTAGGAGCAAATAGGGGCTGTCTCCTTGGAAGCTGCATTTTCTCACCATGAGATCAGGGAGCCTGGGGGATCAGCCCCCAAAGGAAGTGGTCTGAGACCTCAAAAAAAGAGGCTGAATGAAGCATTATTCTCTGCCCTCCCAGGGTCCAAATGGAGAATCCTCCTCCTGGCCCCCGGGGGACCTATCAATGAACAGAGCACATGGCTCATCCTCTCACCCAGCTACCCTCCCTCCTTCAGAAGTCCCTGTAGGCTTCCCAGGCAACACAGAAGTCAACTGAGAGAAAAGGCAGCAGAAACAGCAGGAGTAGCTTGGATTGGCCAGATGCCAGGACCCAGGATGGGTGTGAAGGGACTGATTATCCTTGTGGGTCATGGGGGAGCAGTCTCATGACCCTGATGTGTATCTGCTGATGCCTTTGCCTGGAGTCTCTGCTTAGCTCTGTGGCCATTGTTCCCTAGGGGGCCTCCTTTAGAGATGGAGGAAACATTAATGAAAGTTTCCACTTGGGGTGGAGGCTTCCTTATAGATCTTCTCCATCCTCAAACCCATCTCTGCCAGGACAGTTCATCCTAGCTGGGGTTAAAGTTCACTTCTGGCTCTCCTAATCCACATATTCCATTGAACCTTAGGGATCAATGAGTCCAATGTCTTTATTTTATAGATGGAGAACCTAAGACACAGAGAAATGAAATAATTTGCCCAGGGGCACAAATAAGAGAAAACTAAAGTTTGAACCCAGTTCCTCTGGCTCCAAGTCCATTAGTATTTTCATTATATCAAACTTTTTTGCAGGTGGTTTTATTTACAATGCCAATGTTCCTTAAAGGGCAAGTCAGACAGCAAGAAAACTAAAATCTAAAGCTGGGCAGTAGGTGGACAAGCTGCATTACAGAAGAAGAATTGAAAAACCCAAAGTGTTATCTTCTATGCAGAATCCATACAGTTTCAGTTTTAGTTAGACCAAAGTAAAAAGACTTGTGATTATACTGATTAAAGCAGCCCTAGGATTAGACTCTGGACCCAAAGAACACTACGGGTGTAATGGGAATGATCGATATCCTGCTTCAGATTTACTCTGCATTTGTCTGATATTAACCATTAGAATTATATAAGACACATTGAAAGAGTTTATTAGGGGGCAGCTAGGTAGGTCCTGGGCCTGAGGTCAGGAAGACTCCTCTTCCTGAGTTCAAATTCAGCCTCAGACACTTACTAGCTGTATGACCCTGGGTAAGTCACTTAACCCTGTTTATCTCAGTTTCCTCATCTGTAAAACGAGCTGAAGAAAGAAATGGCAAACTACTCCAAGTATCTTTGCCAAGAAAACCCTAAATGGGGTCATGAAGAATGAAGAGTAGGGTACAACTGAAAATAACAATAACAACAAAATATTTATAAAGAGAACAATGCCCAAGCCAAGATAACCCTTCTGATCCTCTGGCCAATTGTGAATTAAATTGTTGCACACTGGAGCAGCCTCATTACACACACATATTAGGATGACTGTCAGAGCTTTGTGCATTTTTCTATCTTCCTGTTTTCCTTTGTAAGAACCTTGTCTCTCTGTCTCTGTCTCCCTGTCTCTCTCTCACCCCTCTCCTTCATTGATCAAAAGTTAAAGCATTGGTCTTGTAAACCCTCTCTCTCTGTGTGTGTCTCTCTGTGTGTGTCTCTCTCTGTCTCTCTGTCGCTCTGTCTCTGTCTCTCTCTCTGTCTCTGTGTCTGAGAAGGCAGCATCTGTGCTTGCTTGTTTCTCCAAAGAACTCGTATGGCTGAGCTTTTCTATGGGGCTTGCTCTCACGTTGGTCCCCTCTAATTTTCACACCTGCTTCTATTTTCCCAGGAGGCCTCCCATCTCCTCCCTGGCCCACCCCACCCTCTGGAGTCTGAACTGTGACAGGTGACAAATCAAAAGCCATGCTCCTGTGAGCAGGTGTGTCAGCTCCCTGAGGCCCAGTGGAGGGGAGCTAGGGGAAAGGAAGAGGCCCCTAGAAATCAGAGAATGCTAAGATGTCAGAGCGGGAAGGGACCTTAGAGATCATCTAATCTTTTCATATGGCTGATGAGGAAACTGAGGTCCAGTAAAGGGAAGTCACCAGCCCAAGCTTATATAGTGGAAGAGCACAATCTTTAACCCTGGTCTCTGACTCAGCCCAAGGCTCTTTCCACTTTACCAAAGGATTCTGAAGGGGCTTGAGCAGCTTTGGACATTCAGTGGGAAGAGGAGAGCGTGGTATTCACTCAGTATCTCCGGGGACAGAAAAGGTCAGAAACAAGTCTTTCTTTTTTTTTTTTTTTAGAAACAAGTCTTTCACTAATAACTGCATGGTGTATTGGAAGGAGAATTAGACTGGGAATCAAAGGACCTGCGTTCAAATCCCACCTTTGCCACTTCTAGCCTGTGTGACTTTGGGGAGGTTATCTAACTGCTCTGGACTTCAGTTTTCTCATATGCAAATGAGAAGTTGAATTAGCTCATATACCTTCCAGACCTCAATTGAAGATCCCATGATCTCTCCTTACCCCTCTTCTTCATCGATCAAAGACCAAAAGACACTGGTCTTGTAAACCGACAGTGGCTGAGTACAAATCTCACAGACTTGATGCAGAAATGTCTCAGGGTGGCATGGCAGAGAGGTTGCTGGGCATGGGGTCAAGAAGATCTGAGTTTGAATCCTGCCTCAAATATTCATTTGCTGTGGGACCCTAGATAAATCACTTAACTTCTTTCAGGCTGAGTTTCCTCATCTGTAAAATGAGGAGATTGGACTCAATGACCTCTAAGATCCCTTCCAGCTCTGAAGAGATGATCTCTTTCTTGCTCTGTGCCAAGCATGTGTGTTATATCCTTAGGGAATCCCTACTTACGGAATGGGATAGAGAGAAAATTTCTGGTATGGAAAATGATTTCTTTGGATCAATCTAAAGATTGTCTCTGATGTAGACACCAAGAGATGGTTTGGGGAAGACCCAGTAGTCCATGATGCTGCCTAAACCAGGTATTCTCTCCCATCTGTGAGTTCAACCAAACCTCTTTATAGTTACTTCCTAGAGTAATGTGCTTACTTACTCACATTATCTTTCTATTTTTCTATCTACCTATCTATCCATCTATCTATCTATCTATCCATCCATCCATCCATCCATCCATCTCTCTCTCTCTCTCTCTCTATCTATCTATCTATCTATCTACTTCAAGTAACTTGAATTTCATTTGTGTGTTATTCTGATCACCAATGCAAATCGAAATCCCTTCATAACTTTATGGATGGGCATTGGTAGTTATTGTAGCAGAAAAAAAAATTGTTATCTTGAAGCCAAACTGATGACAAGCCTCTCTGAACTTGGCTGGGATGGTCTTCTGACTATCAACATGCAGCAGGGGCCATCTCCAATCATCCAGATGGACCCAGATGGCTCAGGAGGAGAAAGTGAGGCTGGTAACCTTGCACAGCCCTCCCTCAATTAAATCCAATACCCTTGCAAGTCATGGCATCATCTTCCTAATGTCCTCTTCGAGAATGAAGGATAAACAACAAACAACATGCATCCTGTCACTAGAATCTTTCTGAAGGTTTTCTGGAAAGATGGGACCTCTTAGAGGTTGGGGTCTGTTGGCATAACATGAGAAAACCCACCATCCTCTCTACACTATGATGAGGCATTAGAGTAGGACTTTAGTGGAAGCTGTAAATACTTACATATGAAAGGACTTGTCTATTTGTCCCACCTTCTACAAGTTTTGAGGGACTTGTTCTTGCATTTAGGGATTTATTTAGTGTATCAGTCAATGCTTAACCCTTGCCAGCCTCTTTCACAAATTCTTATCCCAGCTCCTGCAGAGGACTTCTCCTGAGTGCTTGCCTCCCCCAGTTTCAATCTCTAGTCTCAGATTACCTTCCAACTACTCTGCATGTCTCCTAGATAATTATTTACATGTTGTCTCCTCCATTAGAATGTGACCTCCCTGAGGGCAGGAGATGTGTTTGCCTCTCTTTGTATCCCCAGCATTTGGCACAGTGCCTGGTATACAATAAGTGTGTGATATGTGGTTGGAGACTGTCTGCCCAACATTTCTCCATCTTTGTTTCTCCTGGGGCCAAAGAGGCCTATCAGTTGCTCCTCTACCTGAAAGGCTGAAGAAGAACACCAGTTGTAGGGTCAGAAATGTTGAGCTGGAAGAAACCTGAGTCCTTGTGCTTCGGCAACCTGTATCATAAAGAGCACAAGACTGGGAGTCAGAAGACCTGGGTTCAAATCCTGCCACTGCACACACAAGTCACTTAACTTGTTCTAGTAGGAAAAGCATAGGCCTGGGCATCCAGAAGACTTGGTTCTATTCTCTACCAGTGACTTCAGTTCTTAGGGCCTCCACTTTCTCATCTGCTAAATGATAGTGCTAGACTAGTGATCTGTAAGTCATCTAGGGCTTCTTTGGCCCTCCCTGAGCCTCAGTTTCCTCATTTGTAAAATGGAGACCATACTCTTTATACTGAGAAGCAGTGTGTCATGTTAGCTTTGTGACCTTGGAAGAGTCACAGAACCTCCAAGGGCTCTGGGCAACTCTCTAAGACCCTAAGTTTCAGGCCTTAAGTTGGTAGAGGGAGTTCCTCAACAGGCACTTCTTATACCAGTGAAATCACATGTCCTTTCCCTACCCTAGGGGCAACTGAGTGCTAGGCTCCAGGAAAACCCAAGTTAAAATCTAGCTTCAGGCCCTTACTAGTTGTGTGACCCTGAGCAAGTCATTTAACCTCTGTTTGCCTCAGTTTCCCCAACTATAAAATTAGGATAATAAATCATAAAAGCACCCATCTTAAAGGTTGGGATAAAAATGGTCATTTTTTTGGTTTTGTTTTGTTTTCCTTTTTTAAAAATTTATTTGTTTATTTATTGTTAGTTTTCAACATTCACTTCCATAAGATTTTGAGTTCCAAATTTTCTCCCCATTTCTCCCCTTCCCCCACTCCAAGATGGTATGCAATATACATATTCATATTGAACTTATTTTTACATTAGTCATGTTGTAAAGAAGAATTAGAACCAATGGGAGAAACCATGAGAAAGAAGAAACAAACAAACGAAAAAGAGAGATCAAATAACGTGCTTCAATCTGCATTCAGACTCCATAGTTCTTTTTCTGGATGTGGATAGTATTTTCCATCATGAGTCTTTTGGAGTTGTCTTAGAGCCTTGCATTGCTAAGAAGAGGTAAGTCTATCAAAGTTAGTCCTCACACAATGTTACTGTTACTGTGTCTAATGTTCTCTTGGTTCTGCTCACTTCACTCAGCATCAGTTCATTTAAATCTTTGCAGGTTTTTCTGAAGTCGGCTTGCTCACCATTTCTTATAGCACAATAGTATTCCATTATATTCATATACCACAACTTGTTCAGCCATTCCCCTACCGATGGGCATCACCTCAATTTCCAATTCTTGGCCACCACAAAAAGAGCTTCTATAAATATTTTTGTACATGTGAGTCCTTTTTCCATTTGTATGATCTCTTTGGGATACAGACCTAGAAGTGGTATTGCTGGGTCAAAGGGTATGCACATTTTTGTAACCCTTTGGGCATAGTTCCATATTGCTCTTCAGAATGGTTGGATCAGTTCCCAACTCTGCCAACAATGTATTAGTGTTCCAATTTTCCCACATCTTCTCCAGCAAAAAATGGTCATTTTTATTCTTTCACTTCAGACCATCGTTGTGGCAGAAAGGTGACCCTGGGGTCTAGAAGGTTATGCTGAAGGCTGACAAGCTCTGGCAAGCCCCTACCAAGTTCAAAGGTTTTGAGTGGGGGCTAGATGATGGACTGTGTACCTGTCATCCAAGGACCAGGCTAGCTTAAATTTTAAAAAGCTCATCACCAGAAGATCAGCCCCTAGGTGATGATTTTTTTTTTATAATCAGACCAATTTATGAAAACTGTTTATTAAAACCTGGAGGGGTTGCAATCTGCATTGGTGGAAAGAGTTTCTATACCAGAAATATCATCATCTTAGCTAGTGTTCATAAAGTGCTTTAAAGTTTGCAAAGAACTTTTACATATATTATCTCATTTGATCCTAGCAAAATCCCTATGATGTAGGTGCAATTATTATCCCCATTTTACAGATAAGGAAACTGAAGCTGAGAAAGGTTAAGTGGCAGGTGTAAGGTTTGAGCTCAGATCTTCCTGACTCCAAGTCCAGCATTCTATCTACCATGTCACTTAGCTGCCTCCTCCTCCTCCTTCTCGTCAACATCACCATCAACCCTAGCATCCACCAACATGATAATGAGAATACTGGAGACACTGGACAGCAGAAGCTGCCAGTGTTTTCCTCTGTTTAGGGTGTGGGAACCTACACCAGGAGGTATTGGCCCCGAGGTTCCTGGGCCCCACATCCTGTGATCTGGCCAAAGGATCTCAGGGTGGCCAGGGAATCAGCAAGAAGGCCTGGCAGGAAATCCTGTTTAGTAGGAAACTCTCTGGAGCCTCCGTTCTTATCCTCCTAGAGTTCTCCCCTCCCTGGCCCCAGGCAGAGACAGCCTGGGTCTATTTCTGTGAGAAAGCAGTGAGGGGGAGGAAGGAACTAAAAAAAAGAAAGGAAGAAGCAGAAAATGATCAGAGAGCATAGTTTAATTGTTGGAGGGGAAGGGCATGAACTTAGTGGGAGTAAGGAGCCCAAAATGAGGCAAAGCATCAGTTTTTCCTTCCTTCCAGGTGAATTGAACCCCAAGTCCATGTATTATCATACCAAGACCTCACAGGAGGTGAAGCTCCAGGCATCGCTTTTGATTCAAAGACTGACCCACCTACACGACTGCTTTCTGCATTTTGTGACAGAAAGACGCCTTCATAGAATGCTTTTCTCTGAAATGAAAATAGGTCACAGCATGCATGTGATAACGTCTCCTGTGTGAGTCTAGGCAGGACAGTCTTTGACCTTGCATCACAGACCCAGCAATCAGATGTTGCACCAGCATCTCACCCACTGGAATTACACTTGTCAGGGAGGTGGTTAGTTGTAAAACTGTGATGGGAAAAGGCATTCCTGCCTGTTCTTGGTGGGTCCTCCAGAGGCCATCTTACCCCTCCTGACTCCTTGTAGCCCTGCCCAGGGCAGAAGGAGTGACTGGGGGAAAGGTAGATGCTTCTGGCTGCATTCTTCATCCTTTCTAGGTAGGACTTAATAACTCACAGAGTGAGGCAGCTCCTAGGGCGCTGGGAACCTGTGTAAAGCAGCTTGTTTGAGTTTCTGACCTTTGTTCATCTGGCCTTTAGAAAGGAAGCTGAAAGGATTGGAGTGGGAAGTGGGTGTCAGAGGCCAAGAGTAAACAAAGAGGAGGGAGAATGGCTGCTCCCACACAGGACACAAATTAAATTAGAGTGTGTTAAGACTAGAAGGGATTGCAGAGATCGTTTGATTCAACTCTCTTCTATTACATATAAGGGAGCTAAAGCCTAGAGAAGTGATATCACTTGTAAAAGTTCCCGTGGCTAATTAGCAAAGAGCCAGTAGCAGAGCCCAGAACTCCTTTAGCCTTTTGGCCAGTCATCAGCCCTGACATCTCAGACAGAAGCCCTTAGGCATGACCAAGGACACACCTCCTTCATCAGGGGAACGTCCTTAGCAGGTTCTGGTCAGAAATTACAAAGCCTACTAATTATACCTATTAGCTACAACACCTTTACAAAAACCTGTAGACTACTAAGGAATTTCTGACATCTGGTGGGAACACCTTCCTGGGGATGGAAGGAATTATGGGTCTCAGACCCTGGCAAGTCTAGTCATGCTACTGGGGGTTTCATCATGTTCCAGATTGGCGTCTATCCTTGGGGCACAAAAGATTAACCTGCAATGGTAGGGACATAGGATTTAAAGCTGGAAGGGCCCTTATAGACCATCTACTCATTTAAAAAGACAGCTATGTGGCACAGTGGATAGAGACCTGGGCCTGGAGTCAGGAAGACCTGAAGTTCAAATCCAGCCTTAGACATTTACTAGTTGTGTGACCCTGGGTAAGTCACTTAATCCTGTTTGCCTCAGTTTCCTCATCTGTCAAATACTCTGGAGTAGGAAATGGCAAACCACTCAAATATCTTTGCCAAGAAAACCCCAAATGGAGTCATAGTCAGAAATGACTGGACAACAACAATAGTTTTAAAATAATTTTATTAATATATTTTGTTTTTATATAACCTTTATTTCCAAATTCTTCCCCCTCCTCTACCCAAAGAGCTAAGACTTTTAACAAAGTATAGAAAACAGAGGGGGTGGGGGCAGGGAGATTAACCAACACATCAAACAAGTCTGATAGTATATGTGATATTCCATCTTCATGGTGCTCTGCTCATACTGGAGGTCCCCCCCTTCTACAAAGAAAGAAGGGAGAGACATTTTCCTTTTCCTTCTCCTGGGCCAAGCCTGGTCATGATAATTACATGCCTTCAGTTTCTCTCTTTGGTGGTTCTGTTTTCATTGTAGTCATTGTATTTATTGCTGTTTCTGGTTCTGCTTACTTCATTTCCTATTAATTCATAATAGTCTTCCCAAGCTTCTCTGCATTCTTCATAGATCTCATATCTTAGCTCAGTAATATGCCATTACATTTATGTAACCTACTCTGCAGAGTCATTCTCCCACCAATGACCACCTCCTACTTTGTTTCCACCTCTTTGTTATTACAAAAGGGGCAGTTCTGATTATTTTGCCATCCTCCATTTCACAGATGAAGACACTGAGGCCTGGAGAGGTGTTGTTACTTTCAACACTTAAATATCACAAGGATCTGTGATTTCCCTGCTGTGAATCCTCCACCCAAGGCCCTCTGTAACTTAGATGGTCTTTGAGAGTTGCAGGGGCCAAGATGGCGGAGAGAAGCCAGAAAGTTGCCTGAGCTCTCCCCAGTTTCCCTCGGAAACAACTTTAAATCAAGCCTCTAAAAGAATTCTGGAGTGACAGAATCCATAAAAAGACAGAGTGAAACAATTTTCCAGCCCAAGGTAACTTAGAAGGAATTCAGCAAAGGTCTGTCTCATTTGGGTTAAAGGGGAGCCCAGCCCAGCATAGACAGTGTACAGGCAAGATAGCAGAAGGCTCTTAGCCACAGCTCAGATTGGCAACCAAGGTCCCTTGGTCCAGGGTAGGCAGGCCAGTGGCACAGCAGGCCAGCTGTGAGGCCTCTGGCCCCAGAGCAGAAGGCAAACTGCCAGTCCCGGAACCCAGGGCACAACAGCACAACTAGGTCAGGCCACCCTAGCGCAGTGGGCAAGCCACCAGCCCCAGAGGCCCCCGTGCAAAAAGCCAGTGACCAGGTCTCTGGGTCCCAGTGCAAGAAGCTTGGAACAGTACCCTCTATACCCCAGAAGCAGAGCTCACCTTTTTTAAAATAGGCAAAAAACAAAAAAGAGCCCTGATCATAGAAAGCTACTATGGCAACTGGGAAGAAGAAAACAAACTCAGAGGGTACAACAATGTCAAAATGCCTACATGTGAAACCTCAAAGGGGTATATGAATTGATCTCAAGCCCGATAGGTCCTCTTGGAAGAGCTCAAAAAGGATTTTAAAAATCAAGTAAGAGAGGTAGAAGAAAAATTGGGAAAAAGGAGTTTCCAGGGCCAACCATTCACCCATCTGGGGAGGACCTCAAATAACAAACATATAGTCTCTTACCTGAAACCTTTCCAGCTCAGTAGGACTGACCAGAGCTTGTACTCTACTGCCGGGGACTTTGGGAACTCCAGGGTCACTGCCTCACCAAGGTGAGGCATCAGAGTGGGGCTCCAATGGACCCATTTGGTGTGTAAATTGAAAGGGAGGCAATACAACAGAGAAGAAAGGGCTCAAGACTGGAAGTCAGAGAACTTGAGTTCAAGAAGTCTGTTATAAACTCAGTGCGTGTCCTTGGGGAAGTCTCTTCTCTAGGCTTCAGTTTCATCACCTGCAAAATGATGTGATTGGACTAGAGCAGGGGATCCTAATCTGTTTTATGTCATGAGCTTCTAGAAGCATGTTTTGAAATGTACCACATACGTAAGAATACAAAGGAAGCCAATTATATTGAAATGCAGACATAATTTTTTTCCTGTCCAAGTTCAGAGACTCCCTGAAATCTATCCACAGAGCCTCTTGTGGACCCCAGGTTAAGAACTCCTAACTAAAAGGACAAGATGGTCTCCAAGGTCCCTCCTTAGTTCTAACACTCTATGATTCTCTAAAAATGATGCAGGAGAAGGGAATTAGGCCTTACTCTCTGTGATTCAATGCCAGCTTTGTTCCTAAAAAGCCCTGGGGGAACAGAGAGGCAAGATTCCTAGGGAGGAGGCCAGCTGGAGTCCAGGCCTCCAGTTCTGTTGCTGGGGACTTAAAAGAAGACACAGTTGCCAAAAAGTGGATGTTTGCATTTCACAATCTCCCAGGATCTCATGCCCCTTCCTGGTCTACATCCTGGATAAGAGAGAAAGAAAAAAACCTAAAACAAACCAATACAACAGCAGAAACTGCTTGGTCCCAGAAACATGACCAACAAGGAGACCCTTTTTTAAAATTAAAATTAATTTTTTTGCTGCATTTTAAGTTCTGAACTGTCTCCCTCCCTCCCTCCCCATTTTGCAATAATAGAGAAGGACACCATTTGACACAGATATATAAATATGTGTAAAACCATACTCGGCATACTTCCATTTATCAGTTCTTTCTTTGGAGGTGCATAACATCTTCCTTCATAGACCTTAAGTATTTCTAATACTCAGAATGATTTGGTCATTTAGGAGAGCCTTTAAACATCACCTGGTCTGCTCCCCACTTCACTTCACAGGTAAGGAAGCTGAGGCCCAGAGAGGGGGGGTTACTTAAGAGCACAGCAAGTTTCCACAGGACTACTTCATTGATTGATTGACCTTTTCCTGTTGGCCCTGTTGGGAGGTGCAGGGTCCTGAGCCCATGGATATTTGACCTTGTGACCCAGCTTCCTGGGGTTAGATTGGGCTGGCTATAGCTCCCTTCTGGGTTCCTACTCCTCTTAGGTAATGATAATGATAATATCAATAACTCAGCTATCTATTACATTTAAGGGCTTCAAAATGCTTTCCCCAACAACAGCACTATGGCAACACAAGTACTCTTATTCCTAATTTATTAAGCTGTCCCCAAACCTGGGTGCCAACATTCGGTTCTGGATGCTGCACTTTAGGAAGGACATTAATCAACCAGAGAGCTTCCAGGGGAAAGATCATAGAATCACATATTTAGAGCGAGAATGCACCTCAGAGACCATCTAATCCAACCCCTTCATTTTACAGGTGAGGAAACTGAGATTGAGGGAAGGGAAGAGACTTGTGATTGTGACATTAGGTCGTGAGCTCCTTGAGGTCAGGGACTGTCTTTGCCTCTTTTTGAATACCAGCACAGTGTCTGGCATAGACTCAGTGCTTAATAAATGTTTATTAATTGGTAACTCAAGGTCACTCAGAGGGAGATTTGAACCTAGGGCCTCTCTCCTTCCAGGCCTCTCTCATTCTACTGTAATAGGTTGCAGTTGTTTGAGGGCAATGAAGATGATGAAGGGTCTTGAGATCGTGTGGTATGAGGACTGGCTGAAGGAAATGGTGATGTAGCAGTCTGGAGAGAAGACTTAAAGGAGACATAATGGATGTCTCCAAATATTTGAAAGGCTCTCATTTGGAAGAGCGAATAGATTTGTTCTGTTTGGCCCTGGAATATAGCCACAGGAGCAATGAATGAAAACTATGCAGGGGCTGTGGTAGGAGGAATTTCCTAACGATTAGGGTTATGCAAAAGTAGAATGCACAGCACTGGGACATGGTGAGCCCTGCACGCTGAAGATCTTCGGCCAAAGGCTGGATGGCCATTTGTTGTGTATTTTGTTGAGGGGGTTCCTGTACATTTATAGGTTGGGCTAAATGACTTCTGAGATTCCTAGGATCTGAGATTCTGTGAAGTAAGGATTCAAGAGCCTGTTTCGGAGAAGAGAGATGAAACTTTTTCTTCTTGATCTATAACTAGGACGAGGAACACATAAACAAGAGCCCCAAATGGAAGCCACAGAGCGGCTGAGGTAGGCTTGATGAAAAGCTTCCAGATGGTTAGAACTGTCCCATGGTGGAATGGGCTACCCTTTGAAGTGGAGAGATTCTCTCCCTCGAGGTCTTGGAGCAAATGACTGTTTGCTAGGCACATCGTAAGTAGAATAGATTCATCTTCAAATATAGGTTAGACTAGATGGTCTCTGAGTTCTTTCCAGAGCTGAGATTCTGCACGAGTCTTAAGGAAGTGAGTTCTCTGGGCAGTATCCAGTGTCTTAGATCCCTGCTCTCTACCCCTGGGAAGGGGCCAGCTTTCCTTCTCCCCCCTTCAAGGATCACCCGTATTGCCCCACTGTGCTCCAATGGAAAGAGACTATGTCAGTTGTCTTGACTCTAGAGCCATTCCTGGGGTCTGGAAAATTAGGGCAATCATGCCTTCTGCTAGCCAGCTGCACAAAGATTCATGGAAGCAGCCATGAATGTGAAGATCATTGAAGAATATGAAATCATCCAGTGAATAAAAAAAAAACAACAACTGAAGCTCCTGCATGTAGTATCAGCTCCAAAAGCCAGATTATCTACCTACCTCATCACTATGTGAAGGAGGAAAATCACCCTTTCCTTCTTACACACAGCCCTTAGGCTGTGTTCATGGGCAATGTCTCTTCCCCTTAAAGCCCTCAAGGATAGTCAATGTAACTTGACTGCATACTAATATTGGACATGTACACTCTCGAGTCCTGAGAGATGACACTACTCTGTGGCAAACTGACCAGGTGACTTTGGACAGGTCCTTTCACTTTTCTCACTCTTCTCTATTAATTGGGTATTATAATTATTTCCTATGTCAGAGGGCTTGTGGTGATATTCAAATGACACAACAGATATGAAAACACTTTGCAAATTTTAGAGTTATATGGACATAAGACGGTGTTATTAATAATAGGAGCCAGAACTGAAGACTTAATGATAGGTCACAGGCCCAGGAAAATGATGTCATTAGATATTAGAAATGGTAGCAAGATGTCCCTGCTCCATAACCAGCAGATGCAGGAACCCCTGGTGGGGAGGGAATGAAGGCAGGGAGGGAATGAGGGCTCCCAGGCATTTTTAGCATCTCAGTCCCACACCTCTCAGGCAACTGTGGCCCAGGTGCTCTAAGATTGGGGGCACCTGTCCAAACAGCATGACTCCAGGAAGAACTGCAAGGTAAATTGGTTCCTTTGTCCCTAAGGGCAAAAGTGCAGGGCTCAGGTTTCTGAAAAATAATTCTTTTCCTTAAAGTGCCTGGTGAGATGTGCCCAAAGTCAGCATCTCTAGGACATGCAAACAATTGAGTGCCAGCCTCTCCCTGAGATCTAGGGGACAGTTCATCATTTACTAAATCAGGAGGCCTGGGTTTTGGTCTCAGCTCTGCCATTAACTGGCTAAGTGACATTGGGTAAGTTACTCCTTACCTTTCCCTCTCTGAGCCTCAGTTTCTTTCTCTGTAAAATGAGGGAATTGGATAAAGGGATTGTCAAGGCCCCTTCCAGCTGTGATATTCTCTATTCTCTACTTTCTAAAATTCCATGATTCCTTTTCTGGGTGAGTGAACTAAGTGCCTCCAGGTTCACTAGCCCTGTTTTAATTCTGGCTGCCGCTAATGTGGCTGGAGTTTGTCTGGTGTATTTTGAATCCTCTTACTTCATCTCTGGGACCCCAAAGCTACAATTGAGAGGGATGCAGAGAGGGGGACAAATCTCATAAGCAGGATACATATATTTCTGGTGTTTCTACTCCTGGTTATGGAGCCAGTCATTCAAGTTCTTTAAGACATGAGTTCCCCCAGGCTCTCCTCCTGGCCAACTTCTCTTGTTGTCTACATTAGTTCTTAAAAGTTGTTCTGCTATAAGGGTGCCTTAAAATCCCCAGCTCCTGCTCCCAGCTGTCTGATCTTGCTAGCTTAGAGGAGGGGAAGTCACAATAGCAGCTCCTTTTCTGCTCAGTTGAAGAAGGTAAAGGAAGCCTGTAAGACAGGAGAGGTGAAGGAGAGGCAGATGAATACCAAAGAGAAATCCTAAATGGCACGGGAGGCTCAGTGATCTGGGATCCTTCTTTATGTCAACTGAAATGTTCATCGTTCTGAGATTCCTCGTACCTGTGCCATGAACAAAAAAAAAAGTCTGAGAACTCTCTGTTCTTTCCCTTGGCAAGGCCATTCACTCACGTGGTTGTGGTAGAACATTTTCATTCCTCCTCTATGCAGGTGACTTATAAGTCTGACTGTATCTTCATCCCTGCCATTCCTGCAGAGCCTTAGACCCCCATCTCTAACTGCCTACAGGACAGTACCTCAAATTCAACATATCCAAAATCAAGCTTAGTCTCCCTTCCCTAAGCATGTGTCTCTTATGACTTCACTATTTCTGTCATTGATTTCTGTCACAGGCACTGCCATCTAACTAAGTTCCCCTGTTTGGGGCTATTTTTTACTCCTTTATCTCTCTCACCTCTGATCTCTAATTTGGCAAATCTTTGCCTGGATCTCTAGCCATTATCATCTGCTTGGACTATTGCAAAAGCCTCCTGATAGGTTTCTCTGCCTGTATCTCTTCCTTCTCCAATCCATCTTTCACACCTCAGTCAGATTTGTTGACCCTCCATGTGCATACGTTTGATCACTTCACTCCTCTCCTAAAAAACCTCTGGTCTTTCCTATTATTTGCTAAATGAAGTTCTTTTGCCAGGTGTTCAAAGTCCTACAAAAATCTCCTACCACTCACTTTTTCATCCTTAGCTCTTCTGAATGAGACACTACTTGCACTGTGGATATTATGCATTATGGATATTATACATAATACTCCTGACATTTTCTTACCTTCAGGCTTTTCTTGAAGCATATGTAGAAGTATGCTTAAAGTATATTCTCTCCCATATCCCAGCTCTCCCTGTTGAATTCCTACTCATCATTTAAAAGCCACCTTAAATGCCACCTCCATCATATTTCTGTCCTTTTGGCCCTTTCTCCCATTGGTGACCCCCTCTTGAACCTCCATTTTGAGGAAGGGCCCAGGACAACCATCCTTCATTCTTCTCTTGGCCATTGTACCTTCTTTCACCACCCCCACCACTACCACCCCCCCTTCTACTTTTCAATTTACTTTTATGTGTTGTCTTTCTCCAGTAGAATGTAAGTTCCTTGAGGGCAGGAGATTTTTTTCACTTTTGTTTGTGTGAGAAGTAAGAAACGGTTATATTTCCATATAAGGAAATTGAGAGGAAAGTAGCTCTGGGTGAGGAGCTTCAAAAACCAGCTAAGATTGGGTGAAACTGGTAATGTGGTTGGGGAGGCTGTAAGTAGGACAAAGGTTAAGCTTTACTTAGAGTGCGCATGCTTAATAGGCTCATGAACCCTAGCTTCTCTACCTCCTGTCCCGGTTAAGACACCATTTTCTGAACGTACAATGTATGAAGAAAGGGGGAGAACATACCAAGGGAAACATATGGTGGGCGTTTCAGGAAGTCTGTGACCTATGCTGACTTCTACCAATGAAAGTCAGCTGCTAGGAGGCACTTGCGGCCAGGAATAGGGATATAAGGTTTGCTCTCACTTTTGTAGTGTGTATGCTCCTCTTGAGTTCCATGCCCACTTCCTGCAGGAACATACTAAACATTTCAACTGCTTCATTCATCCTGAGTCTGTCTAACTTACTGTGTCTATTTGGGCACCAGAGGTTATTTCCAACACTTGTATTTGTGTCCCTACTGCCCTGCACAGTGCCTGGCACGTAGCAAATGCTTAATAAATGTTTATTGATTTGATTTGACTACTTCAGGATGCCTTCCCTGATTCCATCTTTCCTCCTTCAAATCTCACTCGGCAGTTTGTACTTTTATGAAATTGTCATATATTATTTATAATTTTTATTATTATTTATGCATCATTTCCCACTACCTGGACTGTAATCTCCATGAAGGCAAGGACCATGTTTTCTCTGACTTTCTATCTCATCCAACAGCTAGCATCACATTCTATAAGGAATGAGGCATTTTTATAACTTTGTTGAAGTATACATGATGATTATAACACTGTTGGAAGAACAATGACAACAGTGAGGATGATGACAAAAAGAAAGTGACTTATGTAATTATAATAACCAAAGAGCTTGGCACTGGAGAAGAATCAAGAGAATGCACCTCACTCTCTTCTTTGACGAGCTTCCCTTTGCTGTGATGCATGCCTCACATGGACAGCTAGAATTAGAGTTAAAATAATAGGAGATTGAGCCAGAAATGACATTAGAGGCAATCTAGTTTAATCTATTTATTTGTACAGAGGATGAAACTGATACTCAGAGAGGTGAAGGGTCCTGCTTTAAGAACAGTAGCTCTGCCAAGGAAGAAAGAGCCAAGGCACCGGGTCAGGTCTTCTTTTTCTGACCTCAGGGCTCTTCCCACTGGACTACCTTCCCCAGTGGCAATGGATCGTTGACATTTACATATTTACAGAGTGCTTTAAAGTGGTAGATGGGATGACTCAGGGGACATGAAACAATGATAACAGAGCATGGAAAGAAGGTGGAGCAACTATTATCTTCTGTTTTCTCTGCCAAGAAGAATGATCTTTGGACTGGAGAGGATAGAACAGAAATAGCTAATGGGGAGTTGATACTCAAGATAACTAGGGAGAGAGAGAGAGCACTTAAATAAGCTCAATTGAGTTCTAGTCACCTAGTCCAGATGAACTATATTCCAGGGTACAGAAGGAGTTGGTAGATGTGATTGCTAAGCCAGTGATCTTTGAAATATTGTGGAAAATGGGAGAAGTAGCATAAGAATGGAGAAAAATAAATATCTAAATTTTTAAAAAATGAGAGTGAATAGAATTTATAACGTATAAATAAAATAGTGAGCTTAACTGATTTTTGACAAAATTTTGGAATTTATTCATTAAATGGATAGTGAACACCCAGAAAAGGAAGTTATGATCATAAAGAAGCTAGAATCTAAAAAAAAAGATGAATTATGGTGTCATCTAGAACAGGTCATGCCAGACCAACATAATTTTCTTTGACAAGATTATTATACTCTGGGAAATGCTATATGATAGATATAGGTTATCTAGATTTCAGCTAAGCATTTGACAAAGTCTCTCAAGCAATTCTTGTGTATGGGATGGAGAGGTATGATCTAATCATAATCTTAGATGGATTCATAATTGGTTGAATAGCTGGACCAAAACAGTAGTCATTATTTGATGTTAAGTTGTAAGAATAACTCTGCTGAAGTATCCCTAAGATCTAAACTTGACCCTGTGCTATTTAACTTTTTTTTTTAACCAATGCCCTTGGATAAAGGAAGGCATTGTGTCATTGATTTAGAGCTGGAAAGGATCTTAGAGGCCAGAGACTCCAACCCCCTACTTTTTCAAATGAGGAAGCTAAGTCTGAGACGTTAAAGATAACATGGTTATTGAATTTGAAGATGACGTAAAATGAGGAAGGATAACAAACACTGGATAAGGATCCAAAAAATCTCAAGACAGTAGAATCCCAGGTCAAGCCTAATAAGATAAAATCCAATGGGCATAAATTTTGTAAGATCTTACATTTGCATTAGAAAATCAACCCCCTAAGTACAACAATTAATCTGAAGAAGACAAGAGAGTTTTTAGCAGACTAAAAGTTTAAAACAAGTCAATGGTATAAAATGGCAGCTTTGGAAGCTAATATAACCTTGGGCACATGAAAAGAAATATAACATCCAGAACTAGGGAGACTCTGGCCATATGCCTCCTGGAGTACTGCTTTCAGTCCAGGATGCCATGTTTTAGGAACAACTTTGATAACACTGGAGAGTATCCAGAGGAAGCCAATTAGGATTGGGAAGGGCTTTGAGATCACAACATATTAGAATTGATGGAAGGAAGGATAACTTCAAGGACAGTTTGGAGAACAAAAGACAAAAGAGGGGTCACAATAAGCATGCATAAGTATTTGAAGGCCACCATGCTGGTTGATGCCAGAGAATGGAATTAGGCATAAAGAGGCAGATTTAGGCTTAATGTAAGGAAAAACTTCCTAATAAGTACAAGATAAAGAAGAACAGTGGGACAGTACTTTGGTGGGATGTCCTGCCTTAGAAGGTAGAGTCGCCTTTCACTAGATTGAATGACCACTTGTCAAGTATGTTGTGGAAGGAATTCTTGTTCAGGTCAATGTTGGACAGGGTAGATTCTGATATCCCTTCCATGTCTGAGATTTAATTCTGTGAAAATTTACAAAGACTTTTCTGTGCAACTAATGTGTGAGGCAAGGAGTACAAATACAGATGAAAATACCGAGTTCAGTGTGGTTAAATGATTCACCCAGTACCAACCTGAGGATCAGTGAGAGGGAGGAGGGCGTGGGTCATACACCTTTTAAGTCCAGATAAAGTCCAGAAGAGAATATCAAAGATCTTTTCTAAATCTTGTATTTTAAAAAAGTGAAAAGCTAAAGTGTATGTATGTTGGGGGAGGAGACCGAGGGAGGAGTCTGGAGGTGATGCTTTTTTTGGCTTTAGCTCTGTTTCAGCTGCTCTTTCTCTTCACTAAGCAGCCCTCTCGGTCTTACTCTGAGGCTGGTTGGGGATTTCGCAGGCAAGGCCTTCCTTCCTGGGGAATTCTAGCCTCAGGGTAAAACCCAAGCCTAGTTGCTGGGTACCATCAACAAAACACTCCCCACAGGGTTCCTGCAGGTGAGAACAGCAGCTCCTAGAGGGACCAGCTTCATCTCCCTTTGAGTGACCCCAAGGAGCAAAGCCAAGGCCTAGGGTTGAACTCAGATATCCCTAGTTACTTCTGTATTCAGAACAGATTCCAAGAAATGTTGCTGTTTCCCCATAACCCTGATCTACAAACCCTACCTTCTGATTCCCTCCCTCACTCCTTTCTTCACAGGTTGGGGTGGGGGACACAGCTTCTGGGGCAGGAGGTTCATGGTGTGCCCCTTTCTGGGTGTTTGCTCCCTCCTGCCTCACCCTAAACTCCTCCACTGAGATCAGAGAACTTTTTATTCACTAAGCCAAGCAAACACCGAATCGAGTTAACATTGTTCAGAAAGCCCTCTCTGACTCTCCTATCCCATCCCAGGACTTTGGTCTCCCTTAGCACTTGTGTTTACAGATTATACTCTGTGATTCAAGGGGCTATTGATGCAGCCAGGTGGCATAAAGTGTTGGACTTGGGAGTCAGGAAGAGCTGAGTTAGAATCCTATCCTGGACACTTAACTAGCTGTGTGATCTTGGCCAAGTCACTTAACCCCTCCCAGCCTCCTGGATAATAAAAACACCTCTCTCACAGACTTGTTGTGAGGATCAAATAAGATAATTTTGTAAAGTGCTTAGCACAATGGCTAGCACATAGTAGGTGCTTAATACATGGCTTCTTTTCTTCCTCCTTCCTCCCTCCCTCCTCTTCCGTCCTTCCTTTTTTTCTTTCCACACTTCCTTTGTTCCTCTCTCCCAGCTCTTAATCCTATGATCGCTTTTGAGATTTACTGGTTGTCAAACTTACCCTCCCCTCCCCCTTCATGGGAAACTCTCCCATTTCTTAGAAATACTTCCCATTCTCCTTGCCCTCAACCTTTCTCAAAATGAGGATACTGTTGGTATATCCATGAAAGCCTTTCTGACCCCTCTCCCACCACCCCTTGGTTGCCCTTGTGGGAGTTGGGGTAAGTTGAAACCCACATTCCTGGGTTCATTAACGCTTTAAGTGGGTGTAGCCTTCTCAGCTGGGTCCTGGGTGGTAGGAAGGCTATCCAAGCAGAGTTGTTCTCATCCTACCAGCTAAAAATAGCTGCTCTCTAGAAGAAAATTTCTGACCTGTTTGCATAGGTTGATTTGTTTGTCCTCTATTTAGACCGACAGGGCAGTGATATACCCTTTCCAGGGTGCAGTCATGTGGGTGAGTGACCTCTGGGGGGGGTTGGGCTGGAGGTGGGAAACACAGCTCACCACAAAGGCCCTGTGACTCAGTGTCCTGCCCAGAAGAACAAAGAAACACTGTACTGGGCATGTGGCAGAGACCAGGCTGTGCTGATGGGAACACCACCCAGCAACTTGGCTTTGGTACTCATTACATAGCCCTGACCTTGGCCGGATTCCTGGAGGATTTCTGTGTATCATTCATTCATCCATCCGCTCAGGTGCTCTCTCTGCAGGAGGAAAGCCTTGGAGACCTGCCGAGGGCCCAGCACGCTGCAGCAGGGCCGGAAGGAAACTGTAACCAAGAATAATAATAATTTACATTTCTCTGGCACCTTTCATCTGAAGATCTCAGAAAAGGGAATTGGACAGATCCACATCCTGGTAAGGAGATGGGGAATGTGGCTGCCCCTACTTTGCAGATGGTGCTAATGAGGCAGAGAGGGAATGGCTGATTCAAGAGCCCTAAGGACCACAGCTGGAGAAAACCCTGATATTCCAGTATAATTCCTGTCATCACTCTCGTGGGTCAGCATCCTGACCACAGACCAAGGAGCTAACCTGCATCAATTTCCTTTTGTCAAGCCTTTAAAAGCCTTTCTCTGTTTCTAACCATGTCCACTCTCCATCCACAGATACATACCCCTTTCCCCCCTCTCTCCCCAAACAACATGTTGGCTCCTAGAACCAAACACCAACTTAACCAGGGGCCAAATCCCAACTTCCAAAGCTTATCAGTGGTGTGACCCTAAGCAAGTCCCTAAATCTCTCAAGAGTCTCAATTTCTTTATCTGTAAAATGGGTATAATGTCTGTAGTCCCTTCTTCACAGGGTCGATGCAAGGCTCAATTGAGTTAAATACATATGAATCAACAAGCAATTAAAAAAAATAATGTTTTATTTTTTTCCCAGTTACATGCAAAGATAATTTTTAACATTTTTTAAAATTTTGAGTTCCAAGTACTCTCTCCTTTCCCCCCTACCCACTCCCTGAGACAAGAAACATTTTGATATAGGTTATACAAGTGCAATCATGCAAAACATTTCCATATTAGTCATGTTGTGAAAGAAGACACAGACAAAAAAAACAACGTGAAAAAACAAAGTAAAAACTAGTCTGCTGACTCCATCAGTTCTTTCTCTGGAGGTGGATCACATTTTAAATCACGGATCCTTTAGAATTGTCTTCAACAGGCAATTGCTAATCTTTAATTTTGTGCCAGGCACTAGTCTAAACACTGGATATACAAGGACAAAGTCCAAACAGACCCTGTCTTCACAGAAATTACATTCTAATGGGTGAGACAACATGTACAAACATGTCAGTTATTACTATCCATAATTATATATACATCATTAATAATATAATAGTTAAAAGCTAATAAAATCTTAGATTGAATTGTTAACAATACCAACAATGCTCCAGGTTCTTTCCCTTCTAGTTGGGTCAGTAGACTATTCCTTGGTAATCACTGACCTCTGCCCAATTGGTAAGGGAAGGAATTCTCTACTTGTCCCTTCAGAACCCCAGAGAGTCCAGCAGTTCTAGAGAACAAGAACATGGAGAGACAACACAGAACCTAGTGGCAGCCACATTGTCAGAAAGGGGGCTGGAGGAATGAGGAACACTTGGGGAGAAATGATGACAAGAACTCCTTACATTTGGATGAGGCTTTATCATTTTTTCACATCTATTATCTCATTAGATATTCTCAACAACTCTCTTATCTGTTTCATGTCTTATCTTCCCAACCAGTCTCTGAGTCCCTTGAAAGCAGAATCCATGCCCTAATTGGCACTGGGCCTTGTATATAACCAACAACAAATGTTTGTTGAATGAATTAATAAAAACAGCTATTGAGTGTCCTGTGGGTGCAGAATACTGCTTTAAGGGCTAAGTAGTTTTTTAGCTCATAGAATCTTAGAGCTGGGAGACACTCCAGAAATCAAATATTCCAACTCAATTACTTTAAGGAGGAACAAACTGAGTTTTAGAGAAGGCAGGTGACATGCTCAAGGTCATATTTCCAGTTAGTGGCAAATATAGAACCTGGAAGTCCTAGCTTTTTTTTTTTTTTTGGTGAGGCAATTGAGGTTAAGTGACTTGCCCAGAGTCACACAGCTAGTAAGTATTATGTGTCTGAGGCCAGATTTGAACACAGGTCCTCCTAACTCCAGGACCGGTGCTCTATCCACTGCACCACCTAGCTGCCCCAAGAACTCCTGCTTCTTTAGAGAAAACAATGGAACAAAAAGATACAGAGAAGTATGGCAAAAAATGATGACAATGCATAAAGTAATATTTTTATAAGAACAGAACATGTAAGAAGGATATGAATTAATTCAGAACTTAAGCTGCAAATAAGCATGGAAACTAAAATTGACAGGGGTAGGGTATCTCTGGAATGTTAATCTCCCTGTTGATTGAATGCCCACTAAGAGAAAATAGGATGGAAAATCCTTGCAGTTCATAGTATTGTATGGGGAAAGAGCATTAGAGTGAGATTCAGAGAAACTAATGTTTGGATCCTGGCTCTGTTACATATCTACATGACAGTAGGTAAGTCATTTCTGCTCTGGTAGAATGTATACACTCCTTGAGGGCAGAAACTGTTTTGTTTTCATATTTTTAACAGGTATTATGGTGCCTTGCATATAGTAATGCAATATAATGCTTGTTGGGTTGAATTTGATAAGGAATTAGATTAGGTGATTTCTAAGGTCTTTTCCAATTCTAAAATTTTATAAGCTGAGAACTTTGTTGGCACCCAGAATAGGGTTATGCATTCTGAGGGATAGTCAAAAGATGTCTTTGGTTCATTCAATCATTCCATAAACATTTATTAGGTACTCACTATGTGCATGTAATTTATACATACATTAGATAAAAATCAGGATCCAACAGGAGATAACAATGGGCTGAATTTAATACAATAAAATTTAATAGAGATAAATGTAAAAGCCTATACCTGGGTTTAAAAAAAATAATCTTCAGAGGTACCTCAAGGAAGAGGTGTAGCTAGACAGCAGTGTCTGTGAAAAAGACCTGGGAGCCTGAGTGTACCACAAGCTCAATGCATTACGAGTCCATAGTAAAAGATGGAAGTTCAAAAACTTAATGAAATCTTTAGTTGCTTTAAGAAAGATACAGTATTCAGAACTAGGAAGGTGATTGTCCTGCTGTATATTCTACCCTTGGCAGAGTACTATCTAGAGCGGGTATTTTAGGAAAGAAAAAGTTAATTATGGTAAGGGGTTCTTGAAATCGTCATTGAAGGAATGGTTGAAGATATTGAGGATATTTTGCCTAGAGAATGGAAGATTTAGAGAGAATTATCTTCCAATATTAGAAGAGTTGTCTTGTAGAAGAGAGATTGGATGTATCCTTCCTGACCTTAGAGAGAACTAGGAGCCATGAGTAGTGGAGGTTGGAAAGACGCAGAATGAGATCAAGTGTAAAGAAAAAATCACAGCTAGCCCAAGTTGAAAAGGTTTGTCTGCTTTGGGAAATAGTGAATCCCACCCCAACCCCACCCCTACCCCAGCCTCTACTATAGGTCTTTTTTTTTTTTTTTTGGTAAAATAAAAATTGCTCATTTTTATTCTGCTGCTCAGTAAAACAATCAAAATATTCTTAAATCAGTATAGTATTGAAGTGTTTAGGCAAATGATAATTTGCTTATATACAAGCTCTATACAAGCATGGCTAAAGATAACTTTAGGGGAAATTTTTGATCTATAATTTTTTAAAATAATATTTTATTTTTCCCAGTTTCAGGTAAAGACAATTTTTAACATTCATTTTAAAAAAAATTATTTAGTATTTTATTTTTCCCCACTTGCATGTAAAAACAATTTTTAACATTCAGTTTTAAAATTTTGAGTTCCAAATTCTGTCCCTTCCTCCCCTCACCCCCCTCACGCCCATTGAGAAGGCAAGCAATTCAATATAGGTTATACAGTACATTCATTTAAAAAAAATTTTTTTTGAGTTCTAAATTTTTCTCTCTCCTTCCCTCACTCCCCTTTGAGATATGAGCAATCACAATGAGCAATTTGATACAGGTGACACATGTTCAATCATGCCAAACCTATTACCATATTAGTCAGTACCCTAAGTCTTTAAGTAAAGGCCGGATAACCACCTATTGGGCATGTTGTAGAAGAAGAGGATTCTTATACATATCCTCACTGAACTAGATGGTATCTGAGGTTCTTTCCAGCTCTGAGATTCTGTGATTCTGCAAAGTCCTATGATTAATACTAGTTAAATTTGAACTTCCAGTCTCATTAGAAAAGGTGACCTACATACATGAGGATGGCATACAAAATGCTACAATTGTGCCATCCAGATTCTAAATTTTGAAAGTATTCCAGAATATGACTACACAATGTAAATGGAAAGAATAACCATGAAATAAATCAAATGTGAATGTTAGATTATTCCAAAGAACAAGCCTGGCCTTAGAAAAAGAGATATGAGAAGACAATTCCTCCAATCCTTTGAAGATATGGGAAACCCAGGAGTGTGCAACACTGCATATATTTTGAAATTTTTTGCATTTCTTGATCAGTTTTGCAATTTGTTTTTGCTTTCTTTCCTTTTTCTTTTTTCTTTCTTTTTTGGCTGGGCAGTGGGGGTTAAGTAACTTGCCCAGGGTCACACAGCTAGTAAGTGTTATGTGTCTGAGGTCAGATTTGAACTCAGGTCCTCCTGAATCCAGGGCCGGTGCTCTATCCACTGTGCCACCTAGCTGTCCCAAGGATAGCTCTTTGGGAGGGAGGAGGAGGAAAAAGGAGGAGATTTAAGTATACAAAAACAAAAGATATCAATAATTTTTTTTTTTAAAGAAAGCATTCCAGAGAGAGGAAATCTGGAATGGTTTGGGAAGGCCTGCTAGAGAAGGAGGGGGACTTAAAATAGGCCTTGAATATATTTGGATGAGGAGTGAAGAGAACATTCCAGACAAGTGACTGGGGATGGTGTTGAAAGAGGGGTGAAGAGAGGGACACAGAAGTCTGTCTCTTCTGGGCATAATTTCCCCTCCAAACAAAGAAAATGAAGGAAAAGGCCTGGTTTGGCAATCAGAGAGCTGATTTACCTTCAGCTAAAAATAGTCTCTTCCCAGCAGGTGAGTGACTCACCAAGCTCAGTGAAAACCCCCTGAATTGGTGAAATATGGTGTCCCTGCTGAACCTAATTTCCCTTAGGAAGGGCTGGCTGAAAGAACATGACAGGACATTTCCTATCTCTTCCTGCTGCTACCTCACTTTCTCCCTCTGCCATCTCCACTCTCCTATTTGTTGTCATTAAATAATTAGTCTAAGTCAAGTCTGATCTGGCCTATTGCGCTATTACATTCCTCCCCTGAATCCCGAAGGGTTGTAGGGAGGGAAGGAAGGAGGAAAAGAACCAGAACTGAGCTATTAACCCAAAGCGGGTAAGGCAAATGCACAGTCCTGGAGGAGAAGATAAGCAGATTTCCATGAGAAGCACTAGTCTGCCTGCTTTTGTGGTCTGGCCTGGCCTGGCCTGGCTCTTTTCTTTGTCTTCCCTTCCTCTGACAAGTCTCTACTCCCAAGGAAATAGGAAGTGTTTTCTTTTCCCTGGTGGACTCATTAGGAAGCAAATATAAGCCCTGCCTCCCAGGAGGTATCTCCATATCTCAAAGGGAATGGGAGATTGAGAAAATTATCCAGAGAATTCAACTCTAACCCCAAACACTTCCTTTTGTACAGTGGGAGATGCCTTAATTTGGTAGCCAGGAATCATTAGCACTGGAAAGGATCTTAGAGGTCATTAAATATAGCCTACTCATTTTATAACAAACTAAGTCCTAGAGAGAAAGTGACTTGCCCAGGATCGCCCAACAAGTACAACTGAGACCTAAATCACAGGCTCATAGGATCATAGACTCAAGTTTCCTGACTACCAGCCTGGTGGAGAATTGGGCTCTAATCATCCCTCTGCCATCAGCCTATGGTATATCCTTGGGCAAATCTCTATTCTCAGCCAAATGAAGGAGTTGGCCTAAACAATCTCAGCAGTCCTTGCCAGCTCTAACATTCTCTGATTCTGTTTCAGGCAAGAGATTGGGGCTGCCCACACAAGCCTTCCTTGTGGTATCTTAATAACAATACCATATCTCTTGTAGACAAGCCGCCTGTATCAGCCAGCCTTAAAGCCAAGAGCTTTGATTGAACCGTTCCTCTTGGGCTGGAGCTACTTTAGCTTCTTGCCTCTGAGTCAATGGGCCCAGGCTTTGTTTCAAAGAAAGACCCCCTTAGAACTTCACAATTTTCACTAATTGTATTTCAAAATTAATGGTACTGTCCCTTTAATAATGGGTAGTTGTTTGTCCTTCTTTCTCCAAGAGGACCATGACATCAGGAAGGTGATGCCACGACTTGCGAGTGAATTGGATTTAAGTGGGGCAGGGATGTGTAAAGTCACCAGCCTCACTTTCTCCTATGGAGTCATCTGGGTCCAGTGGCAAGATATACATCAGGAGGACTGGAGATGGCCCCCAATAATGGGAGGAATAACCATCCTCTGATATTTATTACCCCAAAACCCTATCCAGCTTCCATCTCCTTTCCCTGAAATCCCATTTCCATCCACAGAATTCCTGTACCAGGCAGGATTACAGCTTGGAAGAGGCCTCCAACATCTTTGGGGCAGCCTATAAAAAGTGACATGTTAGGGCAAATACGATTGTTCTGCTCTTTTGGCTTCCAGCTCCTCTACCAAATTAGGCAGGATAGGCGCCTATGTTTGCCTTTCCTGAGCAGCTTGATTCAGTCCAGACAGTGCACAAGAATCTACCTTTTGGCCACAGTCCCCGCAGGCCTCAAGGCTTAAAAGAAGCACGTTGGAGCAGAGCGGAGAGAGAAAAGAGGAAGAGGAGCCTGTCTGGGATGACATCAGGCTACCCGCCAGAGGCAGAAAGAGCTATGGACTGAGAGTCAGGAGACCTGAGCTCTGATCCCCATTCTTCTGCTAACTAATTATGGGACCTCAAGTAAATCACTTCTTCCTGGGCCTCATTTTTCTCCTCTGTATAGTGAGACAGTTGTACTAGTTGATCTCTAAGGGGCCCTTTCTATCTTTAATTCTATTAGCCTTATTCAATGGGTCTAATACTGGGGGAGAGAGTCACTTGGAGTCTAGTTTAGAGGTAAGGTAGTCTAACAAAAAATTACTAGAGAAGACTTCTTGCATGAGGAAACTGAGCTCTGTATAAAACCTGGTAGTTTCCTTTGCTGACAGTCCGAAGGTCCCATCAAGACCCACTACAGTCAGAAATTGCTCTCTTCCTTTTCTCAACCCCCATCGACCAGGTGTACATGTCTGTATGTATGTATCTGTGCATATGAATACACACCCACAGAGTACCAAGCCATCTGGGACTTCCTGGCCCTGAGCTCTGGTGGGAACTACACTTGGAGATGCTTTCAGGAACCTGTAAGCCACAAAGGCATCACTGAGGAGGGATTCTGCAGTGGGGTAGGGTGAGGCCTGACTGAAGAGGAAGGAATGAGGAGAATGAAGTCCTGACTAAGAGTGGGTCACTGCCTTCAAGCATCTGCAGCCTGTCACCTTGAAAGAAGGAGAGGAATTATTGGGCTCTAGGATGGGCAGGTGGGTGTGTGGGGAGAAGTGAGGCCAGAGGGCATAATGAGAAATAGAGGAGAACTATAGAAATGAAGAAACCATCTGAAGTATTTGGAATAAATAATCTTGTAGTGGAAGATGCATTTTTATGATTTACACGATAACTAGTCCTTTTTTCCTCTTTCCTCTTGCATGATAGTAAAAAGAGGGCTACATTTAGAGTCGGAGGCCCTGAATTCCAGTCCCAACTGCCACTTTCTGTGTGATCTTCAACAGTCATCCACAAGTCAAATCACCAAGCACTTATTAAGTGCTTACTAGCTGCTGAGCACTTTGCTGAATGCTAGGAATACGAAGAAAGGCAGAAAGCTCCCTGTCCTAAAGGAGCTCACATTCTAATGGGGGAGGAAACACCCAAACACATATGTACAAATATGATATCTATGGGGGAAGTTAGAGGCATTCTCAGAAGGATGGCACCCTATTGCAGGAGACTGTGAAAGCCTTCTTGGAGAAGGGATTTTAGCAGAGACTAAGAGAATGGAATTGGGAGATGGAATGTCTTGTATGGAGGACAGCAAAGATTCCAATGCCACTAGATCATAGGGGACTTGGAGGGGTATAAAGTATTAAGAAGACTGGAATGGTGAAGGGCTTTGAAAGTCAAATAGGACATTTCTACTGCAAAGTCATTTAAACCCTCCAGGTCTCAATTTCCTCATCTGTAAAACAAGAGGGTTGGATTAGAAGCTCCAAGGTCCCTTCTACAAAGAATCCACCCTTACATCCAAAGAAGAATGGGAGGCTCAAAGCTCCTAATTCACTCAGTCAACACGTCTTCACTGACCTTGTGCCCTGTGCCCATTTGATGCTGGCCTGTTGGAGTAGCCCCTCACCCAAACTGGGAAGAGGAATGTACAAAAGAGAGACAGGCTGATGAATAGCTCTAAGTGTACAGGCCTAGATTCAGAAGGAATTCTAAGAACCCCTGTCTATCTGACTCATGATTGGAGTGTTCAGGGGCCCATGGGGTTTTCTTGCTGTGTGCTGAAGCTTTCAGCTCCCATTTGCACTTACCTCCGAGGTTGTGGTGAAGATTAATATTTGTAAAGAGCTTAGCATGGTGCCTGGCACATAGTAGGCACTTAATGCTTGTTTCCTGAATGAGACTTTGAGCAAATCACTTCACTACTCACTGTAAATCTCTAAGACTAGAAGTTGCATTGAAGGTACCAATCTGCTTTGGTAGAGGGAGTTTCTTTATGTGGGAGTTCCCTCTATCCAAGAAATCAAAGGTTCAGTCCCTATCTGTTTCACACCTAGCCCCAATTAAGAATACTCTCTTCCTGTGTTGCATTTACTTTATGTGCTTATTCTATATCACCCATAGAAGGTACCTTACTTCCAAGGTGGGACCGGTTCCATTTTTATCTTTGTATCCCCAGTCATAAGCAAAGTGCCATGCACATGGCAGGCAGTTGATGAATGTTTGTTGAATCTAGGAAACACACAGGAAGGCCCTGAGGGCAGAGCTCTAGGCTATGGAGCGGAAAGGAAACAAGGTGGCTCTCTTTGGCACTCCCCTTCCGTTGAGTCAGAGGAAGGGATGGATGTAGAGAAGTGTGGATTTACAAGTTCGACCAGTTACCAGACAGGGGAAGAGGAAAGATGGAAAGGAGAATGAGAGAGAATTCAAAAATGAGAAAAAACACTGTATCCCTTTCCCCCTACCCTCTCCATACAGAGACACAAATCCCTACCCAGTCCAGATGCAAAAAGCCACTTGCAAAAGTAAGGAATTCCTCACAGGCAGAAGACAAACCTCTCTCAGCCCCAAATCCTCCCTCCATCCCACTTCTTTGCCTTCTCAAAAGATCAGGATCTGGTTTGCCTATTCATCAGAATTCAAATATTTGGACCAAATGGGTATGTTGAGGGAGGTTATGGTTCTGTCCCGAAAGTTCTCTTCCTAATCTTTCCCCTGTCTCTACAGGACCTATTGCCAGTCAACCTTCCATCTCCTCCATCCGCCCACCCCATATCAGCAACTCTCAGCTTCATTTTTGCCCTAATTAATCTAAGCCGGTCACACTTAGCCCTGACCTAGCCTATATCCCATTCTGACTTCCTCCTACTTTTCTACTCTGCTGCTTTATCCCCCACTTCCAGGCTGGTCTCTACCCCAAACCACACCCTCCAATCAGTCAGTCAATAAACATTTATTAAGCACCTACTTAACAAAATAGGGCAGCTAGGTGGCATAGTAGATAGAATGTCAGGCCTGGAGTTAGGGAGACACATCTTTCTGACCTCAGACACTTACTAGCTATGTGACCCTGGGCAAGTCATTTAATCCTGTTTGCCTCAATTTCTTCATCTATAAAAATGAGCTGGAGAAGGAAATGGCAAACCACTCCAATATCTTTGCCCAAAAAAACCCAAATGGGGTCATGAAGAGTCAGACATGACTGAAAAACAACTCAACAACAAAACAGCACCTACTATATACCAGACACTGTGCTAAGCACTAGGGATACAAAAAGAGGCAAAAGAGTTCACAATCTAATAGGAAGTTTAACAAACAAACAAATATGTACAAACAAGCTATATACTGGATAAATAGGGAATGCACTAGAATTAAGAAGGGTTAGGGAAGGGTGTCTCTAATCTATTGTCATCAGCCCCAAATGACTGTCTTCCCCCACCCCTCCACTGTTAGATGCCAGTGACTGACACCCCATTCCATACTTTGAAAAATATAGTAAGAACAAATATATATTTCTACCAATACCTCACTCTCCCCTATCCCACCTTGGTCGCTGGGGACAGTGGGCTCAAAGTTACCTCAGTTGCTATATAACATTGGTCCCAAATGTTGATGCCAAAATGTGGTGTCTCTGACTGATGTGTCCAGCTGAGTCCCAAAGGTCACTCCTTGATCCTCGAGGCATTGATGAAAAGACAGTTGAAAAATGTGAATGTTGGGACTCTGGGATATCCCTCTCCCTTCATCTAAAATGAAAGAACAAATGCTGAGCCAGGTAAAAAACCTACATCTATATTCATAGGTTTAGGTAGCATTTGTAAGGGAAAAGGTCCAAGGCCTCACCCTTTATAGGACTATCTCTTATCAGATGCTGTAAACAAAGTCAAACCAGGAGCAGAACAGCCAAGAGAAGGAATCCAAGACAAGAGCTAACGTTGACTTTTTATAGGTGCCACCAGCCAATCAAAAAGAATTTCTCCTAACCATGTGGTTAGCTGAACAGAACCAGTTATAAAATGTCCACACATCCTCCACAGTCTTTCCAAGGGACTTGCATCACATGCCGTTACAATTCTCCTAGATGCAGATTCCCTAGATGATACCCATGGGGGGACATCATCAGAGACACTATGTGCATGTCAGTTTCCATTCGGTCTGTATCTACATCTCTTCTTCCCAACTATGGTACAGGATCTGTTATACTTCTCTACATCTCCAAATCACCAGAAGTTCCCTACATAAAGAATTGTTGATTGGTTGAGGTATTTATTGAGTGACTGTCTATTTGTCCAGAACTGTCATGGATTCTGTGAAGGATACAAAGAAGATATGGTCCTGCTCTCAAGGGACTTATAACTGCCTGAGGAGACAAGACCAACACATAAATAACCACCAGAAAATCTATGAAATTACATATCCCAAACCCTCTCTGGGCCTCAGTTTCCTCACCTGTAAAATGAGCACAGACTAGATATCTAAAGTCCCCTCCAGTTTGAACATTCCATAATTTACATAATGAAGTGTTAAATAGTACTTCATCACCACTATCATCCCCATGATGCAGTGAGAAGAGTATTGAATTTGAAGACAGAGTACTACCTATATGGCCTTGAGCACTTAACCCCTGTAGGTCTCCTCAGTTTCTCTATCTGCAAAAGAAGCGAATTGAACTAGAGAATTTCTTTTTTTCTTTTTCTTTTTCTTTTCCTGGTTACTTTGGCTTTATTAATTTTGTTATTCTTTCTTTGTATTTAGTATTTTATTTTTTCCTCATTGCACATTAAAACAATTTTCAACATTTATTTTTAAAATTGAGCCCCAAATTCTTTCTTTCCCTTCCCACTTCCTTCATTGAGAAAGCAAACAATTCAAAACAGGTTATACATGTGTAGTCATGCAAAACATATTTCCACATTAGTCATTTTGTAAAAGAAAACAGACCAAAATAAAAACCCCCCCAAAATAAAGAAAATTTTAAAAAGTATGCTTCAATCCATATTCAGACTCCATCAGTTTTCTCTGGGGATAGATAGCATTTTTCATCATAACTCCTTCAGAGTAGTCTTGGATCATTGTATTACTGAGAAGAGCTAAGTCATTCACAGTGGATCATCATATAATATTGCAGTTACTGTGTACAATGTTCTCCTGGTTCTACTCATTTTACTTTACATCAGTTCATGTAAGTCTTTCCAGGTTTCCCTGAGAGCACCTAGCTCATCATTTCTTAGAGCACAGTAGTAGTCCATCACAATCATATACTAGTTCAACCATTCCCCAGTTGATCCCAATTCTTTGCCACCAGAAAAGAGCCGCTATAAATATTTTTGTACATATAGGTCCTTTTCCTTTTTGTTTTTTATCTCTTTTGGGATCCAGACCTAGTAGTAGTATTGCTAGGTCAAAGGTTATGCATGTTTTTATAAGCCTGTGGGCATAGTTGAACCAGAGAATTTTTTTTTTTGAACTAGAGAATTTCTAAAGCTCTTTCTAGCTCCTAATTTATTATCCTGTGATTCCCACAAGAATATCAGCAATGGTCTTCTAGGCAGCTGAGTTGGCCCCTCCAGTCTAAAATGTCATACTTGATGGGGAAGGGGGGCATTATGGGAATTCCTTTACAATTCAACAAACATTTACTGAATGCTAATTTTACTACACGCAAAGCATTGTTCTAGGTAGGAAGGCAGATTCAAAGAGGAAAGTCAAAGTCAAAGTCCTACCCTCAAAGGTGTTTACAATAGAATTGGGGCGAGGACAAGTGCAGACTTAACTATAATACAAAAGAAAGTGTGATAAATGCAACAATATGAGATTACTTCTGGCTGGGGGTTGGGGGTAGGAAAGGAGATTAGGGAAGGTTACATGCAGCTAGCTGGGTTTTGAACACTGGGTACAATTTCAACTGGTAGAAATTTGGAAGAAGAGTATTTTGGGCATTGGAAATAATATAGGCAAAGACACAGATCAAATAAATCAAGGTATATGTTCAGAGAATGGCGAGAAATCGGGTTTGACTAAAGTATAGGGGAAATGAAGTATAGTTCCTTCTCCTTTCAAGATTACATTGTATTTATTTTGTGTCTATTGTGTATATAGCTATATATGTACATGTTGGTCTCTCCCCTCAAGAATGTAAGCTTCTTGAGGTCAAATTCACTTTTGACTTAGGATCTCCAGGATCTCACACTGTGCCTGTGATGATTAATAAATGTTTGTTGATTGATTGATTGATGAAGGGGATAGGAATAGAACCAGACTGGAGGGCCTTGAATGCCAAATCAAAGAGTTTAGTTTTTACTTTAACTCTGAAAGGCCAGGATATGCCCCTAATTTCCCTTGAGTATCTATTATGGATTTGTCCTCTGCCTCATCAAGAAGCCATCATTAAGCAACAGTCCTAGGAGACAAAGTGTTGGGTGTCATCCAAAATGACATAAACAGAAAAGTCAGGCTCTCCTTCCTCTGGCGTAAGCTGTTAAAGCCAGTGATCCAGGCTCTCAAGGGTTAACCTTTTTCTCCAGCCCGTAAATACCCAAAGGCACCAGATGGGCAAGTTGGAAGGGGCTTTGAGGTGTGAAGCCTGGCTGGCAGATTTTTGGGATGGGGAAAGGAAATATCCAGGGGAGGGGGGGGGTAATGGCAGGAGTTAGACTTCCCAGACCACCCAGTCTCTCAGCTGGCATCTCAAGGAGAAGAGCTGTTGCTGAGAGAGGAGAGCGGAAGCTGTCCCCAGAGGTCTTGACAGCCCACTGGAAGGACACCTGGAGAGAATGGAGAATAGGAGCAGGAGGCAAAGTGAATGATTAGAGGGAAAGACACAGGAAGTGGTGGGGTGGGGATAGAGAGACAGAGAGACAGACACAAACAGACGGACAGACAGAGACAGAAGACCGAGAGCCAGAGCCAGAGACTCTGAAAGCATGAGGTGGAGGCACCTTGGGGCCAAGCCAGGAGAGAGGAGAGGGAAACCAAATGGAGCCAGCTACAGATGGCACCAGATTCAAGGGGGGGAGGGGCAGAACGGGAGATGCTCTCCTAGGGGCAAAGTGGTACAGATTGGGGAACAGGGTTTTAAACCAACCGGAACAGAGAGAAGTTCACCATGAATTCTTACAAGTTTTTAATTGAAAACCCCCCATGAATGCAAATCAATTGCTCCTAGAAGAAGGGAGATGTTTAGGAGAAAGAGAAGGTTCATTACCTTTTAACTGCAGTAATCCCTTCCCTACTGACACCGCTGTGGCTGCAAAAATACATTAGTTACTTACTCTTCTCCCAGCAGTTCCATCTTCTAATTACATCTTGCTAGGCATGCAAAATACGTTTCCCAATATATTTCATTTCCGTAAGTGTTGAATGCTGAATTAATTTTTAATCACCCTGGAGCGCTTTCATACTGCCATTGACTTTAATTACACAGGACAAAAGTGGCAAAAAGAACAGAGGGCCAGAAAGTAGAGTTTTCCTTTCCAGGATCCTCCCCCTTCGTGAGAACCAAATAATAATAGCTACCATTTTGTTGTGCTTCAAAGTTTGCTTTGCTATCTTGTTCCATCTATTATCAGTCCCATTTTATAGATTGAGGAACTTAAGAGACTTTCCCAGGGTCTCACAACCAGTAAGAGCTTGAGGCAGGATTTTAACTCAGGTCTTCCTGACTTATAGTTCAGCACACTAGCCCCTGTTACCCTCCAGCTGCCATAAATATAGCCTATATGAATAGGAGCATCTTGTCTCTCCAACTACGTGGCAGATGAAGGTCATAAATATTTATTAAGCCCCTACTCCTTGCCTGACGCTGTGCTAGACACTGAGAGAACATGTCCAATAGGGGAAGAGGTCTCTGACCTCTTACGTATGTATATATTGAAGTACAGAATGGCACAAAACAACACATATGCTAAGAGCTAAATTGCACTGTCTGGATAATAGCTTAATAATAATATGTTTTGGACCAGATTTGTGATTTCATTGGCATAGGGAATTCTAGGGGAGAAAGCTTTCTCTTAACCAATACAGGCTGGTAAAGAATTGCCTGAGAAGCTTCATAGTTGAGAAGAGGGTAAGCTCAAGGTCGCAGTCAGAGAAAGAATTTGAACCCAGGTTTTCCTGAGTCCAAGACTGTCTCTTTCTCCACTGCATCAATCTGCTTCATTAGTAAGTGCTTTCTTTACAACAACCTTGTGTAAGTGTTATTGACCCCTAGGTGAAGTCCTGTTAACTCAGAGCGGTCTTACCCAAAGTCACGCAGCCAATAAATGGCAGACCAAAGACTCAAACCCAGGACTTAAGTCTAAGTCTGTTGTTCTTCCACCTAAACTCACCACTTCTAACAAAACGAGTTCAAGAAGTGGGTTTTGAAAGATGGATGAATAGTTTGGCTACTTGAAAACATACATTTGCTGTGGTTTATTATTGTTTGTCCTTTGTTTTCAAAGAGGACCAGTGACAACTCTGGGTCATGTCTTGACTTGCGAGTGAATTCGATTAAAGGGAGGCACAGTTGCACAAAGTCATCAGCCTCACTCTCTCTTTCAGAGTCATTGAAGTCTAGTGGTGAGACAAAGGTCAGGATGACAGGTGAGAGTCCAGGATGCAGTGGATGACCTTGGTGTCTTTGGTGTCTGACTAAGCTCTGAATCTTCATGGACATTGGAGCAAATTGTTCTCATCTGCCCATTCCTGTCTTCACATGCTTAGGGTAGACATCCCCCAACCTCACCAATAGGTTTGAAGCCTTTCAGTTACCCTCAACCTGGTTTAGCCTGTCTGCTGAGACCGTTTACCAGGGTGTGGCCGATGCGCATTCCACAGCTTCTTGGAGCTGCAGGTGACAGCTGGGGGCAGGTGGACACCAGCAGTGGATGACCAGCCCTGAAAAGGGCTTGGTGAGCTCTTACACCGGAAGTGCTAGTCCTTCCTGAACACACTATAGACCCCATTTGCTAAGGTACATTTGCTAAGTACCTCTTACATAGGGCCCTCTGCTTAGTGCAACAAGGGATATAAAGATGGGTTAGATATAGTTCCTGTCCTTGAGGAGGTTACATTCTATAATTAACAAATGAGGCAGAATTTGATGAAAATAAAAATCTATAAAAATAGATACAAAGTTGTGTACTTTGTACAAAACATTCAAGAGACATAGTTTCTGGGTAATTAATCATTTTATTAATCATGCTATCAAATAATTAATAAAAGGGATCAGTGGCACTCTCAAATGTCAAAGACCCCCTCGTGGAATGTTCTTAATGCTTTATATGCCCTTGGAAGAGTGGTGTTCCTGAGGGTGGCAATCAACTCTAATTGGTTAACAATTAACAAGAATGAATATATAATGAGAGGTGGACCTATTCTAATGAGGAGCTGGGGGATGTGATTTTGATCACTCTCCTCGAAGACCATCCACTGCTTTGGACAATCTAAACAAAGGAAATACCCCCCAACCAAGCCTGAGTAGAACACAATGGGCCATAATTCACCTTAGATTAAATTCTTTGTAAGATTCTCTAGTTGGATGGGGCAGCAACTCTCCGTAGATTAAGATGGTCTAGGTGGGGTAAATTTTTGGACAAGGACAGATTTCCTTAAAAAGGAAATAACCCTGGATCTTCCCAATAATTGATAATTCCCAATTATTTAATAATCACTTCTCTCAAAGTGCTATGGAAATTCTGAGGAGGGAGAGATCACTTCTAGCTGGTGAAAGATGAGGGAAGTCTTCATGGCAAAAGCATTTGAGTTGTTACTTGAAGGAGAATTTTGATAGAGATAAGGCAATTAAGGCTTAGGAGATGATGTAAGCAAAGACATGGAAATAAAAAAAACCAAAGGATCAATAAATCAACAGATATTTATTAAGGACTTAACTGTGTGCTAGACATAGTGCTAAGCTCTGGAGATACAAAGAGGAAATGAGGAAACATGTACATACATGAGTATATGTAGTATATATGCAAGATGAATACGAAGTAGTTTTACGAAGGAGAGCAAGAAGCAGATAAAGGGATCAAAAAAGGCCTCAAAGAGAAGGGGGGGGCTATCCAGTGTGGCTAGAGTAGCATTCATATAGGGGAATGTTGTTCAGTCGTATCTGACTCTTCATGACCCCATGTGGGGTTTTCTTGGCAAAGATATTGGAGTGGTTTGCCATTTCCTTCTCCAGCTCATTTTACAGATGAGCAAATTAAGGCAAACAGGGTTAAGTGACTTGCCTAGGGTTTCATAGCTAGTAAGTGTCTGAGGCCAGATTTGAACTCAGGAAAATGAGCCTTGCTGACTCCAAACTTAGGGCTCTATCCTCTGTGCCACTTAACTGCTCAGATGTAGGGGAATAGTGGGAGATAGAATTAGAAAGGTAGGTTGGGCCCAAATTTTGGAGGGCTTTGAATGTCAAGTCGGGGAGCTTGGACTTAATTCTGTAGGTAACGTAGCTTTTTTGAGTAGGAGCAAGTTAGAATCAGAACCGTGTGTGTTAAGAAGATTGGACGGGGAAGAGATTAGAAACTGGCAGAGACTGAAGGTAGGAAGACCTTTTTGCAGGCTACTGAAGTCATCAAACCAAGCTGTGACAAGAGCTTGGGGTAGGGCCAGGGGTGGGGAGGAGATGGATGAGAAAGCTATTCCCCCAACTTCTTGTTTAGTTCCCACCACAGGGTGTGGGGGCAGACCTAGGAAGGAGGGAGTGGAAGCTCTATGGTGGAGTCAGATGTCAGCGGGCACTTCCTCTCCAAACCTGGGAATGAGGCCTGATTTCCTCCAGAAGCATGTCAAGAGACAAAGGAAATCCTGTTGGAGCTGGTCCAAGGGAAGCCCTTTGACCACTGGCCCCTGCTCAGCACCCAGGCTAGTTCAAACTGCAAAAACAGGTTCTTTTCTTCCTGCACTTGTCTTTTGGGGGCTTCCAGAGAATCTCATCTTCTCCACGGGTGGGTTTGGATTCTAAGTAGTTCTCACTCAAGACAGAATTATAAAGTTGGCAAAGTTTGTCTTTGTCTTCCCCAGGAGATCTCCTTCATGTTTATCCTTTTTACCTTCTCTGAAACCAAGGCGACTTTGGGACATCCCAAGAGTCTGATAAACTAATTTGTCTTAAAGTGCTAGCAACCAATAATGCCTCACTTACTCTTTCCAGGAATATTTGTTGGTGATTCCTCTCCTCCTTCTCTCCCTACAAATCACTTTGGATTCATTTTGTATATGTATACTATTCACTTCTCTGTGAACAAGTTTGCTCTCAGTAGAATGTAAGTTCCTTGAGGAACTTAAATGCTTGTTGAATTAAATTGAATTTACAAGATGACAATCTCATAACCCAAATGAAAGAACATCTAAGGTAGTGGTGGTAGTAGTGGGGGAGAATGGAGGCATCCGGACAGCAAGATCTTTTGATTGAGGGAGGTGGAAAGGACTTTCTAGCATCCTTCAAATAATTCCATGTGGGCAACCACTTATTATGTATATACTGGGCTCTGTTCTTGATACTTTTCCTAAGTCTGCCATCCCTCAGATCAGAAATGAGTTCGAAGACAGAGGAAAAGTACACCTATATACAAAAATACTTCTAGCAGCTCTTTTTGGAGTGGAAAAAAACTGGAAACCAAAGAGGTATCTATCAATTGGGGAATGCCTAAACAACAACAACAACAACAACAAAATGCATATAAATGTAAAGTAATATTACTGTGCTGTAAAAAAAATTATAGGAGAGATGGGTTTAGAGAAACACTGGAAGACTTGTATGAATTGATGCAGAAAGAAGTGAACAGAACCAGGAGAACAATTTGTACAACACTAAGAATGCTGTAAGGGCAAATAACTGAAACACTCAATAACTCTGATCAGTGCAGTGACCAACCATGATTCTAGAAGGCTGTTGCTCATCTATGTCTTACACTTTCTGGAAGAGAGGTGATGGATTCAAGATGGAGAACCAGACATATATTTTTGAACATAGATGAAATGGGAATTTGTTTTGCTTGACTATGCATATTTGCTACTACTTTTTTTTTAATTGAGGGGTTGAAAGGGGAAAAAATTAATACATGTTAATTAATGAAGAAAAAAAAAGTACAGTGGCCAACCTCCTGGTTTCCTTCAAGTCCTAGCTAAAATCCCACCTTTTACAGGAAGCCTTTCTCTATCCCTTTTTTTTTCTTCTTTTTTTTTTTGCTTTTTGGTGAGACAATCAGGGTTAAGTGACTTGCCTAAGGCCACACTGTTAGTAAGTGTCATGCACCTGAGTCTGGATTTGAACTTAGGTCCTCCTGACTCCAAGGCCAGAGCTCTATCCACTGCACCTCCTAGCTCCCCCCCCTTTTAATTCTAATATCCTCCCTCTGTTTTACTTATCCTATACATAGTTTAATTGTACATAATTTGAATGCTTCTTCCCCATTAGATTGTGAGCCTCTTGAGAGTAGGAACCTTTAGCCTTCTTTGTATGCCCAGTGGCTTAGCACAGTGCCAGACACATAATAGGAGCTTAAGAAATGTTTACTGGTTAAGAACATGGTTACTGATGCTCACTCCCTCTAGGGAAAGGACTACATTTCAGGCTCCCAGACCAATGGCCTCATTATTCTCTAGAAATATTACACTTGTGAATTATCCTGACAAGAGAACCAGACCCATGTATCTGGCGTTTTGCCTTTATCTGTTTGAGGCAACTGGGAACATTGCCCCATTTGGCTATAAATGAGTCCCAGTAGTGGACTCTCTTTTACTTACGGAGGTGATGAAGAAGACATGAAATGACTGCCTGAGGACTCATTTGTATCTACTGTGGTACCAGCATTTCTAAAGTGGCTGAAAACTCTTTGCATTCTCATACTGCTACCTGGCACCGTTTTCTTACATTGAATGAATTGAGGGGTGGGAAGAAAGGGCTCCCTCCTCTTCTGTTGTGTTATGGTGCCACTGGTTGCTTAAATTGTTAATCAAAACTTCTGTAGGCTGGGCTGATGGTAAGAGAGAACTCAGCCAGTCTGTGACATCTGTATCATTTGTAGGAATAGAGAATGGGCTCCTCCTGTTATGTTTTTACATGTTGAGAGGCAGCTAGATGGTTTAGTGGATGCAGCACTGCACCGGGAGTCGGAAAGACCTGAGATCAAAGGTAGCCTCAGACACTTACTGGTTGTGTGACCCCGGGCATGTCACTTCACCTTTGTCTGCCTCAATTTCCTCATCTGTAAAATAGAGATGATAATAATAGTACTTACTGAAAAGGTTGTTGTGAGAATGAAATGAGATAATGTGTATGAGGCACTTTCAAACCTTAAAGTATGATAGAAATGCTAGCTATATCCCATAAATTTCTCTGAAATTCTTTCATAAGTCCCTGCATTGAATGCTTATATCATCCTCTACCAGACGTTCCCAAACTTATTTGGCCTACTGTCCCCTTTTTAAAAAAAATTACTCAGTACCCCCCTGGAAATCTACTTTCTTTACCCCTTTAACATTTTTAAAATTTGCATAATTTCAAATATATATGTATATATGTTTTAAAATGATGCATCTTACATTTATTAATTTATTGTAAATTTGTTTTTTTCTTGCATTGACATTTTGATGATGTAATATTGCATCATGTAACTGTATAGTACTGTATTGTAAGCAAGTCATTACATACACATATTCCTGCAGATGCATGCTGGACTTCCTAACAATTCGAAAAAATGTACTTCCCTGCCAACACTTGCTTGTTAAGACTTGTTGGTGGACTTGACCATTGATTGTTATAATTTGCATTTTGTGTGTTTATTTGGAAAAAAATGTAATCATTACAACTTTACTCTGTTACCCAACAGATGAAACATGTATGGACAGTTTTTCAAAATTTTCTTCTCTTCTTTCCTTATGCTTCCTCTGCTCCTTTATTTTTCTTCAGTGCCCCCCAATTCCACACGAGGCCACTACCACTCCCCTTGGATTGTTCTAGCACCCTGGACATCACCCACTTTGGGAACCTATGCAAGTCTACACAGTCACCTTGACTAGGTCATTTTTTTCTTGAGAGATAAAGGCTCCCATGTTACTTTTAAGTATGGTTGGTCTTACATATAGTGTGATGTCAAAGGTCCTCCAAAGTCCTTGCTGATACTTTTTGAAAGACCTCCCCAACAAGTACCAAGATCCCTTATATTCTATTGCCAGGGGACAAAACCTGTGTGTCATTATAGCTGAGACAAGGCAAATCCCCATGAAGGAGGGAGCATAGGAATCTTCAAGAGTTCACATTTGTATAACATTTCATAATTACAAAGTATTTTTAAAAAATCATTATAAAAGAGCCCTCATCTCCCATGAAGCTGACTGCCTGGATTTCAAGATCTTCAGAAACTTATCATTTGGCAAGATGAAATCAGCTGTGAAACTCACACCTACTTAGCACCCCCTGCTCCTGGGACCCTTCCCTCCCTCAGATTGCAAAGGGTGGATGTTGGTTGGAGAGCTCCTCTCTGATACTCTACCATTTAGGGAGGGCAAGTAGGGAATTCACTTCATCATCTCCCACCCTGCTGACCTCCTGGATTTTATGTTCTCCAGAAACTTATTCTGCAAGCTGAAATCAAGTGTGAAATGCATACCTTCTTGGATCATTTCCCATGCCAGCAGCAAGACTTCATTATGACCCTCCAGGTAACCTTCGCCTGTCTCTCCCCGCCTCCCCCCCCCCCAATTTTCAGTTTCTTTTTATGTGTTGCCTTGTGCTGTTAGACTGTGAGCTCTTTGAAGGCAGGGATTGTTCTACGTCTTTGTAGCCCTAGTGCTAGCACAGTGCCTGGCACATAGTAGGTGCTCAATAAATGTTTATTTATTGACTCTACCTAATCTCATTCAATCAGCTATAAATTAGGCAGTGGGACTAATATTACACCCATTTTACAGCTGAACAAACTGAAACTCAGAGAGGTAAGGTGATTTAGGACACTCAGTAAATGGTAGAGGCAGGATTTGAATTAGGCTTCTGACTCTAATTCAGTGTTTCTTCTACAGTGAAGTGTAAGTCACCTCCATCAGGATCTTTCTTGAGAGCTGATTGTGAAAGGGAACAGTGAAAAGGACTGTATAGGGAGGGCCTGAAATACTAGGACAGAGTCTGGTCTTTATCTAGGAGATAGTAGGGAGCTATTGAAGGTTTTTCAGCAGGGTGGTGAAGCAACCATAATCACACATCAGTAAGATTAATCTGGCATTGATGTTGTAGTACGTGCCTCAGAAAGGGAGGCTACATCATGGAGTGAGGGGAAAGGGGCAGTTAAAAGAGGAAGCCTGGGAGTGTCTGAGACAGATTTTTCCTTCATCATTCTTCTCCAGGGTGGTCCCTTTGGGTGTGGACTTTGAGATCCTCTGGGGTGGGGGAGGGTGAGAATTATAAAACTTGTTAAAAATAAGCCAGCCTCTGCTGTGTTTGTTCTGATTCTGGTACCCAATGTTCACCTCAGTGCTGATTAATGAAAACCTATAGGGATAACTCTTGGGAAAGAGGCCCTGGAAAGATGCTGGCAGCTGATGGCCTGTGTGTCTGTCACAACATCAGCCCCGCAGGAGGAAGCCAGAAAGGAAGTTGCCCAAATGATTATCCTTTGAAGGTCTTTGGGTACCCCACCCTTAGATGGAGACAGAACCAAAGGGAAGAGGGACCTTTGTATGAACCTCAGCTTGAGAATGGGTGTGTGTATAGATAGGGTTGTGGGGGAGGGAGGGAGTTGGAGGTAAGAGCAATAGGGTCCTCACGTGGGCAGATGGTATGTGTGTAATTTGCATGTGTGAGGCAAGTGAGACTAAATCCAGAGATCAGAGCCCATGAAGTGTTAGAGCTGGAAGGGACCTTGGAAGTAACAGTTCAACATGAACATTTTATTATTAGTACTAAATTAAAATTAATTATACAAATAATTGCTGGTGTTTATATACTGAGTTAAGGTTGACTAAGCATTTTACATACATTATCTCATTTGAACCTCACGCTAATCTTGTGAAGTAGCTAGTTCATGTATTTTAATCTTGAATTTACAGATTCAGAGACTGAGCCTGGGAGAAGCCACGACTTTCTTAATCTCACAAGTGAACTAGTCATAAATGTCTCAGGTGTTATTCAGACTCTGATCTCCTCCTGACTTCAACCCTGGGGCTCCTCACACTACAGCTGGTTTGTTGGAGAACTAGCACTCCAGGCTGCATGTGCATACCAGAGCTGCTGCTTGGTGCCTCTGTCTTCATGAGGGGAGGGGTTGGGAATAGCTACCATGACCCCTGCCCATTAATCCCAGAGTAAGTATGTGCCTGACTTCACGTGCACCGGCAGGCAACCCAATTGGTCTGAGCAGCTAAGGGGGAAGGGGAAGCTAGAGAACACAAATGAACCAACCCCACCCACCCCTTTGTGGCAAGGAAATAGCTCAGGCCAGTTTCCTTTCTGAGAACAGGAAAGACTCAGGGAAACAGTGGCCTGGGAAGACCTGGTTGACTGGATATGAGAGAGACACACAGACAGACAGACAGACAGATACAGAGAGACAGAGAGAGACAAAGACAGAGATGGGGGGGCGGGGGGGGGAGAGAAAAAGAGAGAAAGAGAGAGAGAACACAGCACTAAGGAGAAACTGAGGATCATTTCCCAAGGGGACACTTTCCCAACCTGTCCTCTAACAGGTCCTGGGTCCCCCAAAATGGCTCTGGGGGTTGATTTGAGCTCCAGACGCAACCCATAGCCCACTTGTGACACCAGCTAGCTGTGTGACCTTATGACTTTTTTGAACCTTTTTATTTCATCTATAATTGGGGTAATGATACTTTAGTACCTACCTCAACAGGTTATGAGGCCCACATGAAATAATGGCTATCCCCAAACTATCAAGAATACTGTCATTCTTTCACCCGGTCATCAGGGCTTGCAACCTCGATGTCATCCTCAACTTTCTCTCACCGCCCAAGTAGTCAATCTTGTCATTTCTCCCTTCATCACATCTCTCATATAAGCTCCTTCTCCTCTGACACTACGCAGTTCCAACCTTCATCATCTCAGGACTATGATAGACTCTCAACTATTAAAATGGCCTGCTGTTTGGTGTCCCTGCCTCAAGTCTCTCCTCCCTCAAGTTCATTCCCCATTTAGCTGTCAAACTGATCTTCCCAAAGTACAAGTCTGACTGTGCCACACCTCACCTTCTCCTTGACCCCCATTCAATAAATTCTAGTAACTCTCTATTGACCCTAGGTCTAAATATAAAATCCTGTTTGCCTCTGTAACCTGCCCTGTTCCTACCTTTTTGGTCTTCTTACACCTTTATACCCTACCTTGTACTCTGGGATCTAGAGACTGGATTCCTTCCTCTTCCTAGAACTCCCATGCCTAGAACTCTACCCCTCCCCATTTCTGCCTCCTGGCTTCCCTTGCTTCTCTCAAGTCTCAGCTAAAATCCACCTTCCTCAAGAAGCCTCTTTGTTGATCATTTCTAATTTATCCTCTACGTACCCTATCTTGTTTGTAAATAGTTGTTTGCATGTTATCTCCCCTATTAGACTGTGAGCTCCTAGGGAGCAGGGACTGCATTTTGCCTTTTTTGTAATCTCAATATTTAACACAGTGCCTGGCACATAGTTTTTGGTGTTCAGTTCTGTCCGACTCTTCATGACCCCATTTGGGATTTTCTTGGCAAAGATACTGGAGTGGTTTGCCATTTCCTTCTCCAGCTCATTTTACAGATGAGGAAACTGAGGCAAACTGGGTTAAATGACTTGCCCAGGGTCACCCAGTTAGTAAGTGAGGCCAGATTTGAACCTAGGAAGATGAGTCTTACTGGTTCTGAGCCTAGTGCTCCAGTAAGCTCTTAATGCCAGACGGCTGACTTGTTGTTGTGATTGTTATTGTTGGAGTTAAAATTGTTGTTGCTGTAGTTAAAGTAGTACACTGAGTTGAGCAATTCTGACTGAACGTGTGTGGGGGAGGTTGGGTGAAGAAGTGTGTGAGGTGAGCCGGTAAGAGCTAATAAGGTGTTGGATTACAGACTCACCAGGTAAAATATAAGGAGGATAAATCCACATTGTGAGAAATAGGTCAGGAGGTGAACAGTTGGGCCAGAGACTTGATATTTCCGCTAGCATTTCCCTAACATGATCTCTGGGTCTCCAGTTTCAGCCTAGGTGTGACCCAATCTCCTGCTTGCTGTGCGAGGTTAGCGGCCCCAGAATGCCTTGCGCCTGATACTGATGACTCATTCCAGTCTCCTGATAGCCCTGGATCCTGGGCGTGTCCTTCTGTAAACAAGCAAAATATCCCTTTTACTCCCCCCCAAGCTCACAGTGTTGGAGAAGGATGGAGGGAGAAGTTGAATGGGTCCATTTCAGGACAAAATAAAACAAATACATGCTTATTGGAAGCCATTAGAGAACAATTAAGTGCCAAGTTATGTGATAATGAAGGTGGTGGTGATGGTGGTCAGGGAAGGATTCATTGGGAAAGGTGGGATTTGAACTGAGGCTTGAAGGATGAGCAGGGGATGGGAAAGGCATCCCAGGCGACAAAAGAGGTAACCACATAAGGAAAAGCTTAGATAAAGCTCTTTTCAAATGCACTGCTTGGCTCCTGCGGGGGGGGGGGGGGGGGGGGGGGGGCGGTGGGTGGCAGTGCCACAGAGACCCAGCAATGGACATTTCCATTAGGCCCAGCTCTGGTTAGCCCCAAGACTATAAGACAAGGGGAATAGTTCAGTAGATATCAAGTACTTGGGAACAGAATAAAGATAAAGGGAAAGAGACCTTTTTGAAAATAGAAACTACCTAACTGACCTTTCCCCCTTTGGCCTCTTGACTTCCAAGCACAGCTTACCTGTGGGTCATCATAGCCATAAAAGCCACAATCAGCTGATGCCATTCTCAGTGCCCTGGGAGTTTCCAGTGTTGGGGAAATGGGACTATAAACACCACTGAGGGTGGGAGGAGGGGAAGGAGGAAGCAATTAACTTGTCCTTTCCCCCTCTTTGTTTTACTATCACCTTAGCACCTATTTGTAGGGTAACTATAATACAGTGGAAAGAGTTCCCAGAATTTAAAGTTAGAAGGGATGGTAGAGATGCTCTACTTCTACACTATCATTTTACAGATGAGGCCTAGAGGGGAGAAATGATGTACCCAAGGTCATCTAATGAGTAACAGAGCCATGACTGAAACTTGGGTCATCTGGCTCCAAATCCAATGGTCCTCCTGTTACAATACTAAGGAATCAGAAGAACTAGACATTTCTACCTTGAGCAAGATACTTCCCCTATATGAGCCCCAATGCCTCAATTTCCTCCTCTGTGGAATGACACTTATTTATATATCTCAGGGATGAGCTCTGGTATCTCTGGGTAAGCTTCTGGAGGGCAGGCACTGTGTCTTCCCTTCCCCACACAGTGCCTAGGACCAGAATGGGAATACACTGCAGTTGGTGCTTAATGTACCTTCCATACCTAGCATGTTCAATGTCTTCATGGCCTTTCTCCCCTTCTTCCCAACAAAACCTAGTCTCGGGAAAACATCTGATAACCTCTGGACTTAGTATTGGGGAGAAAAGAACCAATGGTAGGGAATCTTTTCAGGGACAGGACAACACTCTTGCCTGGTTCTGGGCCATATAGAGGAGACCAAAGCCTATTTTTCTCTGTCTACATCAGTTCTCTTTCGCTCTGCATACTCACAGCGGAAAAGACAGCAAAAAGGAATGCAGATTCAATTCAGTAAACATTTATTAAGTTCCTCCTATGCACAGGGTGTGGTACTAGGAATTTCTTTTTGGGGGTAGGGTGAGGGGAGTGGTTATAGACCAGTTATTTTGTAGGTATAAAGAGCTCCCACAAAGGAAATTCCTCTGTCAATGCATTTGGGCACAATCTCTGCGACTTAAAGTCTTAGACCCGCAGGGGTGGGGCACCTGTGGCCTAGAGACCACCTGTGACCCACTAGGTCCTCAAGCAAGGCAAACCTGAACTTAAGGACCTAGAGGGTCACATATAGCCTGGAGGCTGCAGGTTCTCCTCCCCTGTTAGAGTCACCTAGGGACTGTGAGAGGTTAAGTGACTTTCCCAGGGTCATATAGCCAGTATGGATCACTGGCTGGCCTTGAGCACAAGTTTTCTTCACTGAGATCAGATCTCTATCCACTAAGCCACACTGTGCTAGGAATAATACAAATAAAAAAAGTAAAATAAAATAAAACACAGCATGGTATGGGGAAAGAACCCAGGCTTGGGAGACAAGGGCTTACGTATTGCAGTGGACACAGCATTGGGCCTAAAATCAAGAAGCTGTTGTTGTTTGAGTTTTTTTCAGTCATGTCCTATTCCTCCTGACTCCTTTTGGGGTTTGTTTGGTTTTTTTTGGCAAAGATGCTGGAGGGGTTTGCCATTTCCTTTTCCAGTTCATTTTGCAGGTGAGGAAACTGAGGCAAAGAGGGTTAAATGACTTGCCCAGGGTCATACAGCTAGTTAGTGCCTGAGGATGGTTTTGAAATCACGTCTTCCTGACTCTAGGTCCAATGCTCTAGCCACTGTGCCACCTGAGTTCTAATAAGCCTCAGACATTTGTTAGTTGTGTGACCTTGGGCAAGTCACTTAACCTCTGTCTGCCTCAATTTCCTCAACTGTAAAATGGGGGTGATAATAGTAGCACCTACCTCCCAGAGTTGTTGTGAGGATCAAATGAGATATTTTTAAAGTGCTTAGCAGAGTGATACACATAAGTAGGTGTTCATGAAATACTTGGTTCCTTCCTTCCTGTCTTTGTCAATAACTTGTAATGTGACCTTAGTCATCACTTACCCTTTCTAGGCCCCAGCTTTCTCATTTGTAACATGAGGTTGGATTAGATGATTTCTTCCACCTCTAAGATTCTATGGGACAGAGAGAAAATCACTGAGATAAAACTTCAACCACATCAATTTAGCCTATTTAAAGAGTGGGGATCTTTATGCCAACTCCCACTTGCATTGACAAGTCAGGTCCCCCTAAGCTACATCTCCCTTTCAAGGTGCTAGGGATCCTCTAGAGTAGTTGAGAGGTTCTTCTCTAATGCTATCAACTCAAGCTCCCATTCTGGTGTGTTCACCCCAGTATCAATGACCAGTGATTAGCACCTTAGTTTCATTTTACTCATTAGGATAAATTAGCTTTCGTAAAGGTTATTTACTGAAATTTACAGCAAGAACAGAAATACAAACATTTTCCCCAATACCTAGGGGTGCACTCTCTCTAGATTACCTTAGTCCTAGGGAAAGTGGGCTCAGTGGTCCATGAAATCTGGCCCCCAGACTTCTGAAGGCCTGTTCTCCAAATCTTTCTAAGTTCACAAGGTTCCAGCCTAGTCAGATAAGACAGGTTTACGTAAGAGCAGGAAAGAACAAAAGCAAAGAGACAAAAAATAGAGCCCTGTATTCGAAGGCCGCAAGTCAATCGAGGCGGGGAGAATAGGTCAGTGGTACTGGTTCTCTCCCTCCAGTCAGAGGCTTATAGCGTTCTTGCCTCCTCAATCAAGCACAGCCAGACAGGAGAAAGAAGAAAGGGATGGAAGGGAAGAGAGAAGGAAAGAGAGATGGAGGAGGAAAGGAGGGGAAAAGAGAAAGAAGGAAGGGGGGGTAGAGAGAGAAGGATAGAGGGAAAGAGAGAGAAAGGAGAGAGAAGGGGGAAGAGAGGGAGGAAAGGAGAGATTTGATTTGGTGCTTTAGTGCCTTTTAATGTCTTTTAAGATACAGTTCTAGCTCAGCAGCCAATCAGAAGATGGTTTCTTCACTACATGATTAGTGGACTGGAAACAGAATACTTGTACAAGCTTCAAAGTCCCTGCAGTAGTTTGCATCAGATCAATCCCACTGTGCATGCTTGTGAGTCCTGGGCTCTTATTGGTCAGTTCCCCTACCCAAATGAAACACATCTCGTTTAACGAAGAGCCCCAAAGTAATTAACATAGGCATGGGTTGAGCCAGGAGGTGGATTGTGTTGAGAGTAGGAGATATGTCATACTGTAGAATCCCCGGTGCCCAATATTTTTATTCAGAAGAAATAAAATCACACATTTTGGTAGACCTTTGAAAAGTCAAGATCAGAGCAGTTTAATGTTGTAGCATAAGTTTAAAACTGTTAAAATTGAATAAGGAAGTGAAGGAGGTCCAGAGAGTGATAAAGCTTGTCCTGTGAAGCTGATCACACATGTGATAAATACATTTTGTGAGGTCCTTGAGGTCTAGGGGCATGGCTTACACAGATTTGTACACAAAGTGCCTAGCATGACCTTCAGTAAATACTTGCTGATGGTGTTCATTCCCCTTTACTACCAGCTGGTCCTTCCCAAGACAGCCTGGGGTGGGGAAGGGACACAGAGAACAAAACTATTCAAAATCAGACCACATCTCAATTTTTTCTGGTTTTAGCACTGACCCCCCCAGGATGGCTTCTTCCTCCTTTCTTCACATGTTGCCCTTTGGTAAATTCCAAAGGACATCACTCACTTAAAATTCACTTGGTCAGTCAGACGGTAAAGTGCTCCAGGGCATCCAGTCTGACCTATCTGCCTATCAGGAACTGGTGCCCTATACCCCTCTAAGAGATGATTTCCAGGCCCTGGCCCCAGAGGATCCCCTATCCTGCTTCCCAATCCAGAAAGGCCCCCAGGAATTTCAGAGAAGTCCTACGGTTCCATTTTAATGAATATTTTTCCATTCACTCACTCACTCACTCACTCATTCATTCATTCATCTGGCCTACTGTTACAAAATGTTCATCTGCAAGGGGGACTCCTCCAAATTCTGCTCTCAGTCCTGACCTCCCCTTCTTGCCATGCTCTATCTCTATCTCCAAGAGTTTAAGGTATGCCCAATTCTTGTTCTCAACTAGCTATTAGTTAACCTTTTCTAGCCTGTTAATGTTAATTAAATTAACTAATTAACAGCTCTGAGTTATTTGAACTTGAAAAAGATAGCAATAGCTCACTTTATATAGCCTTTAAGGTTTGCAAAGGGCTTTAATACATTATTTTACTTGAGCCTCATAACAATTTGTGGAGTAAATGCTACTATTATCCCCATTTTACAGATGAGGAAACTGAGGGTCAGAGAGGTGAAATGATTGTGCAGGGGCCAAGTCCTGAGGTGAGATTTGAATACAGGTCTTCCCAATCATGACTACAAAGCTTTAAGCTAGTCCCATTATGATGGACTGTAAGCTCCCTCCTAAATCAGCAGGTTTTGCAGAGGTAGATGCGTTGGGGGGAATTGAGGGACCACAGACAACACTATCTCTATGTGCTAGTGTGAGTACATTTAAAGAAATGTGTGACATGTGTGCGTCTACCATGCTCACTGATGAGTGATGATGATGCAGAGCCCTGGATTTGGACATCAGAAAACCTTGACACATCCAGACCTTAGGTGCCAATCGTACCTAAATCAGTATATGACCTTAGGCAAGTAAATTCACTTCTCTGAGCCTCAGTTTCTTCACCTGTAAAATGGGGATAATAATATTGGCATTAACTACCTCATAGGGTTTTTGTGAGGGAAATACTTTGTTACCCTTAAATCAAAAGAGGAGTTATTTTGTTAGGTTTGGGTACAGTATGTGTGTACATATTTGTATGAATTATGAAGGAATAGGTACTATATGATAATAATAAAGCTGACATTTACATGGCACGTTATGAACATTTCCTATTTTGATCCTTACAAAATCACAAAATTACTGCCCAGCTATTTAGCCATTAGGTAGACAGGTACCATTACTACCCAGCTATTTAGCCATTAGATAGGCAGCTGAGTGGTAATGGGTAAGAGTTCTGGCACTAGAGTCAGGAAGACTTGAATTCAAAATCTGCCTCAGATACTTACTAGCTGAGTGACCTTGGACAAATCACTCAACCTCTGTCTTCCTCAGTTTCCTCATCTGTAAAAAAGAGGATAATAATATCACTCATCTCCCATGATTATTGTGAGGGCAGAATGAAACCATATTCTATTCATAAAGCACCTTGCAAACTTTAAAGAACTGTGTAAATGCTAACTATCATTGCTATAATCTTCATTTTACAGACAGGAAACTAAGCATCAAAGAAGATGAATGACTTGCTTATGCTTGAACAGCTAGTCAGGATCTGGGGGTGGGATTCAAATGAGGAGTCCTCCTGACTCCCAGTTCAGGCCTCTGTGTGAACTGTGAGCTGTATGTTTTGTGACGGGGTGAGGATATGTGAGTGTCTGTAACATGTGTAAGTGAAACGTGTTATGTATGTGTGTAATTTTCGATGGAGTGCATGTGTGAGCCTCTGTGTGATCTGTTCAAGCACATATATGAATCTGTTAAAGACAATTTACTCAACGCACATTCTGTTCCCCTGAGGGCAAGAATTTGGGGGAAAGGAGAACAAGTGAGTTGCAAACCCCAGGCCTGTCTGCCCAGGCAGGATAAGGAGGGAATCTTTCAACGTGGCTGCTCCTACAGGACAGGTGCCTTCTCCCTCCCCTGGCCCACCTCCCAACTCTTTTCTGAGTAATAGGCTTTTCTGCCAAGGAAGCAACAAAGCCTTTGTGAACACAAAGCCTGGTTCCTGGTTGTACTTACCACTTGTTTTTTTAGAAGGAAAATTGCTGGTGACACTTTCCTTCCCTTTTCCAGAGGGAGCCTTTCAGAACAGATGTGTTTTCACACTGAGGCTTACACCCCGGCAGCACCTAATTATTTCTCAGTATTGTTGCCATAAATCTGGGGAATATTAGAATAATGGAGCCATATGGTGGTATTGTAAGAGGGGAAAAAACCGCCAAAGCCATTGTGTGGGGCAGTGAGTGAAACTGGGGGGAGAGGAAGAAAACGGGAGAGAGGGAGGGAAAAAGAAGAGGGTAGGACAGGGGGGAGAGGGCAGAGGGAAGGAGGAGGGGGAGGGAGAAAAGGGAAAGGCAAAGAGAAATGGAGAAAAGAGAAAAAAGGAGAAAATAGGAGTGAGGAAAAAAGAAGAGAGCAGGAAAGAAGGTGGGGGAGGGCAGAGGGAAGGGGGAGAAAGGGGAAAGGCAAAGAGAGAAATGGAGAAAAGGGAAAGAGGGGAGAGGGAGAAAATGAGAGAGAGCGAGGGAAAAAGAAGAGAGCAGGAAAGAGTGGGGGTAGGTCAGAGGGAAGGAGAGGGAGGGAGGGGGGAAAGGCAAAGAGAGAAATGGAGAAAAGGGGGAAGGAAGGGAAGAGGGAGAAAAAGGGAGGAGGGAGGAGGGAGGAGAGAGTGAGAAAGAGCCTAGGAGAGTGCCAAGGAAGGAGAAAGGGAAGAGGCAGAGAGAAAAATAGAGAAAAGGGGAAGAGGGAAAGAGAGGAGAGGTGGGAGAAGAGGGAGAAAGAAGACAGTAGAGGAGAGACTGGGGGAGGGGAGAGAGAAGGGAAAAGAAAGGGGAAAGGCAGAAAGATAAATGGGAAAAAAGGGAAGAAGGAAAGAGGAAAGGGGGGAAAAGGAAGAGAGATTTAAGAGAGTGAAGGGAAGGGGAGAGGGAAAATAGGAGAAAAGGAGACAAATAGAGAAAAGAAGAGAGGATAATGGAAAAAAGAAGGAGGTTGGAGGTAGAATGGGGGAGGACAATAAGAAGTGGGGGAGAGGGAAAGCAAAGAGAGAGAAGAAGAAAGAGTGAGGGAAAGGAAGAAAAGAAGAGGAAAAGAATGAAAGAGATGGGAAGGAGGAGAGAAATTTGAATTAGGAAATTTCAGATGAGAAGAACTTTGAGCTGAAAAGATGAAAAGATAACAATTCTCTGAGGGTGGAGAAGGGAGAGTCATAATTGTGTGTGAGGTTAGTATGTGAGGCAGGTACAAGGTAGAGGAGAGGCATTGTTTGGTCCCCCCCCCCCCCAATCTCCCTTTAATGACTCTCCACAGTCCATTCACCTGTGTGGGAGTTTCAAGGCTAGACTCATTCTGCTGGAATTAAAAAGCTGATTGAGGCTGAGCTGGACCTAGCAAAAACCTCAGTCTAGCCCTACCTCAGATTAATTTCCACTTCAGCCAACAGATGGACCCCCACCTATTACCATGAGTCACCTTCTCCAGCACCTTCCGGGAGAGCAAAAGACCTGACAGGAGAGGAGAGGTGAGGGGTGAGGAGACAGGATCTCTCTCTCCCTCTCACTTCCTCTCCCCCTTCCTTTCTCTCTCTGTTTCTCTCTGTCTCTCTCTCTCTCTCTCTCCAAACCAAACAACATTAGCATACTTCACTCCTAGTAAGAGAGCTAAACAGCTTTCATTCCTTTAGACAGTATTCAAGGTTGAGCTTGGGAGTGCCTCCTTCCCTTTTATACACAGCATTCAAACATGATCTCCACCATGATGAAATCTGGTGTTTTATCCTATCATTCCAATGATGAGGATCACGATTCCCTGATATCTGGCTATCATTGCTCCAAAGGTAGGGATACTGAGTATAAGGAAAGTTGTTCTGGAGAAACTTGATCAGACTGCTAGATCAATCTAGGTGCCTGGCACATAGAGAGCAGGAAAGAAGGTGGGGGAGGGCAGAGGGAAGGGGGAGAAATGGGAAAGGTAAAGAGAGAAATGGAGAAAAGGGAAAGAGGGGAGAGGGAGAAAATGAGAGAGTGTGAGGGAAAAAAGAAGAGAGATGGAATGCTTTTGATTGTCAGCAGTAATCCTTAGATGAGGCTTGAAAGCTCCAGTAAATAAGGAGAGGAGAAAACGAAAAGAGGAAGGGCAGTCACTCAGGGGAGATGATGGTAGCGGTCATCAGGAAGAAAAGACGATGCTATTTCATGCAGGTTCCAGGAAGAATCCTAGGAGGGACAGAACCTCTAATGGGAAGTTTGGGTGAGAGGGGTTTAGAATGTAATAAAAAGAGTAGGCCTGGGACTCAGAAAACAAAGGACCTCACTTTCCTCTATGCCCAAAGAAGCTCTCCCCTGGACTCTGGGCAGAATTAACAGTGAAGAATCAAGGACAGGCATAGTCTGACCTCAAGAACTGTGTTGGGCTGAAAAGGTTGATAACCTACCCGGGGAAATGAAGGGAGTAAACTGCAAAAAGGTGAAGTCAATCAACCAATAAACATTCAGTCATCAACTACTATGTGACAACACCATGCTAGGCACTGGGAATACAAGTACAAAGATGGAAAAAAGCTCTACCTTTGAGAATCTTACATTCTAACAGGAGTTACAACAAGTACACATATAAATATACACAGCATAAATATAAAATGGATTATACAAATATGTGCAAAACAGTTAAATACAAGGTAGCTCTGGAAGGAGGGCATTAGTAGTTGGGATAATAGGGCTTATATATCTGGAGGACAATCAGAGACTTTGTTCGGTGTTGCAGTAGGAAAAGATCCTAGCAGTCAAAACATTGGGAACCTTCTGTTTGGAAAGTCACACTCTGGGCAAGAGGATATTTCTTGACTAGTCCAAAAAGAATGAATCTTGGTTTTTTATTTCAGCATCAATCCACAGAAGGACATAAAGAAAATGATACAGCTGGATTTGGAGCCCACTGCATTATTTATTATTATTATTATCATCAGCATTAATTTTCAACATTTAGAAGATCCTATTGATGTAATAAATGTGGGTCTTCATTCTATGAAGGTGATTGGAACCCTCTCCCATGCCTTGCTGGACAGGCTTCAAAAGTTACTGTTTGTAGGCAGGGACTATTTTAATTTTAATTTTTGTATCCACAGTGCCTGGCACAAAAATAAATGCTTGTTGAATTGACTTGAACAGAATAAAAAAAGTTAATCACCTAGTGACCATTTCTCTGAGCCTCTGTGAACTAGCTGGGTGACAGGCACAAAGTCTGTAGCCAGGCTTGTAACCTGAGCTTTTCTCTCTTCTAGGACTGGATCATGGACCAGCCTTCAAAAACCCTAGGTCAATTAACAGCTATGGTGAGGCATAAAGCTAGGATTTTAAGGGCGGATCATTAATATTATCAATAACAGTAGTAGCTCATGTTTATATCATGTTTTATACTTTACAAAGTGCTAACAACAATTATCTTCTTTTAACAGATGAAGAAACTGAGACTCTACAATTGGGCCCTTGCCCACAGTCACATGGCCAGTACAGTGGTTGCACCCAGGTCTCTTTGCTCACACTCTTCTAACTCCAAGTCCTGTATCCGTGGTGCCTTTCTACATCCCACTTTACACTTCCTTGATGCTTTAAATTGGTCACTTCAAAACTCTTTCTCCTGGGATGCTCTTAGTAACTCTGAGACATAAGGATTCTAAGGATTTCCATCTGCAAATCTTCAATGTACAAATTAGGATTCACTTTTCCCAAGGAAGGTGAACTCTATAAAGTAAATCATATCTGCATTGTGTTTGTACAAAAGATAGAGAAGAAAAAAAGACAAGAAAACTAAGAGTGTAAGAGGTTAAAGTCTCAGATTGAGGGGGTAGCAGCTGGAGTGCTGGTCTTGAAATTAGGAAGATCAGATCCTGTCTTTGATTTTTACTGGCTCTAGGAACCTAGATAAGTCATTTAAACTCTCAGCCCATTTTCTACTCAGTAAAATTGGAACAATAAGACCAGTGGTACTTATCTCATAACATATAATCCTCTTAAGGATTAAATGAGATAATGTAAATAAAGCCTTTTGCAAACCTTAAAATGCCTATGTAAATGTCAGTTTTATTATTTCCCTCCACTTTTTAAGGTCAATTGGAAGGCTTCGCCTGCACACCAGCACCAACAACCCACCTGGGGAAGTAGATCACCTTACTTGAAGATATGTAGAAACCAGTCCCAGTTCCATCCCTAACCCCCCTTTCTTTCCTTTCAGCAATATCTGAGCTGAAATAAACCAGGAAGAACAGTGATTTGGTAAACTCCAAATTGAACCCAATTGCTAATTATGTCACTGAAGAAAATATCCCTATGCAACATTTGTTCTCTACATGGGTGCCTCACTGATTTTCTGCTTTAAGTCTGGGTCCATCTCCCCCCAGGAATAGAGTGTGGATAGAGAGGAAAGTGCACCATCAGTAAGGGGGATGTTTGGTAACTTGTCCTTGCTAGACTGCCTCAGGACATATCCTTTGTAAAAGTTTATTGATATTAGTTGGTTAATTTATTTTGGGAGGGGCATACCAGATGGGGTCTCATGAGAGATACTATTAGAAATCCCAGCTCCACAGGGTTATCTCTGATGGGAGTAGTTAGCAGCCCTCTGGGGATCCCTCTTTGTCAATCCAAGTAGAAATTGAGTCCTCTCCCTCTCCTCCATATTTCTAATGGCCTTTGTTTTTCTTCCCATCTCAATGTGTGGTGAATCCTAATGTTCTTTCAGTCATACCACTTTGCCACAGTAGGAGATCAAGAGGGCTAGTCTAATCCTAGTATGGGGACTAGTTCTAACCAGGGAACTGTTGTGGTTTAGGAGTGCTGGGAACCCCAAAATTCAAGGGCAAAAGATATGGGTCTGCCTCAAAAGAATTCGACTCAAACCTTCCTTCAGTCAGAGACAAGGTTTATTAAAACATCATTTGGAGTGGGTGAGATTCCTAGTGAGTCTGTGCTATTGGCCAGATTTTAAGAATCTGAGTGATTTAATGGAGACAAAACGGAGCTTTTATACAGAAAAACTGTGAGAAGATCTGGATGTGATCGAGGAGTGGCCAAGTAGTCTGGGGTGCCTGGGAGAAGTAGTCTAGATGAAAGTAAGGGTGGGAAGTGGCTGGGGTTGAGCTGGAGGTAACAGACAATGAAGGGCTGGACTAGGTTAGAGGTAACAGAGAATTGGAGATTGGGGCAGGGTCAAAGCCACCAACACAAGAACAGTTGAAAGCATTATTAACTGGGAAGGGGCAGGTATCCCAGGTGAATACCAGGGACCTGAGAACCAAGGACCTGGTCCACTTGGGAAAGTCCAGGGCCTTTTAGGGGTCCATCATTAATTAATGCCCTACCAGAACTACTGAATAAAGGATCAGAAACAGGAGAAGGAACCTGCACCTTCCTGGAGCTGAGGGTTCAGACAGGGGTATAGTGAGAGATGGGGGTGTGGGAAGTAGTAGTTCAGTAGGGAAACCCTAAAACCCAATGCCAGTGAGCCAGTTCAAGGCCTGAGGGAAGCCACTTTAGCCAGAGAAGCTGGATGCAATCTGAATGAAACATTCAGAGGAAGAGCTTGTATCCTATTTATCTTAGGGGGGGTTTGGACTGTTTCAGGGGAAGTTTGGATTCCAAGTTCCTTTCTGCCAAGTGGATCTCACACAGGCCCTATCCTTTAACCCATGGCCATACAACAGGGAATGCTGGCCTGTTTCCTCTGTGCCTAGAGGAAACAGCTGCTTTTGGTCACTTTTCGAGGTGCCCCGTGATGCAACCAGAGACAACCAAATGGATGAGGGTATTCAGAAAGTTTTTATGCTGCAAACTTAACAATGTTTTTGAGAACCAGACACCTCTCATAGCAAAGGAAACATGTTGTTGTTTTTGTTTCTAATCACATGGCCAAGTCCACATGGGGATGATGTTTAAAGACAGACAACAGCTTGCTGTAGTTTACAGTCAGGCTGGCCACAGAGACTTGGGAGTAGTCAGAGGCTTTCCCTTCCTCTCAGCCAAGAGGCGGGCCAATTCCAGTAAAGGGTCCTTTAATTTAAATTATTTTAAATTATTCTGCTTTATCTTAAAATGAAAATAAAATTTTAAATTATTTTAAAATAATTAAGCTATTCAGAAAAGCCTCTGATTTTTAGGCCTATTCTTTCTTGCAACAGGCTGTTTCTGCTCTAGACATGTCCCCTATGCCTGCTTCTGCTCCCTTTTCCGCACCACCACCCTACGAATATCTGAAATAGTGGGAACCTCCAGTTTCCTAGCTAATTTTTGGTGCCTCTTTGCATAGGACATCAGAAGAAGGAAACTAATCAAAGGTACCCACTAGAGATCCTGACCTTCCCTATAAAACATCTGGCCCTTACACATAGCTAAGTAGCCCCATTGTGTGGGACAGCTTCCATGTTCCCTAGGACCTGGGAGGTGTGAGGACAGCTTGGCACTTGCCTGGGTGCCAGGTCATGTGAAGTGTCTTTATTCAGGGGAATGATGGTGGTAGTTCAAGGGGCTCCCAAGAGCCATTGTTCAATTTTTGATGTGAACATTTACACCTAGAAACTGGCACATACTACAAATCAGGACTTGACTTATTGTTTTCTTGATTATCTAAAGTTAAGAAAGTGCTGGAGAAAATGCTAATAAAACTTAAGAGTGTATCATGTGTACCTTTTTTTTGAGAACTGGTTATTAAATATTTATCAGCATACCACTTCCTCTAGCACACTCAACATCAAGCCCTCCTTTCTCCTTCCTTTTTCTGTCATGACTTTAAAGCCTGCCTCACCTAAGGCCCTACACATTCTCTTCTCCATCTAATCCATCCTACACAAACTGCCAGATATAATAACCTTCCTTAAATAATCTTCCTTAAACACGGCTTTTAGCATCTAATGATATTTTAAAACTTTCAATGGTTTCCACTGCCTACCTGATAAAGGCAATCTACTTAGACTACACCACAGAATGAAAACTGTTGGAACTGTTAGGTTTTTCAAAAATTTAACTGTTATATCTCCAGCACCTTGCTTAGTACCTGATGAATATTAGGTGCTTACTAAATGCTGTAAACTAAAAATTAATTAATCAATTAATTAATTAAAATTGCTTGGCAAATGATTGACTTGAGGCCTACTACAAATCTGGTTCCAACCTACCATTCCAACATTATTTCCCAGGACTCACTGCTCCCCCCACACTCACCCCTGACTCGAAAATTCTCCTTACCAGTTAAAACAGTCCACAGACCTCCCTGCCAATACAACTTGACCTTTCTTGTCTGAAATGCCTTCCCTCCCCTCTCTGCCTATCTAATCTATACTTATCCTTCAAGGCCCAGGTCAGATTCCCACCTCCTTCCTGGAGCTTTCTGTGACCAACGTAGCTGGGAGTAGTATCTCCCTTCTCTTAACGCCTCCTTTGGCACTTGTTATCTGGACCATTCATTTGGCATGTGTCAACCAGTCATTTGGCATGTGTCATATGCTTCTCTGTATTGTTAGTTATCTTTTCATATGTATATGTGGGTGGAAGTTCCTGGGAGGCAGATTTTTAGCTCAATGCAAAAAAGAATTTGCTCACAATTAGCTGGAATGGGATGTGGCTGTTCTTCTTGTTCATGGGGAATTGGATTTCTAAGAGTTCCATGACCTTGGGCAAGTCATTTCCCCAGAGGCAACACAGTACAGTGGGAAGAGAACTGAACTTGGAGTTTGGAAATCTGGGCTCTAGTCCTACTTCTGGGACTAACTTTCCTTGTGGGTATGGACAAGGCACAACCTCCCTGGAGTTTACTTGCTTTCCTCTAAAGTAAAATGGGGGTAGGGTAGGAAGTCATCTAAGGATCCTTCCTGGGCCAACTTTCTATAAATCTGTAAGTCTCTCTGAGTCTCAGTTTAAAACAAGACCAACTGACCTCTCAGACTCTTTCCAACTTTAATGACTTATTAATTTCAGCTAGATTCTACCCTTCTGTGTCTTACAGGCATAGTGTATAAGTTGATTAAATGTGTGAGTTGTGAAGTGTAGTGTAATGGAAAGAACACTGCATTTGGAGTCATTACTAACAATAGAGAGAAGCATATGACACATGCCAAATGAATGGTCCAGATAACAAGCCAGGGAAGAGGAGTTAAGAGAAGGGAGATACCACTTCCAGCCAGGCAGGTCAGAGAAAGCTCCAAGAAGGAGGTGGAACCCCTACCTGGGCCTTTAAGGATTAATAGATTTCATCTCTTTGGGGTTCAAATCCTGCCCGGGTGACCTTGCTAAGTCATTGCCCTCCTTTGGGCTTTAGTTTCCTCATATATAGAAAGAAGGGATTGGCTTAGATCTGAGTTCTTGGCCTTTTTGTGTGTCATATGTCCCTTTGAAATTCTGGAAAGCCTACGGACCCCTTCTCAGAATAATGTTTTTAAATTCATAAAATAAAGCACATAGGATTACAAAGAAACTGGTTATATTGAAATACAGTTAACAAAATATTTTTTTAAAAAAAGTTCATAGACTCCTAGACGAGATGATCTCTAAAGCCCCTCAAGGCTCTAAATCTACAATCCTATGTCTTCTGAGGCAGTTAGGTAGCTCAGTGGATAGAGGGCTGGGCTTGGAGTCAGGAAGACCTAAATTCAAATCTGGCTCTGACATTCACTAGCCGTGTGACCCTGGGCAAATCACTTAACCTCTGTTTGCCTTAATCCACTGGAGAAGGAAATGGCAAACCAATCCAGTATCTTTGACAAGAAAATCCCACTGAGGGTATGGTCCACAGGGTCACAAAGAATCAGACGTGACTGGAAAATAACAACAACCATCTCTTAGAATTCTTCTCATTCCACATAGTTGTTTTTTGTTTGTTTGTTTGTTTGTTTGTTTGTTTTTTTGTTAGGCAATGGGGTTAAGTGACTTGCCCAGGGTCACACAGTTACTAGTGTTATGTGTCTGAGACATTCCACATAGTTTTGCACAAAGTAGGTGGTTGATGAATATTTGGTGGTTAATTGTGCATCTTCTATTGCTATACATTAGATTGTTTTACTTTATTTTTGAATTTTAAAAAATTCCTGATGTACATCCTCATTTTCAGAGCACTTTCATGTACATTATGTCATTTAATACTCACATAACCCATATGTGATAGTTAGGGTAGGTATTTTTATCCGTACTTTGTATTTGAGGACACACATGCTCAGAGAGGTTGTGGTTTGCCAAGCTGATTAGTGGCAGAGCTGGTGTGGGCCTCCAGGTTATCTGGTTCTCTTTCCACTAAACCACATTTGGCACTCACTGGCCGCTTTTAGAAATCTTCTCAAATTACTTCATATGTCAACATTTTCTTTTTATTTTCTTTCTCTTCAATCTGACTAGAATCCAAACTTCCTATGGACACAGACCACAGGTTCTAAACTGTTTTGTACTTGTTTTTTTGAACAAAATAGGGACCAGTGTAGTGGAAAAAGTACTTGGTTCAGAGGTGCAGAGGACCTGGATTCAAATTTCAGCTTTGCTACTTTTTACCCATGTGACCTCATCTGTAAAAAAAGGATGTTAGAAAGAACGGGGAAAGGGGGGGCAGGGCTGGATGAGGCTTACTCCTAGAGTCTCTTTTAGCATTTGAACTCTCCAAGTCAGTCAATCAGGCAACAAGCATGTATTAAGCACTTACTGTGGGTCAGTCACGGTGCTAAACTCAAGGAGTACAAAGAAGGGCAAGACTTGGTCCCTCCCCACAGAAGCTCATATTCTAAAGTAGCTCCAGCATGGCAGGACAAATGGACAGAATGTGAAAGGAAGATGGAGGATCACAGACCAATATGTAAAGGGCAAAGAAGCTCCTTCTGAGACCATAAACTCCATTCTAAATGTGAGCTAAAGGAAATGGGGTTGGTGGGACCGCCCACCTGCTTCCCGTGACTCAGTGAGTCACCCCCAGTTTGATTGAGAACCTGCTCTTCTGCCTCACCCAATCTAATAGTTTTTAAGGAAACCCCGAAGCTAACAGCACTCCCACAAAACCACAGACCTCAAGGGGCCGGTGTTATGGCCTGCCTATTCCTCACTCTTCATTCCAGCCCTTTGTTGCTGTTGTACATAACCATCAAAGCTCCATTTCATTCCAAGTCATTAAATTTCTACAATGCATGGGGGGCACCCAGTGAAAAATAGTCTCTGCCCTCTAGGTGCTTCCAGTATGAAGGGTGCTAAGCGAACACAAATCATTATAAGTTAGAAAATATTTAAATGCCTAAGGGATACTAAATAAATTGGCCTGAGGAATTTCAGGAGGAAGAGAATCACTGCTGGGAGGGGAGGGGAACCAAGGTGGGTTCCAGGTAGAACATGGCTTAACTTGGCCTTGGAGGAGGGAAATGGTGTTAGTAAGCTTGAGGGCAGGAGAGGAGTTCATTCCAGACATGGGGTACCATATGCCCAAAGGATCGGTCAGGAGACTGGGACAATGAGTTGTCTAGTTCCAATGCAATATACAGTGTAGGAAAAATAATGATATGAGATGGATTGGAAAGATAGCTTGGAGCCATATTGGAATGGACCTTGAGGCTAAATAGTTTGAATTTTATCCTACAGCCAGGATTGTGCCAGCTCACAAAGGCTGGGAAAACTGGTTGTTAAATTTCTATTGGAAACATTTGCACCTTGGAAATTGGCAAACTCTACTCATCAAGGCTTGATTTATTGTTTTGCTGATTGTCCAAATTTGGAAAAATGATGTATAAAATGTTAATAAACAGATTTAAAGTATGCTCTATTTAGAGTATCACCTCTTAAATATTTACCACTTCTATAGCCTTTTAATGTTTCTAAAATACTACACAGGCATTATCTCATTTGATCTTCCCAATAACTCTTTGAGGTAAGTGCAATTATTATTATCATCCCCATTTTACAGATGAGGAAACTGAGGGTCAGAGGAATGAAATGATTTCCTTAGTTACATAGCGAGCAAGTGCCTGAGGCAGGATTCAAACTCAGGTCTCCCAGATTCCAAATCCAGCACCCTATCTACTTACTCCACTCAGCTACTTCCTTGTATATAGACAATGGAGAGTCATTAAAGCTTGGTGAGTAAGAAAGTGACAGGGACTTAGAAATTGATTGCCCCACAGCAGCTGTGTAGTGGAGGGACTGAAGAGGGAAGAGGCTTGAGGCAGAGAAGCCATCAAGACGGGCAGGTATTACAATGGTCAAGCCAAGAGGCCATGAGGGAGTCTACTGGAGTTGTAGCAGTAGACTGGAAATAAACATATATGCACTAGAGATATTTTGAAGGTGGAATCCATAGGATTTAACAACTGGTTAGAGATGTAGGAAGCAAGGTAGAGGGAAGAGTCAATAATGACACTGAGGTTTCCAGCCTGGATGATTGGGAAAATAGCAGAAAAGGTAGGTTTGGGAGAGAAGATGATGGATTTAATTTTAGACATGTTGTATCTGAGATGTCAGCGACTTATCATGGTGAAAATGTCCATCAGGAAGTTGGAAATAGGAGATTTGAGCTCGGAGGTGAGTTAGAGTCTAAAGAAATCAATTTAGGAGTCATTTGTATAATAGTAATAATAGAAATCATGTGAATGGATGAAATTGCCCAGGAAGAGAGTTAGAGAGAAGAAGGACAGAGGATGGACGAGGAATGGGGAAAGCCTCATTTTTAAAGAGTAGGGGAAGGAAGAAGAACCAGTAAAGGAAGCCAAGAGAGATTGAGAACCAGGAGAGAGCAGTACTTTAGAAATTAAGGGAGGGAGAGTATCAAGAAGCTGTAGCTCATTAGCAATATCAAGTGCTGAAGAAAAGTCAAGGAAATAGAAGACTGAGAAGAGGCCAGTGGAATCAAGAGGGGACTGGTTATCTTGAGATAACTCTTGAGAAAGAGTAGCGAGGATGGAAGCCAAATTGCAAGGGACTTATCAGATCAAGTAGGTTTCTCAGAGGCACCTGAAGTTGGGGTTGGGGGTGGGTGAGAAAGAGAAAAGAACAAAAATTAGCAAACCATTTATGGGTCTTATTGATTCATCAATTGTTCCTCTCCTGCTCAAGATTCTGTAAGTGCTCTCTATTATTTGCCACCTCAAGTTGAAATTCATCAGTTTTCAAGGCCTTTCAGTCTAGTCATATCCTATCTCTTTAGCCTCATTTCCCCATTACCCATCATTATACCATCTTCTCCAGCCAGGCCATTCTCTAATTTAATCTCGTCATCTCGTCAGTGTTTTTCATGCTGTTTGCCTTGCCTGAGTTTGTATCTTTTTCACCCTTTACCTATTCAAATCCTATCCATCCTTCAAAGTCCAGTCCAGGGCTCAGCCTCTCCAGGAAGTCTACCTTGACCATTCCAGGCTACACTCACTCATCTTGCCCTTCTCTGAATTCTTACTGCATTTATACCCTGAAGCACAGATTAGCCTTTGATTTCTCCCTAGTTGTTTCCTGTGTGTTGGTTCTATCTCCCTAGGGAAATTCTGAGCTCTTGAAGCTGGGAGGTAGGGTGGGGAGAGACCTGTCTCAGTCTTTTTTGTCATCCTCATGGAATCTAACCCCGGGTCTATTGCAAGGTCCTTGGTCCCACCTCGATCTGCTCCTGATCTAGCCACTCAAAAATTCCTTAGCCATTGAATCATACATGGAGTAGGAAAGAGTATGTAAGAAAAAGCAGCAAAATACCAAGGCTAAGGTCAGATAAGCACAGACGCACTAGGCTTACTCATAGGACCAAGAATGGACCTCTGGGGCATGGATGTAGGTAGTCAAGGAAGGGAGGTTAAGGATGGGATAAAGCTTCAGAAATCTGGTGACCTTATTCTTCTCCAGGGGTTCTCCTACTCTGATTTGTGCCAGGGCTCTGCTCAAAGCATCCATTTCTCTCATTCTCAGAATGTTGTAAGATCATAGGTCTGGAAGGGATCTTATAGACTAGAGGAAGATAATCAAAGGATTTGTATGTTGTTTTTTTTTTAGTATAGAGAATCCTGGTATGTGAACTCCTATTACCCCAAATTTCAATCCATCTATGACTTTATAGATAAGTCCTGGGGAGTAGCCTGAGGTGCCTATAAGCTAAATTATGTGTCCAGAGTCACACAGTAAGTTTTGAATGTAGGATATGAACCCAGTTCTCTCTGGCTCTAAGTCTAATACTCTACCATACAACACTGCCTCTCTCACATATGGATCAATAAAATCCAATACTGGAAGAGACTTGAGAAGGAACCCTATTTGATGCAGGAATCCTTTCTGTAAAGTACTCAACAAGTCTCACCTCTACTTGAACACCTCCATTGATGAGGAACTCACTGTCTTCCATATATGTCTTGAATATGGTCCCTTCTACTCTGATGATGCCACCACCCTGGTGCAGGCCCTCATCTCCTCACCTCTAGACTGCTGCAATCCCCTGCTACTTAGTCTGCCTACCACAAGTCTCTCCCCACTCCAGCCCATAAAGCAGCCAAAGTGATTTTCCTAAAGCACAGGTCTGACCACATCTCCTCCCTACTCAACAAACTCTATGACCTCCAGGATCAAATACAAAATCTTCTCTTTGTAACGCAGAGCCCTTCACAAACTAGCCTCACTCCCCACCCCCACCCCCACCCCCCTTTTCAATCTTCTTACATGTCACACCCTGTCATGGTACTCTTCAATTCAGTGACACTGACCTCCTAGCGGATCCATGAATAAAACATTCCATCTCTTAGCTTCAGGCACTTTCACTGTAGTCCTCCATGCTTTGAATGCTCTCCTTCCTAATCTCCTCTTACTGGTTTCCCTGGCTGCCTTCAAGCCCCAGCTAACATCCTGTCTTCTACTGGAGGGCTTTCCTAATCCCTTTTAATTTTAGTGTAGTCTTCTGCTGATTATTTCCCATTTATCCTGTGTATAGCTTATTTGTACAAAGTTGTTTGAATATTTTCTCCCCCATTAGATTGTGAGCTCCTTGAGCTGTCTTTTCTCTCTCTCTCTTTCTCTCTCTCTCTCTCTCTCTCTCTCTCTCTCTCTCTCTCTTTATCCCTAGTGGTTAGCAAAGTGACTGGCAAAAAGTAGATAATAAATGCTTACTGACTAATGGACTAACACAGAATTCTCTGTATCATCAGAGAAATCAGAACTATGAAAAAGTAAAATCAATTGACCTTGGCAACAGATTGCATATGGATGGGAGAGATGGTGAGAGACAGTGAGGAGTCCAGGATAACATATCATGAGCCTGGGGGAACTGGTAGGACAGTGGTGTTCTCCACAGTAATACAAATACAAATACAAATAGTCCAGGCAGTTCCAGACTTCAAGGAGTTTACATTCTAATAAGGGAAGGCAATACATATAGGGGTGTGGTGGTTAGGGAGGAGAGTTTTGGCCAGGGAAGTCAGAGGGATGGTAATTGGCAACATAGGACAATTTGTTGACGTGTGCTTTCCAGGAATGGTAGTATTGATTTGATGACTATTTTCAGAACTAGGGTTGAAAAGGGACATATGGGGGTAGGAGCAGTATGCACACAGCAACATGGCATGAGGACAATTGGGAAGTAGTGTGAACACTCCCTTTTGAGAAGCCTAGGGTCCTTGGACAGGAGCGGGAGTGATGGCAAGATATATGTGATCTACCCACTAATAGAAATGTCACTTCCTTGCAGGCAGGGACATTGCTATTTTTCTATCCTCAGTAACTAATACATGGTGGAGGAGGGGGAATTAGAGGTACGGGGGAGGGGGGGTGACACTTATTAAATGTAACAGCATTTTCCTAATACCATTTCTTTGTTTTTATCACATTTCTGCCACCAACTGTCTGACTTTAGATATTTCACTGGACCTATTTCTTTATCTGTAAAATGTAGGGGTGATACAGGAAGTGGAATTCACAATAGTAATTCCCTTCTATTTTTCATTGGGCAGAATACCTCTGGAATATCTTATGTGATTCTGGGCACCACTTTATAGGAAGGACGTTGACAAGCTGGAGCAAGTGGAGAGAAGATGAGTACTAGAACCCTATTATATAGGAAATGGTTGAAAGGAAATAGAGCTATTTGACCTGCAAACATAAAGGTTCAGGTGAGCCACACTGACTGTCTTCATGTATTTAAAGGAGTGGCAAAGAGTGCATAGATGTGATCTGTTATCGCCTAGAAGAGACAACTAGAACCTATGGGCAGAAGACACCTTCAACTTCTGAGGTTCCCTTGGATTTGATTAATCCATATATAAGACAGTATGGTGAACAGGATGCTGGACTTGGAATCAGGGACAAATCAAGAAATGCCTTTCGTCAAAGAGGGTATTTCAAGTGAGCCTTGAAGGAACCTAGGGGTTCCAAGGAACAGGTAAGGAAGGACAGCACTTCAGGCATGAGGGAAGGAGGAATCACCTATGCAAAAGCATAGGGGTGGGAAATGAACTGTTGTCATCTTGGCTTTGGGGACATCAAGTAGATCAGTGTGACTGAAATGCATAGCAGCTGAGAGGGACTAATGTGTAATCAGCCCATAAAGAGTTTTGAGCCAAGTTGAGAGGGGACTTTAAATACCAAACAGAGGAGTCTATATTTTCCTCTATAGGCAATAGTGAGCCACAGGAGCCTCTTGAGTAGAGGAGTGATATGGCCAAATTTGGGCTTTAGGAATATCAATTTAGCAGATGTATGGAGGATAGATAAGAAAGGGAAGAGGCTGGATTTTGGGAGACCATTTGGAGACCATTGTAATAACCCATTCAAGAGATGATATGGGCCTGAACTAAGGAAAGAGTTGGATGAATGGCATTAAAAATGCCATAAAAATGGCATTAAAAACACCATAAAAAGGGGCAGCTAGGTGGCGCAGTGGATAGAGCACTGGCCCTGAAGTCAGGAGTACCTTAGTTCAAATCTGGCCTCAGACCAAACACTTGACACTAGCTGTGTGACCCTGGGCAAGTCACTTAACCCCCAACTGCAAAAAAAAAAAAAAAAAAAAAAAAAACATAACAAGCCAAGTTAAAAAGTGTTTTTCAGTGTTCACCTTTGTCTTGAGCCCTAGGCCACTGCCTGCCTTGCCCAATACTAGCCCTGGCTCTGATTCCAAGTGTAAATAACAGCAACACACACATTCATATGAAAAAAAAAAAGCTAACAATACCAAGCAATGTATAGCTGTGCTCAATGAGTGGTACAGACAATTAGGGCTGCAGAGAAAAGAAAGATGTCTGTGGATAGGCTGATCAAGGGAGGCTTTGAAGAGGGTGGATCTGAAAGATGGTTAGGCTTTGGAGAGATTGGCAACTTGTTAATGTCTCCGAAAATGCTGACTTTCAACATTTACTCAAGACTTCTGCCCTAATAAGAAGCCCTAAACGGAACCTGAGGATATAAAAAGAAAAGATGTACTAGAATTACAGTCTTTAGAGTTCCCTTTACTTTGTTTAGAAAGTGTTTACTTAAAGAAAATCAGCATTGTTTACTCAAAAGCAATGGCTCCAGCGAGGGTGTGGAATTATCAGTGAAAGCTGGGGCTTTAATCAATTGCAGTTAGGTGACTCAAAGCTTGTCTCTCATCCCCTTTAGGAGGTGGATAGGGCATGTTTCATCTCTAACATGAGGAGGGGAAGAGGAAAATTTGCTGTCCCTGGAAAGTTCCCACAGAAATGGTTTGGCTGGGGTTGGGGCAGGGGCATAGAGGAAGGGGGAGAGCTTCAAAGGTGATATGATCATGGGACATCACCTCATGAAAGACATTTTAGGATAAAGCCCTCTCCAGGCTTAGCTGAATGGGGCAAAAAGGAGATAGGAGAGAAAATCTGTCTTTAAGGAGGACTGTGGGTGGCAATAACATCTGCACAGGTGGCCTAATGCCCAAAGTAGGGAGATTTAGGTCCTTCATATTTGTGATGTCTTATCTGGACTAGATGGTCAGATCATTAAGAGTGAAGACTGCTTTTTTTTCCCTCCCCTCTTCCTGGGAATCCTCACCCTAGTGCGTAGTTCAGGACTACATATGATGTTAGTATTCAGAGAATATTAAGAGACTGGAGGAATACTTTAGCAATGATTATAGATCTTTCTCCTTACCTCATCATCTAAGTCATTTCTCGTGTTCCAGGCCTTAGGTCTAGTCTACAAACATATCACAAATGCTGTAGCAGGATAGCCCTGTGACTTCCTCCAACCCAGCAGTCTGACTCAGATGGAGGTGCTAAGGGATGACTTAGGGGAGGATGTGGAGGCTGGCAGTGACGTTAATCTCAAAACAACATTCCTGCCAGGGTTATTTAGTGTGTGGGGCAATCTCCCTCTCCCGTCCAAGGAGGGAACTGGTCAATTTTGAAGATTATTGTTGTTGATGAGTCCTTTCAGTCATGTCTGACTCTTCATGACCCCATTGGGGTTTTCTTGGCAGAGATAATAGAGTGGTTTGCCATTTCCTTCTCCAGCTCATTTTACAGATGAGGAAAGTAAGGCAAACAGGGTTAAGTGATTTGCCCAGGGTCACACAGCTAATAAGTGTTTAAAGTCAGATTTGAACTCATGAAGATGAGTCTTCCTGACACCAGGTCCAAGGCTCTATCCACTGTGCCACCTAGCAGACAGATTATACTCTCCTCCTCCCCCCTTTTTTTTTGGTGAAGGTTATACTCTTGCACAAAAACTTTGAAAGGACTTTGATCTATGCAATGATAAACCAAAATATTAGAGGAGCAAGTTATCTACCTCTGGACTTGGGGTGCAGAATAAACCACACAGTTTTTGGATGTGGCCAATGAATGGATTTGTATTGCTTGACTATGCGTATTTGTTAGATGAGTTTTGACTTTCTTTCTTTTTCAGTGGGGTTGGAGAAGGAGAAGTAGAAGGGAGAGAAAACATTTTTGTTAATTGAAAAAAAATTAAATAAAAAAAATACTCATACTTGGTCACTGCATCAGCCCTGTAATCCCTATGAGACATGTAGTTCTCTTGAAAGAAAGTTAAACTTGGATACACAGTCTAGTCTCAGAAGGAAGAAAACTCAGTGGAAAGATTTCCTGAGAGGGGATTCTGTGAAATAGAAGCAGGTAGGAAATCTCTGATGTTCATGAGTATGACCTTTACACATTTCTGAATCCTTTACTTGGGGTAAGGGTAAGTCCCTTTGCCTCCTCTATTCCTGCCCCACCTCCAACCCCAACACCATGGTGATTCATTTACCTGGTATCTAGGACTGTGCTAAAGGTGTGGCCATGAGAAACATACTTCAGACACACGCATTAGGTACACTGATTTCACAGCTGTACACAGAACAAAATGAAAAGGGGAAAGATTGGAGGCAGGGAGACCAATTAGGAGGTTACTGTAATAGTCCAAGGGAGAGGAGATGAGAACCTAAATTAGGTGCTGCTCATGTGAGTGGAGAGAAGGTGACAGATGCAAGAGATGTTGTGGTGAAGGTACAATTGATAAAACTAGAAGAGGAAATTCAAGAAAGACTCTTCTGTTGCAGAACTGAGTGACTGGAAGAGTGGTGGCGCCCTCAAAAGAAATATAAAGTGGGTGGTTAGAAAATGGGATGAGTTCCCTCTTGGACCTGTGATTTGGAAGTCATTTGTGTGGACATGATAACTGAACCCATGACCAATGAGATCACCAAGGGAGAGAGGGGGGAGAAAGGAAAATGTTTGGAATAGTATTCCAACCCTGACATTCAGAGCAAACAACAGCTGCCTACTTCACCAGGAGACTAAGGTCATTTGATATGACTGCCCTTAACTTCCTTCTACTAGCTCATCCTCAAAACTTCTCAGCCCTGACCCATTCTCCCCTCCCTTTTGTCTTAGCTAAAGAGGTACCACTAATCCTTGCTAAATCTAAATCTTCTACCTACAGCTTTTATTCTATTTCTTCTGTGGGTCCCAGCTCAAGACACACTTGATCATTGCTTGGGTTTTGATGGCTCAGAGTGACTGTAAATACCAATTGATTCTGTTATGGTCAGAAACCTGAGGGTCTTCACCTCTCAGATTGATTTTTTTTTTTTGAGTAAGTGAAAGAGGCCAGTTTTGGGGGGTTTTTTTTGCCTCTTTTCTTGCCTAGCCTTAATCACTAAATGGGTGTGGTCTCAGACAAACTGAGACTTGGGAAAGACCCTAGCTCAAAAAGGCCACGATCTCCCACTGCATCCAGGGCCATCTCTAATTGTCCTGATCTATGTCTTGTCGCTGGACCCAGATGGTTCTGGAAGAGAGAGTGAGGCTGGTGACTTTGTACAACCTTGCCTCACTTAAATCCAATTAACTTGCAAGTCATGACATCTCCTTCCTGATGTCATTTGTCCTCTTCAAGAATGAAGGACAAACAACAACAACAACAACAACAGTTTTTCATGTATTGACAATTTCTTTTGCCATTGGCTCCTTACCATCTGTTAAAAAAAAATACTCAGTTCTACAATATCCTTTTAAAAAAATCCTCCCCTGGACCATTTTATTTGGTCTAGCTCTCATTGTATCTCTTTTCTTCCTTTTACTGCAAAGCTGCCTAAAAATTTGTCTATGCCAGATACCACCACTTCTTTACCACCCACTCTCTCCTCAGCTGAAATTTGATTTCTGGCCCCATAGCTCAACTGGAACTTTTGCCTCTCAAAGGTCATCAATGATCTCCTAATCATAGATCCAATGGCATTTTTCCAATCTTCATCCTTGACCAAGACACTGTAGTTTTTGACACTTGAACCACCCATTTCTGTATACTCTTTCTTCTTTTGTTTCATAGAAACCAGATTCTTACTCTACCCTTCTAACATCTCTTCTGTCTACCTCACTAGCTCCTCATCCTCTTCTCAAATAGGTGTTTCCCACTCCCACCTGTCCTTGTCTTGCCCGAGGAACCACAAGGGACAAGAGTGTTGGCTGTGTTGGGGACTTGGTTGAGGCTCAGGGGCAGAGAAGAATACCTGAAGTCACTCATAGACTCAGGTTTGAGCCAGAGAAGCAGTGACCACACCTGGCTTTGGATTATAGAACATCAGAATATTTAAATTTAGAGATGGAGCTGAGAAAACAATAGTACAAAAAACCTGAAGCCTGAGACATCATCCCTCACACCCCAGGAGAAGAGACCGACCCTAACATAAAGTTAACAGCCAAGAAATAGGCCATTATTTTTTTTTTAAAGAGCAGACAACAGAGAAAGAACCCAACAATAGATAGCCACCGTGGTGATAGAAAAGATTAGGGTTCAAGCTCAGAGGAAGAAAATGAAGTCAAAACAGCTACTTGTAAAGTTTCAAAGAAAAATGTAAAATGGCCATAAGCCCCAAAAGAGTTCTTGGAAGAGCTTAAAAAGGACTTTAAAAGTCAAATAAGAGAGGTTGAGGAAAAATTGGAAAAAGAAATAAGAGTAATATAAGAAAATCATCAAGAGAAAAATCAAATTATCAAAAGAAAGTCAATCAATTAGAAAAAGAGATCCAAAAACTTACAGAAGAAAATAACACTTTAAAAATTAGAATTAGGCAAGGGGAAGCTAATGACTTCATAAGACATCAGGAAATAATAAAACAAAATCAAAAGAATGAAAAAATAGAAAAGAATGTGAAACATCTCATTAGAAAAACAACTGACCTAAAAAACATCGAGGAGAGATAATATAAGAATTGTTGAACTACTTGAAAGTTATGATTTAAAAAAGAGACTCTACTCTACTTCAAGAAATTATTAAGGAAAATTGCCCTGAAGTTTTAGAACTAGAAGGTAAAATAGAAATTGAAAAAAATTTACCTATCATCACCTGAAAAAGATCCCAAAATGAAAACTAACAGGAACTTCATAGCTAAGTTTCAAAGCCCCCAAGTCAAGGAGAAAATACTACAGCTAACTAAAAAGAAATGATTTAAATATTGTGGAGCTATAGTCAGGATAATACAAGATTTAGCACCTTCTATATTAAAAGACAAAAGGGTGTGGAATATGATATTCCAAAGAGTAAAGGAGCTGAGTTTGCAACCAAGGATAACCTACCCAACAAAGCTAAGTATAGTCCTGCAATAGAAAAAATGGCTATTGAATGAACTAAAGAACTTTCAGGTATTCTTAAGGAAAAGACCAGAATTGAACAGAAATTTTGACTTAAAAGAATTAGGAGAAACATAAGAAGGTAAATGTGAAAGACTGATTATAAGGGATCTAATAAGATTAAATTATTTACTTCTTATATAGGAAAATGATATTTGTAATTCTTAAGAATGTTATCATTACTGGGGTAGTTTGAAAGAGTTTACATAGATAGAAGGCTTGGGATTGAGTTGATTATGATAGGATGATCCTAAAAAATAAAATTGGGGAGGGAGAAGTAAAATGGAGCAAATTATCTCATACAAAAGATGTATGAAAGGAAAAAAAAAACTGTTACAGTGGAGGGGAAGATGAGGTAGAGGGCAGGTAGAGCAGTAATCTCATAGGCACTGTGTTAAAGAGGGAATAACATATACATCTAGTAGAGTATAAAAGTCTTCCTAACTTACAGAGAAAGAGGAGGGCTAGGGGATAGGATAAGACTCTTAGAAGGGTATGTAGATTAGGGAGGCAGTTGTTAGAAGTAAATTAGACTTTTGAGGAGGGATAGGAGAGAAGGATAAGTAGTGAAGAAAAATAGGATGGGGGAAATACACAACTAGTGATTATAACCTTGAATATGAATGTGATGAATTCACCCATAAAACAGAAATAGATAGAAGAATGGATCAAAAACTAGACCCAACAACATGGTGTTTACAAGAAATATTTAAAAAGGAGAGACACACATAGAGTAAAAATAAAGGGCCAGGGTAGAATTTATTATGCTTCAAATGATGTAAAAAAAAAAGCAAGCATGACAATCATAATCTCAGACAAAATTAAAACTAAAATAGATTTAATTAAAATTTTAAAAGGGAAACATAAATGAATTATAGGTGGAAATATATAGCAAAGCTATAATACTAGTGGATTTCAACCTGGGAGTTTACCTGCCAAGACAAAATGAGGAACTATATAAACATAACTAGAAAATACTTTTCATACAAATAAAGTCAGATTTTAATAATTGGAGAAATATTAATTGTTCATGGGTGGGCCAAGCCAATATAAGAAAAATGACAATTCTACCTAATTAATCTTCTCATTCAGTACTATGCCAATTGAATTACCAAAAAATTATTTGAGCTAGAAAAAATAAAAAAATTCATTTGGATGAACAAAAGGTCAAGGATCTCAAAGGAATTAATGAAAAAAATATAAAGGAAGGAGGTCTAGCACTGCCAGATCTTAAACTGTATTATAAGGTGGTAATCATCAAACTATCTGATGCTGGCTAAGAAGTAGAATGGTGGATCTGTGGAACAGAATTGATATACAATGCATAGTAGTAAATGATTATAGTAACCTTATGTTTGATAAATGCAAAGATTTAAGCTTTCGTGATAAGAATTCACTACTTGGTAAAAATTGTTGGGAAAACTAGAAAGTAGTCTGGCAAAAACTAGGTATAGACCAATATCTTACACCATTTACCAAAATAAGGTAAAAATGGATACATGACCTAGATATAAATAGAGATATAAGAAAATTAGAAGAACATGGAGCATATTACCTATCAGATTTATGAATAGGAGAAGAATTTATGAATAAGCAAGATAAAGAGTTTTGTGAAATGTAAAATGGATAATTTTTATTACATTAAAAAGATTTTGTGCAAATGTAGCCAAGATTAGAAAGAAAGCAAAAAATTGGGGGAAATGTTTATAGATAGTTTCTTGGATAAAGGCTTCATATCTCAGACACATAGAGAACTTTGTCAAATTTATGAGAATATGAGTCATTCCCCAGTTGATAACGGTCAAAGGATAGGAACAAGCAGTTTTTGGAAGAAGAAATCAAAGCTATATATAGTCATATGAAAAAATGCACTAAATCATTATTGATTAGAGAAATGTATATCAAAACAACTTTGAAATGTTCCCTCACACCTATCAGATTGGCTAAAATGATAGATGGGGAAAATGACAAATGTTGGAAGGGATGTGTAGAAATTAGGACCCTAATACACTGTTGGTGGAAGTGTGAACTGATCTAACCATTTTGGAGAATAATCTGGAATTTTGCCCAAAGAGTTATCCAACTGTGCATAGTCTTTGGACCCAGAAATACCATTATTAGGTCTGTTTCCCAAGGTGATCAGAAAAAAGGAAAAGAATCTATATGTTCTAAAATATTTATAATGCTCTCTTTGTGGTGGCAAACTAAGGGGATGCCATCAACTGGAGAATAGCTAAACAAGTTGTGGTATATGATTGTAATGGAATACTACTGTGCTGTAAGAATGATGAGCTGGGGGCAGCTAGGTGACCCAATGATTAGAGCACTGGCCTTGGAGTCAGAAGGACCTGAGTTCAAATCTAGCTTCAGACACTTGACACTTCCTAGCTGTGTGACCTTGGGCAAGTCACTTAACCTTGATTACTTCACCAAAAAAAAAAAAAGAAGAGAAAAAAAAGAAATGATAAGCTGGTTGATTTAAAAAAATATGAAAAGACTTGCATGAAATAATGAAGAGTAAAACAAGTAGAACCAAGAGAACATTGTACACAGTAATAACAATTTTGTTTGAAGGATAATTGTGAATGACTTAGCTATTCTGAGTTATATGAAAATTCAAATCAACTACAAAGGATCTATGAAGGAAGATGCTATATACCTCTAGGGAAAGAACTAATATATGGAACCATGTATTGTATGGTTTCACATATATATCTGTGTCAGATGTTGGCTTTCTCTAGCGTGGGGTTAGGAGGGAGACAGGAAAATGGCTTGGAACTCAAAATGTAACAAAATAAATAAAATAAATTTTTTCAAAAAAAAAGACAATTCAAATAACACCTTCTACAGGAAGCCTTTTTCAGTCACCCCAGATGCTAGTGCCTTTGCCTCTAAAGTTACCTTCTTTGCCTATTCTGTATATATTTTGTATGCACCTATTTACTAACATGTTGTCTCTTTTTTTAGAGTGTAAGCTCTTTGAGGGCAGGGATTTTTTTTGCCTTTCTCAGCATCCCCAGAGCTTAGCATAATGCCTGGTACATAAGAATTGCTCATTGACTGAGTGACTGACAATCTCATTCACTCCCAAGGTCTCAATTGTTATCTTTAAGCAAATGACTTCCACATCTGTCTTACTAGCTCTGATCTCTCTTCTCAGATCCAGACCTCTTCCTCCTGCTCCTCCAGATGCCTTGAGGATATCTCTGCCTGCATGTCCCACCAGCATCTCCAACTCAACATGTTCAAAACTATGTGTTTACTGATTTTTCCCAAAATTTGCCTTCCCTATTTCTGTCATTAGGACTACCCTTCACTCATTCTTCCATGTTTAAAGCCTTGGCCTTATCTTTGATTCTTCTTTATTCATCACATTTCACATTCAATTCTTTACCAACGCCTTCAGAGTCTGCAAAACCTCCAGTATATTCCCAGTGCCTTCTTTTCCTAACCTAGGCCATTGCTATAGTCTGCTAGTAGATAAGCCTGGCTCTCTTCTCCACTCCCCAGCTATCCATCACACCACTACTAGACTTAATTTCCTTATGCAAATACACAAAGCATTTTATGTATAATATTTCACTTGATCTTCACAATGTGGTTCTTGATCAACTGACTATCATTATCCCTATTTTACAGAATAGAAAATTGGGATTTACAGATAACAAGAACTGTGTGCTCAGGACCACACAGCTCGATGAAGGCCAGAGTCAAACATATGCCTTTATAACTCCAAGTACGATGCTCTCTCCAATACGTCATGCTTCCTCTGCCTGTTCATATATTCCTCTGCTCAAAATCCTTCAAAGATTCCGGCTTGCCTACTAAGGAAAGTTCAAACTTTTTTGTCTGGCCTTCCAAAATTTGGCCTTGTCTTATACATACCCTACCCAAAAAGGACTGCTTAGTATTTGTTGACTTTGTTCCCTACACCTGGCATGGTACCCTGCCCACTCCTAATTCTATCTATTTATACCTGTTGAATTCCTATTCATCCTTTAAAGCCTGACTCAAATGTTGCCTTCTCCAGGAAGCCTTCTTGATTGCCCAATTAGTAATGACCTTCCTCCTGACCTACCTCCAACAGCAAACACTTTTTGTGTACCTCTGTACTTAGAGCTATAAGTATATGTGACATACTGCCAGTAATGTCATGATAAATGTTTAGCAACTAGCCCTCCCAAAAGAACATGTACTTATGACACATTTTAAAGTTTAATCTCCATAAGCATTTTCTCCATCACTTTCCTAAACCTAAGCAATTAGCAAAACAAAAAATCATGCCCAGATTTGTAGCTTGCTGATTTCTAAGGCATGAGTGCTCACACTGAAATTTAACAATCCAATCAAGCCCTACCCTTGAGTAGGCTCCAGCATACTTGGGCACATTATCCTACTTTATGCCAGGAGGGCAGGGACCACGTCTTACCTAAACTTTGTCTTTCACACAGTGACCTCATAGTGTTCACCAGGCCCTAAATATGCGCTTGTTGAATTTATTGAATCGAAGTGGCTACAAATGTATTGTTACTCCAAAAGTCTGATAACCCAGAGCATTGTATTGTTATCTTTTTCTCTATATCCCCTGTTAGAGTTATTTTCAGTATCAGTAAGCTGGCTTGTGCACTGGGGGAAGGCACAAAGGGAGACAGTGATTTTTGAGGTCAGGACTCTAAAATACATGTAAGGTTAGGCCAGGTCTTTGAATAGCCACAAGATGGAAGCTTGGCAATGGCCCAGAATTGATCTCTCAGAGCTAGCCACGGAGTGCATTTCTCACCGGTTTTTGAGGGTTTAACCCTTCCACAGAGTTTCTCTGTGGCTGAATGAGGTTGGTGGGAGATGAGAGGAGTATCTCAATCTAGAAGGGCATAACCTCTCCCACAAATGTCAGACAAATGTCCCATTGCAAAATGTCATTATCATTGGTGTTGCTGGACAAACATGTCACAAGTTTGATTATTCTCTGAAGAAGTGGAGATAACACAGGGTAGTGAGCTTGCCTTGGTCTTGGCTCCCTCACTAATTAACATATAAGCTTGGGTAAGTCATTTAACCCCTCACTTAACCTTATGTAATGAGGTTGGCCAATGACACAATTTACCCATCTGTAAAATGGTGATGATAACATCTTGCTCTTTCTATTTTACAGGGATACTGTAAGAATCAAATACTAACTCTGGAAGGACCTTTAGAGGTCATCTGGTCCAGCTTACTTTTATAAATGAGGAAACTGAGGTCTAGAGAGGGGAAGACACCTGGGTAGAGTGTCAAGAGTTCAATTTCCAACCTGTGTCTTGTAACTCTAATCTTGGTGCTCCTTCCACTAGCTTATTCCTACAGCGATAAAAGTTCTAAGTGATAATAAGTGCTAGAGTAAAATATCAGACAGAAAGAAAGCTGGCCATGCCCCTACAAGTAAAGGACTGATTTTGTCCAGTGGCAGACTAGGGCCCAAGGGATGAATCAAACAGTTTGCTGAATCTTTCCTCAGGCTCTGAACTAGAGCTCCCAAGTGTTGTCTAGGTGCTCATTCAGGTCCATCACCTCTCTGACACCTAAGTTACTCCTTCCTGCCTTTCCTCACTTTACTCAGAGACCTGGAATGCACTTTCTCTTCCCCTCCACCTCTGCCCCCAGGGCCCATTGTTTTAGGTCCAGCTCAATTCCCAAGTATTCCACAGTCTTTCCAGCTCACTCCAGTTCACACTGATCTAGCCTGTCTCTGAACTTGTGTGCGTCACACAATTTAGTACTTTAGTCACAGTCTTGTACTGTTGACTAAACTGCCTTATGTGTCTAAGTCTTGCCTCTGCCCACCAGATCATAAATTCCTTAAGACCATCATTTCATATGTGTATATTCTGTGCTCTCCCTCAGTGCTTAGCACAGGGCTTCTGTGCATGATAAATGCTTGCTGATTGGCTGCCTGGTAGGATCAGATTGGTTCTAATGCTTTGAACCAACCCAGGATGTTCTCAGTTTACCAATTATGCTGGTTAGTTTGAAGAACAGTGACCTAACCTGTAAACTTGCATCAGCGTAAGATGAAGTACTTCCCCAGGCCAGTTGGGGGCCATTTGAGGCTCAGGAGAGATAAATAAGATATGAACTCCCCTGGACAACACAATTCTCTGGTGTGGAAACTCAGCTGAAGAAGCAATTGAACTGCATTTCCAGGAAGAAGGCATGGCAAAGGACCCTTATACTTATGAATGTAGTATTTTTACATTTCAGTTCAATTAAACAACACCTAGGCCTCTAACCACGTGTCTACCAATTGCCAAAGCTTTTCTGATGTATTACCTCCTTTGATTCTCAAAATAGCCTGTGGGATGAGGAGAGGATGGGGTAAACCAGGCATGATTCTTCCTAAATTATAAATGGGGAAATCGAGGTACAGAGATAGGAAATAATTTGCCCAAGTGAGGAAAAGGAGAGAGATGGAGCAAAGGAAGAAAATTTGAGATTGCAAAGTAAGTCTAGGTGTAGCTGATTGAGTAGAACTACTGATCTTTGTCCTAGAGCAGGAGTTCTTAAGCTTTTGCGTGTCATTGACCCCTTTGGCAGTCTGGTGAAGCCTATGGACTCTTCAGAATCACATGATTTTAAATAATCAAAGGAAATGCTCAATTTCAGTTAGAAGTAAATAAAAATAAAGATGTAATTTCCCCCCTTCAAATCCATGAACTTCAGGTTGAGAACTTCGAACCTAGAGTAGAATCTGGGCGGACATGAGTTGTTTATGTTAGAAGAGGGCTCCAGTGTCCCACCTTGCCTGGAATATCATAGAGCTGGTCAACTTTGAGGTCACTGTGTTCAATTTCCTTATTTTAAGATGAAGAAAATGAGATTCAGAGAAATAAAGTGACTTTATCTTCGACTTTCATCCAGATAGTAAATGGTAGAATCAGGATTCAGACCTAGGACCTCTGACTCTAACTGGAATGCTCTTCTTACTGTACCATGCCTCCCTATATTATATGTCAAAGAAATTATAGATTTTAAAATGTAACAATATTAGAGATGGAAAGGACATCAGAATTAATTTCACATAATGATTTCATGTAAAATCATTTCATATAATGATAATTTCATTTAGTGACAGGTTGGCTGTGGAATCAGGAGATATAAGGTCAAATCTCAGCTCTGCCATTTACTAACCATGTGACTGTGGGTTGGTTACCATCTCTCTGGATCTCGGTTTTCTCAACTACACAATGAGAAATGGATTAGACAGCTTCTAAGTTCCCTTTAAACTCTGGAGAAAACTGAGAAACAGAGGTTGTGACTTACCCATAAGCCTCAGAGCAGAAGTTTCTGTTCTTACAACAGGGAGTTTTTGGGTAAAAGTCAAGTAAGTTTCTATTCCCTCCTTGCGTTACCAGTTTTCCCCCTTCCAAGAAGGGATTTTCTCTAGAAATACAGAGTATTTATACAAAAGATCAGCTCATGACTCCAAGGCTATGACTCAGTCCCGGATCAATAAGAGCAAAGAAATCTTCAAGACTATCCAAGCCCAACTGGTCCAGAGCAGCTAGGTTCTCCAGAAAACAAGTCAAGGACAATTCCCTGAAATCCAGTGGGAACAGGAAGAGGGAACACCATAGGCAACTAGCAACAAATGATGATCTTTCAAAAACAACAACAACAACAATTACCTTTATTTCTTACTCATTTAGAAAAAAACAGATTCAGCAATATCTAGAGCATGAGTTCATAAATTGTTTAAATTTTTTTCTGATAATAACTGGATTTTAACATAATTCCTTTCCTTTAGAATTCTATGTATTTTAAGAATTAAAAAAAACATTATTCTGAGGAGTCCACAACCTTTGCCAAATTGCCAAAGGGTTCCACAACACAAAAAAAGGTTAAGAACTCCTATTCTAAGGAAGATCAACTTCCTGGAGAAATTATTCGAAAATCAGCTCATTTTCTTTAAATAATAGACATCTCACATTTCAGCTGTACTTGATAGAATTTATTTCATTTGATTCTCAGTTTAATCCTGTGAAGTAGGCAGAAAAGGTATCATCCTCCTCATTTTATGCCTTTTTTTTTTTGCTGAGGCAATCAGGGTTAAGTGACTTGCCCAGGGTCACACAGCTAGTAAGTATTAAGTGTCTGAAGCTGGATTCGAACTTAGGTCCTCCTCATTCCAAGGTCAGAGCTCTATTCACTGTGCCACCTAGCTGCCCCTATCCTCCTCATTTTAGAGGTGAGGCAGTCTAAGTGCATTCAGTTCAGTGCTATTTTTTAGACAATAAATTCTTGTTGAATAGAGGAGAGAGAAAGGGCTAGATTTGGAGCCAGGAAGACCTAAGTCCAATACTGCCTCAAACACTTACAAGCTATATGACCCTGGGCAAGTCACTTAGGTTCTCAGACTGTTTCCTCATCTATAAAATGGTGACTTTGCACAGCCTTCTCTCACTTGAATCTAATTCACTTGCAAGTCATGGCATCACCTTCCTGATGACATAGACCTCTTCAAGAATGAAGGACAAACAACAAAAGGGTTATAATGATAGCACCTGCCTGACAGGGTTGTTGAGGCGATCAAATGAGTTGTTACATATAATATATATGTATATATATGTATATGTGTGTGTATGTATATAGTACTTTGTTCTGAGGATACAAAATGGAAAAATCCTTGCCCTCAAGAAGCCAACATTCTCAAAATATCAAAATGAATCTGTGATTTCAGTAATGCAAATATTCTCCCAATGATTCCAACTGCAATTCATCCATGCCTGCTCATGCAATTCTCTTTCATGTTTTCCCATAAAGGGCATCCAACCAATGTGCTGAGGATCTTCCTCACTCTCTCCTGACATCAAGAGGATACCAGTGGAGCACATGGCCTGTCTACTGGTTATTCCTCACAGTGTGTTAGTAGAATCTATAGCTCTTGCTATGTGACTGGCCCATTTTCTTTTTCTAACATACATTTCCCTGATGAACTCCTTTACTCTGTTTTCATTTTGTATTTCTTTGTTTGTTGTAGTACTCATACCTTCAATGTGCTTTTCCATTTCCTTCTGTGTGTTACTCATTTTTAATTCTTCAAAGACAATAGCATTCTATGATTTGCAGCCATACAAGAAGACTGGCAGAATATTGGTATTAAGATGAGCTTTTGCTTCAGGAAGAAGTTCAGAATTATTAAAGGTGCTTTGCAATTTCCAAATGGCAATCTATCTTACTTTCTTTCTCCTATTTAATTCTGGTCCTACTTTATCCATGTACAATGTCTGGACAAGATATATGCTGATGAATGAGCTCTGTAGGTATGTCATAAGCTGGACAATAGGCATTCTTCCTCTACTTGGTTTTTTCTGTGTGGACGACTGGGCCAAACTCTTTTAATTTGATTTGGATCTTTTCCAGGAATATGTACAGTGTTCCAAGGCTTGATATAACCAATAGCTTTCATTCTACAGGGTGTGTGTGTGGGTGGGGTGGGGATGGGTGTGTTCTGTCATTTTTTCAGTCGTGTTTGATTCTTTGTGATCCCATTTGGGGTTTTTTTGGCAAAGATACTGGAGTGGTTTGCCATTTCCTTCTACGGCTCATTCTATGGATGAGGAAACTGAGGCAAACAGGGTTAAGTGACTTGCCCATATTCACACAGCTAGTAAGTATCTGAAGCCAGATTTGAATTCAGGAAGATGAGTCTTCCTGACTCTAGGCCTGGCCCTCTATCCACTGTGCCACCTAGATGCCCAACATTCTATAGGGAGGTAGGAATAATATGCACAGATACAAGCAAATACAAAGTAGAAATAATTTCAGGAGGAGGGCATTAGCAATTGGAGGGATCTGGACGGGTCTCATGGAAGAGGTGGCATTTGATCTGAGGCTTGAAGAAAGCTAGAGAGTTTAAGAATCAGAGGAGTAAGAAGTATGGAGTGTCTTCCAGGCACTGGGCAGCTTGTGGGGGAACAACAAGAAACCAGTTCAACTGGAAAATGAAGGGGAGTAATATGAAATAAGTTTAGATTGGAGTTGGCTTTTGAAGGACTTCACCATACTAGACACTGGGCTTTGGACTAGCAGTAGAAAGTGCCTTGTAGTTTCTTGAGCAGGAGGCAGACACAGTAGGCCTAGTCTGTAGGAATATCATCTTGACAATTGAATTGGAGAGGCAGGAAGATAAAATGGGAGACCTTCAGCAAGCAATATAGGTAATGGGAATAAGCTAGAAGCGTTTCCAATAAGATCAGGGGTGAAGCAAGGATGTTCATTATCACCACTGTTGTTCAATATGATACTAGAAAAGTTAGCTTTAGCAATAAGGAAGAAAAAGAAACTGAAGGTATTAGAATACGCAAAGAAGAAACAAAGCTATCACTCCTTGCAGATGACACGATGACATACTTAGAAAATCCTAGAGAATCAAGTAAAAAACTACTCAAAATAATAAACAACTTTAGCAAAGTTGTGGGATATAAAATAAACCCACATAAATCATCGGCATTTCCACATATTACTGACAAAGCCCAACAGCAAGAGATAGAAAGAGAAATTCCATTTAAAGTTACTGTAGACATTATAAAATATTTAGGAGTCTACCTGCCAAAACAAACCCAGGAACTATATGAACACAATTACAAAACACTTCACACAAATAAAGTCAGATGTAAATAATTGAAAAAACATCAGTTGCTCATGGGTAGGCTGAGCTAATACAATAAAAATGACAATTTTACCTAAATTAATTTACTTATTCAGTGACATACCAATCAAACTACCAAAAATTATTTTATAGAGCTAGAAAAAAATAATAACAAGATTCATTTGGAAGAACAAAAGGTCCAGAATATCAAGGGAACTAATGAAAAGAAATGCTAGGAAGGTGGCCTAGCCATACCAGATCTTAAATTGGATTATAAAGTAACAATCATCAAAACTACTTGGTATTGGCTAATAAATAGAGTGGTGGATCAGTGGAATAGGTTAGGTACACAAGACACAGTAGTCAATAACTATAGTAATCTACTGTTAGATAAACCCAAAGACCCCAGCTTCTGGGATAAAAACTCACTATTTGACAAAAACTGCTGGGAAAACTGGAAAAGAGTATGGCAGAAACTAGGCACAGACCAACATCTTACATCATATACCAAAATAAAGTCAAAATGGGTACATGATTTAGATATAAAGGCTGATACTATAAGCAAACTGGGAGAGCAAGGAATAGCTTGCCTGTCAGAGCTATTGGAGAAGGAAAGAATTTATGACCAATTAAGAGATAGAGAACATTATGAAATGCAAAGCAGATCATTTTGATTACATTAAATTGAAAAGTTTTTGCACAAACAAAGCCAATGCAACCAAGATTAGGAGGGAAGCAGAAAACTGGGAAAGAATTTTTACAACCAGTGTCTCTGATAAGGGCCTCATTTCTAAAATATATAGAGAACTGAGTCAAATTTATAAGAATACAAGTCATTCCCCAATTGATAAATGGTCAAAGGATATGAACAGGCAGTTTTCAGATGAAGAAATTAAAGCTATCTATAGTCATATGAAAAAATGCTCTAAATCACTATTGATTAGAGAAATGCAAATCAAAATAACTCTGAGGTACTACACCACACCTATCAGAATGGCTAACATGACAAAACAGGAAAATTACAAATATTGGAGAAGATATGCAAAAACTGGAACATTAATGCATTGTTGATAGAGTTGTGAACTGATCCAACCATTTTGGAGAGCAATTTGGAACTGTGCCCAAAGGACTATAAAAATGTGCATACCCTTTGACCCAGCAATAGCACGTCTATGGCTGTATCCCAAAGAGATCATAAAAATGGGAAAATGACTCACATATACAAAAATATTTATAGCAACTTTTTCTGTGGTGGCAAAGAATTGGAAATTAAGGGGAGGCCCAGCAATTGGGGAATGGCTGAACAAGTTGTGGTATATGAATGTAATGGAATACTATTGTGCTATAAGAAATGATGAGCAAGCAGATTTCAGAAAAACCTGGAAAGACTTATATGAACTGATGCTGAGCCAGGAGAATATTGTACATAATAACAGCCACATTGTGCTATAACTAACTTTGAAAGACTTAGCTCTTCTCAGCAACATAAGGATCTAAGACATCTCCAAAAGTCTCATGATGGAAAATGCTGTCCACATCCAGAGAAAGAACTATGGAGTTTGAATGCAGATCAAAGCATACTATTTGCTCTTTTTTTTTCTCTTCTGTTTTGTTTTATTTCTTCTTTCTTGTGATTCCTACTATTGGTTCTAATTCTTCTTTACAACATGACTAATGTGAAAATATGTTTAATAGGAATGTATATGTAGAGCCTATATCAGATTGCATGCAGTCTTGGGGAGGGAGATGGGGAGGAAGGGGGAGAAAATTTAAAACTCAAAAGCTTGTGGAAGTAAATGTCAAAAACCAAAAAATAAATTAATTGAAAAAACTAAAAAAAAATATAGAACAATATCACTAACAGTGTCACTAATTATCACTAACATTAGACACTATTTTGGATTTATAACAGGGATGCAAGCATAGTTCAAAATTAGGAAAACAATATAATTAATAATACTAAAAATATAACCACATGATTATAATAAGAAATAATATTTATATAGTACTTTAAAATTTGCAAAATTCTTTAAAACACCTCATTTTTCCCTCACAATAACCCTGGGAGATAGTTGCTTTTATTATTTTCCCATTTTACAGATGAGGAAACTGAGGCAGAGAGCTTAAGTGACTTTCCCATGGAGACACAAGTACTGAGTGTTTAACATCAGATTTGAATTCAGCTCACATTGACTTCAAGTCCAATACTCCATTGTACCACCTAGCTATCTTTGACAAAGTATACCATTAATTTATGCTAAAATACTACCAAGCATATATATACAGACACAGACAGGCCATATATTTTTTAATATGATAAAAGGTATTTACCTAAAAGTAAAAGTTAGCATTATTTGTTTGGAGTAAACCAAGGATGTCCTTTCCCCAACTGCTGTGTTGTTTGAAAAGCTAGCAATAGCAACAAGACAAGTAAAAGAGATTAAAAGCATAAACATAGATAAAGAAGAGGGGAAAAAAGCCTATGTGCTACTGACATGATGTTTTCCTTAAAAAAAAAAACCAAAACAACCAGAGAATCTTTAAAGAAAAAATGAAGACAAACATAAATCCATGAAAATCAAAAGCATTTCTATATCAACAAAACTCAGGAGGAAAAATAAATCTCTTTTATATAAGAAATGTCTCTAGTGGTGGTACATGTAATTGGAAAAAATAAAATACTATTAAGTGGGAAAAAATGAATGATTCTCCTGTTCTTGCTCATCCTAAAAAAAAAAAAAAAAAGATAAAATGGAAGACTATTGTGATAATAGCCCAGGCTATAAGGGATAAAAGCCTGCATTGGGGTTGGTGGCTGTGTGAGTAGAGAGAAGAGAGCAGGTGATAGTTCACAGAGTTAGAACGGAAAGGTCTTAAAAACTGATGGGTATGGAGAGTGAGGGATATTGAAGGATGATCCTGAGGTGGCATGTCTTGGGAAGTAGAAGGATGGTGGTGCCCTTAACAGAAAGAGACACGTTAGGAAATGGAGAAGATTTATGGGGAAAGAGAAGTTCTTTTTTGGACATGCTGAGTTTGAGATGCCTATAGACAGAGCTGGTGGAGACGTCCTACAAATAACTTAGGACAGAAACTTTGGAGTGAGATGAGGGCTGAATGTGTAGACCTTGGAGACATTTGAGTAGTGATTTGTATTTGAACTCATGAGAGTTGATGATATCACTGAAGAAGGAGCCCTGGTTTTGAAATTCAACTCTGCTACTTATTATCTGCATGGAGTTGGACAAGTCATTTTCCTTCTCTAGAACGTCATTTCTTTATCTGAGCTCATATAAGCTTGTTGGACTAGGTGATTACTATGATTTCTTGCAGGTTTAAATCCCAGATATGATCCTATTATTATCTCCTCTTTACAGCTTGAAGTTAAAGGAATGAAGCTCCAATACTGGAATTTTAGGCATCACACAAAAGGGAGGAAAGATTTTTTGGGAGGTGGGGGGAGGAGAATAGTAGAATGTTTCCTGAGCCCCTGAAATCATACCATACAGGCAATTGTTTATTCTTTCTTTATGTAAAACTAGACCCATAGCTGAGTAGCGGTGACATGAAGTCATCTCACTCCTCCACCTCGAAACCTCTTCCTTCTGTACATTTCCTCATTCCTCTGAATGGTAACAACATTCTTCTAGTTACCCAGGCTCAAAACCACAGATTCATCTTTCTCTCTTCCCTCACCTCATCAGTCACTATATTTCCATCTCTCTCAAATCTACATTCATCTATTTGCTTCTAATCATCCTTCAAGGCCTAGTTCAAGTTCTCCTTTGCCCATGAAGGATTCTCTCAGTCATCTCTCCCTTCTTTGAATACTTCTAGCCCTTTCTGTCTTTGTCACTCATTTGGCATTTAGCACATACTTCCTTATAGTTACTTTAGTTAAGGCAAAATTGAGACTAGAACACATCTTCTTGACTCTCCGCTAGGGTTTTATCCCTTAAATTAGTGGTCTCCAAACTTTCTTGGTCACACACCCTTACCATGAAAAAATTTTTCAGCAGGTTTCCCCATTATATATATATTCACTTACAAATTATTTACATATATTAAATATAGTATATAAATTATGAAACATATAAAATAGAACTTTTAAAAGGATGAGATATAGATAAACAGTATTTGAAATATTTTTTATTTTATGTATCAATCACACAAAAACTTTTTATTCCCACTGCAAGCCATATGATTAAATGTACTTCACAATTTTTGAAAATTCCTTGTGTGTGTATGTGTGTGTGTGTATGACAGACTTGCAAATAATTAGTAATTAGTTATTCAGTTAATTTGATCAATGTAGCTAGCCAAGAAAGTGAATATATTTGGGGGATGGTATATTTTAAAATTCAATGCACAATGTTATAATCAAATACTAGTTCATTAATAGTTAATAACCATAATGGTTTTCAGCAAGAGTCACATTTCTATGTATAGATATTTACCCACACAATGCAAAAATAAGCAAGAATGAATTGTCTCTGACTTCAACTCAGCAGGAATATCAATCTATTCCCCTTCCTGCTTAATGAAGAGTATTAAACCTTAATGTCTTATTTGGATATCTTCACTCTGTGTGTGTGTGTGTGTGGTGCGGAGAGTGTGGACGGTGTGTGTGTTATGTATGTATGTGTGTGGGGCGATGTTAATGAGTGTGAGGACAAGAAGGTCAGTTCGGCAGTAACGAAGAACACAGGAAGGGAAATAATATAGAATAAGGTCAGTTGTAAAGGGAGCTCGGAGCCAGATTGCAAACTGTTTTAAATGCCAAACAGAAAAGTTTTTATTTGATCTTAGAGTCACCAGAGTCTATTGAGGGGGAGAGGGAGGGATATGTCAGACCTGTGCTTTAAGTAAATCACTTTGGCAGGATGGGTTGGAATGGGGAAAACCTTGAGGCAGGGAGATAAATTAGGAAGCCATTGTAGGAGTAATAAGAGCTAATAAGGTCCTGAAATAGAGAGAAAAAGAGAAAAGGGAATCTCTCTCTTTCTCTCCACACATATACATGTATATGAGATGGAGAGATAGAAAAGATAAGATTTAGCAACTGATTGGATGTATGTGAACGTGAAGTTGTGAACTTGGCAGAATGCAACAGTAGTGTTGCCTAGGAGAGAAAGGGTTGTGAGCTCTGATACGGAGATCATAGCCTCCCTGCGCTTCCTCCTTATGCCTCCTCACTCTACTAGACTCAGTCAGTCCTCCCGAAATGAAAAGGAGAGGGGAAGGGGAGCAGGGATTTTATTCAATGGCTGCTGCCCCAGGTAATCCGAGGGGCTGTGAGGAGGCATGCTGGGTGGGAGTGAATATTCCTAATGGCACATGCGTATCTGCTACTGGGGTTTCCTGAATCTCTGTTAGGTTATAACTGCTTCGAAGGGCTAGCACCCACACAGAAAGGGGGTGGGGGGAAGTTTGGAAGCTTGCATCAGTGGAAATGGGTAGGAGAGATTTGGAGCTAATAGGCATTGTGTTTGAGACAAGCCCCCCGGCCACAGTGAGAAGGGTTGAATATGATCCATCTTCCTACCTTCTGATGAATCACATATCCCTTCGTGTCATGTCAAGTGAATAGAGCACCGACCCTGGAGTCAGGAGGACCTGAGTTCAAATCTGGCCTCAGACACACTAGCTGTGTGACTCTGGGCAAGTCACTTAACCCCAACTGCCTCACCAAAAAAAAAAAAAAGAGAGAGAGATGAACAAGAGTGATAGGACTTTTGGGTTACCACAAACTCAACTCCCAAAGTTTCATGCTGAAGAAATGCTGCTTTGCCTCTCTGGGCCAGCTTCAGCCTGGGTATCTGCCCTCAGGTTCCTAGTACTGGATTTATCAAAGATTGAGTGGGTAGGAGAGGAAAAAAGAGCCCAGAGGATAGGAACTCACTGGAGGGAAAGAGGCAAGGAACAGAAGGAGAGGAGGAGGTGAAAACTGTGGCATAGCAACTCATGAGATAAAAGACAGGAACTGGATGACTGAAAATGTCAACTGCGATCTGTACTTATTTATTTATTTATTTATTTATTTTTATTTATTTGTTAGTGGGTTAAGATTTGGGAAGGATGTATGAAGGGTAGAGCGTTTTGAGAGGGGGAGGAAAGTTGGCTTTGTGGATAACAAATACCATATGGAGATGCCTTCTCTTTCTCAAAATGCTCCTTTCATTCATAGCTGACTTTATCCTACCCACTCCCCCTTCCTGCAGCCTCAGAATGAAAATGTTGGTACTATTCACAAGTTGATTTCTGTTTTGATTTCAGAGCCAACAAAACAACTTCAAACAGTCAAACTGGCTTTTTAAGAGACTGTCTTTGGGGGCAGGGTGGAATGGAAGAGAATGATGTGAATTAAATGCTCATCCTTTTACTCATAGTGTTTGTTTGTTTGGGGTTTTTTTGGCTAGGCAATGGGGTTAAGTGACTTGCCTAGGGTCACACAGCTAGTAAGTGTCAAGTGTTTGGTCTGAGGCCGGATTTGAACTCAGGTCCTCCTGACTTCAGGGCCAGTGCTCTATCCACTGCACCACCTAGCTGCCCCTACTCATAGTGAATATAGGGGTTTCAACTGTCCTGCACCGTAGAAGAATGAGATATCAGGGATTTCTGAGTGACTTGGAAACACCTGGACATAGATTGGATGATACCCAAGTTCCCTGAAATCATGTCCTTTAGAGAACAGAGAGACTGTCTTCAATGAACCAACATTTTTATGTCAGGCACTTGAGATGTTCCTAGTCCTGTACAAGGCATTGTGGGAGATGTAAAAGAAGAATAAGACATAGTTTCTTCCTCTGAAGAAGCTTGCAATCTATCCGGGGAGACTAACATAATAAAACAATTATAAGTATTAAGTGAAAAACTGAGTGTTTTGATTCTACTATTTGGATATTGGATTGGATATTGAATATTAGATATTTGGATTAGTGACACAAAAAGAGCTCCTCAGGCTAGAACAGTGGGCATAAAGATAAAATTTAACAGGGCTAAATGTAAAGTTCCACAATGAAGTCCAAAAAATAAACTGCTGAAGAGTAAGATGGGAGAGCATAACTGGATGGCAGAGAATAGATAATCTTTAAGGTCTTTTCCATAGTTAAATTCTGTGATTCTGTTAGCTGTTTGAGATTGGAAATGTGTGAAGAAAGGTAAGCTTTGACCGGTAGGGGACTGAACCTGCAAAGGTCTCCTTTGTTAGCACCCACTCTAAACTCATTTAACTACCCTACCCCCAGCATGTGAAGTTATCCAGGTGGATTTTCTATTTCATTCAAATTAATTCCTCCTGTGAGCTGCCTGGATCACAATATGATGGGCCTATTTTCTAGAACCTTCTGGCTTCCCAATCCAAGACAAAATGAGTTGCTTCTCTCCCTGGCTAGCTCTTTCCCCTCTAGATTCAGGGATTCCATTTCTGCTCTATTCTAGGAATGATTACTTAGATTTTTGCAGAGCTGATCTCCCAATAAGCTAATTTCAGTTCCACAGATGATCCATTTGTGGGAGTAAATTATAATAATTTCTTCAGGGGGCCTCCTGCAGATACATCTCGATTCACAAACCTATTTTCAAATGCATAGTTAAAATGGGGGAATGAAGATGAGTGGAGGTTGGATGTTTGTTAGGATTACACATGAGAGGGTGCCCTGCTGAGGTGGAAGCTGAGTCATAGCCATCCTTAAGGTACAAGAAAACAGAATGATTATTCTGGGCTGCCAGCTACAAGCTGCTGGACTCAAGAAGGTCACAGGGAGGGGAGAAGCTGGTACTGAAAAAGACCTGAGGTTCTTATACATACAGTGGGTATTACAATTTAATAATATAATACAATTCCTCTCCTGAGTTATCAAGGCAAAAGGACTGGGATTATTTGATGTCTTGTACCACCCCTTCCCATAATCCCCCTTACCCCCCCATCTTGCTCCTGTGACTTTTCCCCCCTTTTAAAGATGTCCTTATTACTCCCTGTGACATGATCTCACCTAGGTGTAAATATTGGGGTAGAGGAACAGTGCCAGCCACCTAGGAATGATTCTGGACAGAGGGGAGCCACAGAATGATTGCGTAAGCTCCCTTCACAGGACTATATTGGAAACAAATTTTGTTGAAAGAATCATTTGGAGACCTGGAGGGGTCTGCTTTTCCCTACATCTCACAGGGTGGGGGTAGGGGGGAATTGGGATGGGGCAGGTGGAAGTCTTACCTTGTAAGAAGTTAGCATGCTGCAAATCATAAAAAAAGCAATTCAAACTAGCATCACATTTTTGAGTCAACAGTCTGAGCATCATTTTGCAAGGAGATAACAGACCACTCTTGTTCTCTTTAAGATGACCTAGGAATCTACACTCCTTATAGCAAAGCTGCAATGAAAGTACCCCCGCCTCATCAGGTCTAAGTAGTTCCCAGGGATCGCAGGTTCTCTACAGGGCAGGCATAGTCCCAGTGCCTTCCTTAATCTTTGGCTTATATTTCCCTTCCTTCTGCCACCCCCTACTATCTCTTCCTCATGCGCTCAAGGATAAGAGAGATGTTTGGGGACAGTTAGCTCAAATAGGAAGTCTTGTTCCTTCTCCATCTGGCTTTCGGAAGCTCAATTGTAGTTGTTTTCCACTGAACCCCTTCCAACGCAGGCAGCAGCTTTTCTGTGAGGCAGAACCAGTGCCAGCGAGAGCAGAATAATTACCTCGAGTGTTTTGCATGCGGTTCCTTCATTAACACATCCCCAACATGGCATTTACAGCCCTGTGTCACAGCACTGTGCCGCTGACTCACACTCAATTCATCACCCCCAGATCTTCTGCTGTCTCAGAAGAGCCAATTATCTCCCCCGTTTCTGCTGGCGGGGCTGGGCGATCCTTCCCTCTTGGTTCATAAAGCTTGTCACGTTGCTGTGGTTTTTGGTACTTACAGGGAAGAGGTGTCTAAAGCAGCTTGCTCCCCTACGAAGCCTGTAGGAAGGTTGGACGACTGAGTCTCTGTTTCTAGAGTTAGATCTCCATTGAAGAGTCGGCTCTTAATAGCGGACGGGTTGTGGTGAGATCATGGACTTTAGCTCTAGAGCTTTCCTATTCAAAATTGTGCTCTCCTTCCTGACACTTTTCTAGAGCATTTTGCATCTATCCTTTGGCCTTGATACCGTAGGATCACAGACTTAGAACTCAAGGAACCTCACAAGGTATCAAGCTCAACCTCTTGTGTGGCAGTTGAGGAAAATGAGGCCTAATGAGTACCCCAAGTATTCAGGGGTAGTAAGCATTGGAAGTGGGATTTGGACCCTACCTGGGCATCTAGGTGGTGCAGTGGATGGAGTCCTGGACCTGGAGTCAGGAGGACTCCTCTTCCTGAGTTCAAATCTGGCCTCAGACATTTACTAACTCTGTGACCCTGGGCAAGGCACTTAACCCTGTTTGCCTCAGCTCCCTCATCTGGTCAAAGGAGCTGGAGAAGGAAATGGCAAACCACTCCAGTATCTTTGCCAAGGAAACTACAAATGGGAGCATGAAGAGTCTGACACGACTGAACAATAACAACAACAAATCTGATTCCAGAACTAGTGTTCTTTCAGCTGTACTCTGCTGACTGCTAAGAGTCTTTGGTTCTGGTCCTGGCTTTGCGATTACCTTGCTGTGTGATGTTGGGCAAATCACTTCTTCCCTCTATTTGTTTCTTCATTTCCAAAATGAGGGGATTAGAATCAATGACCTCTAAGGACTAGATTTCAGCTCTAATGATTTCAAGGTCAAAGCCTTACTTCCTTCATGACAAATTCTCTGACAACTTGAGTTCACAATGATCTTTCCCCCTTCATGACCACTGATGACAAGTACTATTGCTTTCTCTAATTGTTCCATGGTGTATATCTTCTCTTTGTAATTCAGTTCTTAAGGGTAGGAATTATATCCTTTGCAGTAAAATCTTAGGTGTCTGGAACCCTCAAAGAATGAATTCCCTCAAATAACCACATATTCAGGACAGATGAGCATTTACCTCTTATAGCATCAAAATTTGTTTTAACTATTTGAGAGGGAAATTTTTCAACAAGTCAGGTCAATTAGAATTTATTAGGTGCCTACTGTGTGTCAGGCGATGTCCTAAGCACTGGGGATACACAGAAAGGTCAAAAAAAAAAAAGGTTCCCGCTCTCAAGGAGATGACAGTGTAATGGAGAAAACAGCCTGCAAACAATTATGTATAAATAAGACACACAAGATAAGGTGGAGATGATCTCAGAGGTGTCAACCATAGAGTACAGTCTAAGAAAGACAACAAAATTAGGTTGTATGCATGTTTTATTTCTCTCAAGCTGGAGGAATGCATGTGGAGCTGCAGTTGGAGCTAAGCTCACTTTGGGGTTAGGCTACACAGATTATAAAGCAAAAAGAAACCACAAAACTGGGTGGGAATGACTGTTTAGTGGCCCACTCAGGTTCTGCCACCTTGGCTTTGATTTTCTCCTGGAAGGGGTTGTTTCACAGAAATCATGAGGCATCCCAGGGTATATAGAACAAGGAAGAGGGTCAGGCTCAGAAGTCCTAAGATCCCAGAACTAGGATGCTTATGCTGTCTGTTAGAGCTGGTATGAACCTGTTTAAGTCAGCTCTATGGTCGCTGGCACAGCAGAGAGAGTTCCGGGTTCAGGATGCGAACACTGCAAAGGATCTCTGGTATGTCAAGCTCAAGGGATGCTCAGTCTGCCTCCTGATTGGCTGATTCTGATTCTCAGGTTAGTCTGGCCTCCTCTGGATAGTAAGAGAGCTCAAGCAGATCAAGGTGGTTAGTAAAGTCATTAATCATTCCATTGCCACAGAGGGAAGGGACTAAGGTGAAGGAGGACCAGAAAAAGCTTCTTGCAGAAGGCAAGACTTTAGCTGAGACTTGAAGGAAGCCAAGGAAACCAGGAGGTGGAGGTGAGAAAGGAGAGAGTTCTGGGCATGGGGGAAGAGCCAGTGAAAAGATACTTGGAGTCAGAGGATGGAGTATTGTAAGGGAGAGGCCACAGGAAGGCCAGTGCAGCTGGATCACAGAGAACTTGGAGGATAATAAGGTGTAAGAAGACTGGAAAAGTAGGAAAGGGAAAAGCTATGAAAGGCTTCAAAAACCAAACAGAGGGTTTTATATTTGAACCTGGAGACAATAGGAAGACATTGGATTTAATTAAATAGTGTGTGTGTGTGTGTGTGTGTGTGAGAGAGAGAGAGAGAGAAAGAGAGAGACAGACAGACAGAGAGGGACACACAGAGAGAGAGAGAGAGAGTCTTTGTGTGAGACATGTTTAGACCTGCACTTTAGGAAGATCAAACCAACAGTTGAGTGAAGCATGAATGGAAAGCCTTGAGGCACGGAGCCAAACCAGCAGGCTATCGTAATAGTTGAGGTGTGAGGTGATCAGGGCTTACACCAGGGTGGAGGCAGTGTAAGAGGAGAAAAAAAGGATGTATAGAAGAAATATTGCAAAAGTAACATCTACAGGATTTGGCAACCAATTGGATATGATGGGGTAGGGGGGGATTCTAGAGAGTGAGATTTCAAAGATGACACTTAGGTTGTGAGCTGGGGCATATGGTGGTGTCACCAACAGTAATAGTAAAGTTGGGAAGAGGGAAGGGTTTGGAGGAAAAAAGATGAATTCAGTTTTAGATACGTTTATTAAGATAAAATATATCCAATTCAAAATGTCTAATAGGTAGTTAGATATGGGAATGTATTTTTTAAAATATACATATACATATATATATAATACACACATATATTTTCTGTTATATTTTGAATTCCAAGTTGTCTCTCTCCCTCCCTCCCAATCCCACACTAGAGAAGGCTGACATTTGATATAAATATGCATATTTGTGTATGTATATCTCTATATATGGAACCACAGAATACATCCTGTCATCTTTGAGTTCCTTCTCTGGGAGTGGATAGCATTTTCCTTCATAAGTCCTTCACTATTGATTTGAATGATCATGTTACTCACAACAGCTTAGTCATTCACAGTTACTCTTCAAACAATATGGCTCACACTGTATACAGCATTCTTTTGGTTCTGCCCGTTTCACTCTGAATTATTTCACACAAGTCTTTCCATGTTTTTCTGAAAGTACCTTGCTCATCATTTCTTATAGTAGAGTAGTATTCCATCACAATCATATACCACAACTTATTCAGTCATTCGCCAGTTAATGGGCATCCCCTCAATTTCCAATTCTTTGCCACCACAAAGAGAGCTGCCATATATACTTCAGAACATACAGATTCTTTTCCCTTTTCCCTGATCACCTTGAGAAACAGACCTAGCAGTGGTATTGCTGGGTCAAAGGGTACACACAGTTTTATAACTCTTTGGACATAATTACAAATTGCTCTCCAAATGGGAAATGTATCTAAGATACATTGGGCCTTAATGTACCTTCTTAAACAGTACATAACTGAATCTCTTTTTGATGACTTAGGGATCATCAAAATGGGTATAAATTATTATACTGGTATAAACTGTGATGTCCTGAGGGCCTACTGAGATGCGTAGATAACATGTCCTTACATCCTAGATTTCCCCTCACCTCTGACTCAGCTTACCTGGCTTCCTTTTAAGACTCAGCTCAAATCCCACCTTCTGCAAGAAGCCTTTCCTGTATCCCCAGCTGCTAATGCCATCTCTTCTAAAAGTACCTTCTGTCTGTTCTTTAAGTATCTCGTATGGACCTATTTATAAGTTTTTCTGTCCCATTAGCATGTAATATACTCGAGGGCAAGGATTGTTTTGTTGTTGGTATTTTTTTCTTTCTATCTACACTGGGATACAAAGCACTGGGCATACCAGTGTGCAGTATCTCATATGCCCTCAATAAATGGTTGTTGATTGATTACCTCATTTTTTTTTACTTCCTTATTCTCTGCTGTGTTATGAATAGACAGAGGAGATATTATGGAATCCTTTTTATAACCCTTAAAGCATTTAGCACAGGGCTGGGCATATAGTAAGCTTGTAGTATTCATAGAAACTGAAACTGTAGACCTCAGCTATTACTATGAAGAAACCAAATTCTTCCAGAGAATGTGGTAAGACCGAATTTTTAGCTATCTCTTGTCATTGTTCCCAGACTCAGAAGCAAATTAAATCCTTGAAGAACCAGCCTGTAGCAAAGTCTACATTCCCTACTGATTCTTCATTTCTTTAAAAAATTGTGATATTGTCACCTACCTATTATGTAGAACTTTGTGCTAGCTGTGGTTGTTGGAGATTACAAAGGAAAGGAAATATGATACAAGCCCTGTCATTAAGGGAGTTCATAGTCTACCAATTAATCAATCAATAATTTATTAAGCATCTTCTTTGTGCCAGGCCCTGGAGACACAGAGAAAAAAAATGAAAATTGATCTTGCCCTCATGAAGCTTACATTCTACAGGAGTAGATAACATGCACATATAAAGTGTAGATAAAAATTAGTAGAAAAGGTTTTTCTTTTCCCCTGGGGGGTCGTGGGGAGTGGAGAGGGAAGGTATGCACAAGTAGCTGAGGTTATATGAAAAAGACACAGGATAAAGATGTTTTTTTCTTTTAGGAAATTAGGAATTCTAAGTGGCTGTGGTGAGGAGGGAGCTCTTTCTGAGCATGAGTTATAGCTTGTAGAAAAGCAGGGAACTCCAATACATAGGTAATGTCCTCTATGACAAATAGTAAGAGGGCCACTTTGGCAAGACTGAGAATATGTGAGAAGGAATAATGTACAATAAACCTGGAAAGCTAGATTAAAACATGGTTCTGAAGGCCATTAAGAGCTATCCAAGTAATAGACAGCTATAGGAGTTTATTTTTTAAAATAATTTTTTTGTTGATCACTTTTGTTTTTACAAAACCTACATCCTCTTAGTCTACTCCTTGAGGGTCATCTTTGTTATAAAAAAAATTTTAACAGGAAAAAATGGTTTAGCAAAACTAGCCAACATATGGAAAAAAAGTCTGACAAAAGATGCAATGTTCCACATCCATAGTCCCTAGCTTCTGAAAAGAAATGGTGATGGAGGTACAAGTGTTCTCATATCTCTTTGGGTTCAAGCTTAGTATTCGTAATTTCACAGCATTCAGTTTTGATTGTTTGGCTGTAGTTACTATTTCCATTTACACTACTGTGGTCCCCAACCTTAGAAAGAAGGAGAGACATTCACTTTCACTCTTTTGAAGGGCCAACCTTGATTATTATCACTTCACAGTATTCAGTTTTGATTATTTTGTTGTCATTGTTTCCATTTATAATGTTGTAGTCACTGTGTATATTGTTTTTCTGGCTCTGCTTACTTCAATTTGCATCAGTTCATATAAGTCTTGCTATGTTTCTCTGTATTCATCATATTTGTTTCTTACAGTGCAACAATATTTCATTATATTGATTTTCCATAACTTATTTAGACATTCTTCAAACTATGTGAAAATATTTCATTTCCAGTCTTTGCTACTCTAAAAATGAGCTGCTATAAATATTTAGGGGGATATGGTACCTTTTTTTTTGTTCACTCACCTCCTTAGAATATACACCTAGCAGAAGAATCTCTGAGTCAAAGGTAATGGAAATTATACACTTTCTTTGAAAAATTCCAAATTGCTTTCCAGAATGGCCAGACCAATTCATAACCTCACTAGCAACATATTATTATCATACCACAGGAAACAATGAATATGAAAAGTAAAGAGAAGTATGGGAAGACATATGAACTGATGCAGAATGAAGTAAGCAGAACCAGGAAAGCAATATACACAGTGTCTACAACAGTATAAATGGGAATAATGACAACAAAATAATCAAAACAGAATCTGTAAAATGATAATAATCAAGCCTGACCCTTCAAAAGAGAGAAGGTGCATCTCTCTCCTTCTTTCCAAGGTTAGGTGAGACTATCAGAGCAGAGGCTGCATATACTGTCGATTTCAATTGATCAATCAGCCAATTAACAAATATTTAATAAGTACCTCCTATGTTCCAGTCACCGTGCTAGGCAAAGGGGATATAAAGACAAAGAATGAAATATTCCTTACTCTCAAGGAGCTTATATTCCACCAGGGGAGACAATACGAACATATATAAACATAGGGATAGGAATGAGGATTAGACCTGTGATTTCATTGATATAGGGGAATCTGGGGTGAGTAAACTCTCTCTACCAATGCATGTTGGCACCTTTTCCGGAACTTATAGTCTTAGAAAGTTGCTTGTAACATTGGATTTCCTAGGATCCCAGAGGCAGTATATGTTAGAGCCAGGATTTGAACCTAGGTCTTCCTGGCCTTAGGCCACCTCTATCTACTATGTCATGCTGCCTTCCCCCCTACTTCGTCCTCTCCTCCTGCCTCCACTCCACCCCTTCTGTCTCTGTCTCTCTCAGCATATACAGAATGACAATGATACTGACCTCCCTGTTGCTCCTCCCACATCATACTCCATCTCCCAACTCTGGCTGTCCTTCATGCCTAGAACTGTCTCCCTCTTCATCTCCACCTTCTAGTTTTCCTGGTTTCTCTTATGTTTCAGTTAAAGTCTTCCCACTTTAACAAGAATCCTTTACTAATCCTCCCTAATCTTAGTGTCTTTGACCTTGAGGGCAAGGGTTTTCTTTTGCCTTTCTTTGTATCCCTAGCACTTAGCATGGTGCCTAGAACATAGTAGGAGCTTAATAAATGCTTGTTGATGAATAGAATACAAAATAAGGTAGTTAGGTAGTTAGGGAGGACGTTAGCAGGTAGGGGGATTAGGAAAGGTTTCCTGCAGAGGGTAATGCTTGAGCTGTGTCTTCAAGGAAGCAAAAGATTCTATAGGGTAGAGGTTTGAAGAGATTGCATTTCAGGCATGGTAAATAGCTAATATAAAGGCAGGGAGATGGGAAATGGAGTATTGCACGTGTAAAATAGAGGAAAAGCCAGTTTGGTGGGATGAGGAGAAATATGTACATTTACTAAGAGACTGGAAAAACAGTTTGAGGCCAGGTTGTGAAGGGCTTTAAAAGCCAAATATAGGCATTTTTTCCCCTAGAGGCAACAGGGAGCTTTTGTAGTTTACTGAGTAGGCTAGTGACATGGTCAAGCATGTGCCTTAGGGAAGTCAGTTTGGCAGCTGTGTGGAGGAAGGACCAGGGGAGAGACTTGAGGCACAGATACCAATTAGAAGGTTACTTCAGTACTCCAGGTGAGAGGTAACTAGGGCCTGAAGTAGCATAGTGGTTGTGTGAGAAAAACATAGGAAACTAAACACATGTAAAATTAAACAAGAAAAAAAACCCAAAAAACCCAAACCACAAGACATTACAATAAACGTGACTAATTGCTGAATGAGTGGTAAAAATGAGTGCTATGAAAGCTCAAAAGAGGAAGAGATCCTTGTGAGTTAGGAAGGTTTAGGGAAAACTTCAAGGTGGGAATGGACCATGTACTGGACCTTGAAGGGTGCTAGCCTTTGGATGGGCAGAGAGGAGCAGTGGGATTCCAGCAGAGGGAGCAATGTAAGCAGAGGCCTGGAGGTAAGAAAGTGTACTATTATGGGGATGACAGGGGGACCCTAGAGAGAAAATTTTTCCAAGTGTTTCGGAAATTCTAGGGTGATATAGAATTATAGACCACTAGAACCAGAATGACCTTTAGAACATCATCTAATATGGACCTCCCTCCCCTCAATTTTTGTATTAAAATTTTTTTTATGAATGCCTTTAAAAAATATGGAATGCTTCACGAATATGTGTGCCATCCTTGTGCAGGGGCCATGCTAATCTTCTTTGTAGCATTCCAATTTTAGTATATGAGCTATCTAAGACAGCACTTAGATATCTTTTTTTTTTAGGCAATTGGGGTTAAGTGGCTTGCCCAGGATCACACAGCTAGTAAGTATATGTCTTTTTATATCACACTTATTTCTAGATGTTATACTCCCCTATACTATCAAATGAACCCTCTCTTATAACAAAGAAAAGCAAATGAAACCAACCAAGTCTGAAAGTGTATGTGGCATTCTGTACCCACAGTCCCTCACCTCTCTACCAAAAGCAGACAGGTACTTCCACATCTCTTTACTGGAGGCCAAGACTGAACACTGCAATTCCTCAGCATTTAGCTTCCTTTCAGTCTGACTCCTCCATTTTACAAATGAGGAAAGGAAAGTTCAGAGAGGAGAAGATGATTTCCTAAGGTTACCCCATGAGTTAAAGACAGAACTGACACTAGAATCCAGGTCTTCTGACTCAAAGTGTCAGGCTCTTTCTATTCTACAATGCTTCTCTCATTTACTGCTGGGGACCCAGAACATTTACAAATCTGAGAGAGGTGCCAGCTCTCTAATGGTTTCCTTCAGGCTTCCCACCATGCACCAGAGACATGAGTCAGTTAAGGTTTCTTTAGCAACTTCAGCACCAAGGATGAGAGTTATAACTTCCACTTCTCTTTACATTTTTATTTAGGTCCATTTAGCCTTGTTACTTTTCAGCCTGATGTCTTATGCTATCACATAATCAGGCCATGGTAGCTCTGGAGTTATCAGACACAGGAATCAGCACACTTGGCCAGACTGAGTCCTTGCAAAGTTTTGAGAGCTATGCTGAATGTGGCCGGCTTCTGTTTTCCAGGTGAAAATGATAAAAACAGCTCACATTTATATGGTCCTTGAAGATTTGAAAAGTACTTTCCTCATAAATAACCCATTTTGTAGAAAAAGAAACAGAGGCCTGGGAAGATCAAATAACTTGTCCCAAGGTCAGCTAGAAAGCATCAGAGTTTGGTGGAACATCCATCTTCTTACTCTAAGAAAAGCTCTTTTTTTTCCCCTCACTATGCAGTGCCTGCCTCTTAACTATACCATGATGTCTCAGGGCCCACTCCTGAAAAAAAAAAAATCTAAATTTGTCTGGGGTGCTGGGGTAGTTGGAGGCAGGAGGAGGAAGGAGGAAGCAGGTGGCAGAAGAGAACAGCTGATATAGGGAAAGCCCTGCCCTCCTATTCTGTCTCTGAAAGTGGCCATCAGCAGATGACTCAGGAGATGGTAAACAAGCTAAGCCTCTTTGGTTTAATTAGCTGAGTGGGCAGGAAGAAAAGAAGTGAGAGGAGCATGTTTTATTTATTGTTTTAAAAGAAGAGGCTTAGTAATGCTCTTGGTGAAAGGCGTCTAGAGCCAGCACGTGCATTTGACGGTGGTCAAACTGGAAATCGTCGTGGAGGATCCAAATATTATTGCTCTCTTTCCCAGCCCTGGTCCACAGACCCCAGGGAAGGGAATACTGCTTTAGGAGAGTTGCTGAAATTTGCAAAAGGAACCTTGATTAATAGTGCAGGGCCCAGGGGCAGTGAGGTGGCTCAGTGGATAGAGCTCCAGCCTTGGAGTCAGGAGGACCTGAGTTCGAATCCAGCCCCAGACACTTAACACTTACTAACTGTGTGACCCTGGGCAACTCACTTAACCCTGATTGTCTCACCCAAAAATATATATCTATATTTATCTATCTATCTATATATAGTTCAGGGCCCAAAGATAGAAACAAACTGTGGGTTGTCAAAAGTCCTACTTTTTTTCTCTGTAGCACAAGTGGAAATGTGGTGGTCTCTATTTCTACTATTTTCAAGCCCAAATCCTGGCCCTGCTCACCTTGCTCTTAGCTGATGAACTTATTCCCTATTTTAACAAAGATCTAAGCTACTGAATATGAACCACCTCCATTCCCCTCCTCCAAAAATCAAAATTTTGTCTGTGCTTCTACCTAATTCTTCTCCTTCCCTATTACTTCAATGATGGTTAAGTCCCCCTCTACTCTGTCTTTGTTGTATACCCTGAGATGCTGCTTTTTTGATCCATCTTCCCTCAGGCATCTTCCATCTCTCCCATTTGACTGCTGATTGTACAAATCTGTTACAAAGGTTTTGTTCATTTTTCTCAATTGGGGATTGAAGACGGGAAGGGAGAGGAAAGCTAAGGATAGGGAAAAAAAAAAAGAAAGAAAAGGTTATTGAAACATGTTTTTGAAATGTACAGAAGAGAAGGCCAGAAGGAGTCACAGATAAGTAGGACAGCTTTGAAAGTAACATGTTGAATTTATTATTATACAAACTAAAAGAAAAATAAGCTGTGTACATAAAAGAAATCTGCAGTGTCCAGGACAACCCACTCTATTCTATGGCATATACAAAAGGGCTCATTTTAACTGATTTTTGTTAAGGGTGGGATAAAATAACAACAAATAAGTGCATGAAGGGGAATAATTTGTAATAAGCCTAGAAAGATAGGCTGGAGCCATACTGAGAAGGGCCTAAGCTTTTTGAGCTGTAGGGTAACATAGTTAAACTTTACAGCACTTAAGCCTTTTCTCAAGCCTTATCCTCTTCAGCCTCTTTCAAGCATTTGACAGTGACTTCATTGCTAAACACCCCCTCAGCTCCTGTGACATTGCACTACCCCATCTCCTCCTACCTCTGTCTCCACTCCTTCTCTAGCTCTGATGATTCTTTTTTCTTTTTTTGCTCCCCTAAATATGGGCATTCACCAAGGTTCTATTCTTGGTCCTCTTCTTTTCTTCCTTTGTATGAAGCCTAACTACATGAGTGACAGAAAAATTACGCCAGCCAATACATGGTGCTTCCATCTGTCACTGTCAGCCAGTTGGAGTCTTTTGAATTGTTCATTAAATGTTTTCCTTATTTCCTATTTTAATATTAATACTGTAATTTCCTGTTGTTGATTCTTTCCCTTTGCCATGCTGAATAGGATTATGCTATATTCTCATGAAATATTTCTGTACTTTGATTGACTGAAGATCCCTTAGGTAAGGGTACTCCCTTCTAATGATGCTGATACCAATTCATTCACATCTTATCTAACAAAATTCTTATTGAAGTCTTTTGGTAAATCCTCTATAGAGGGGGTCAACTCAACATGCTGGAAGCCTTTCTCTGGTTCTTTTAACGTAGTTCTATACAGGAGTAAAGGATTCAAAAGAAACTTTAAACTCTCTTATAATTTGAGGATTGGTCAATGTGGCTGACATGTCAATTTTCTTGATGGTGGGAAAGATGATGGGGGTTGAATTTTGAAATAATCACTGATCCCAGGCTCTAGCCTTTGGCAGAGAGTGGGCCTGGCACATCAGTCTTCAAGTAGCAAGTATTTATTAAGTGCCTAGCACTGTGCTAGGAGTTGGGAATAGAATTCTCTAGAAAAAAATGAAACAATCCCTACTCACAAAGAGCTTACCTTCTAATGTTGATGCCTAGACAACAAACAAGAGTTGGCTCAAAACAACAGCTGACCATCCCCTCTTCCATTCAGCAATCTTAACTCAAATTACCCAGTGATCTGAATTCATCAAGATTTATTTTCTGTTTCCTTTTTTTTTTAAAGCAAATCCTACATCCTATAAGACTTCTACATGAAACTAACTTAAAACTTAAAATCCCTTTTCAAGGGATATAGTTAAGTCTAGGGGACAGACTGTGTCCATCATATTTCTATGCTATCTTCTCACTCCTATGCATAATAATAACAGTTAGCATTTATATAGTGTTATAAGGTTTATGAAGTGCTTTATAAATATTATCTCATTTAATCCTCACAACAACCCTGGGAGGGTAGGCATATTATTATTCCCATTTTATAGATGAGAAAATTGAGGCCTAGAGAGGTTAAGTTACTCACCCAGAGTCACACAGCTAATGAGAGTCTGAGACAGCATTCAATCTCAGGTCTTTCTTATTCCAATTCCAGAACTTGATCTACTGTAGCACTTTTCTGCCACTAAAACAGTACTGGCAGATTGCATTGTCAACTCCTCAATTATTACCATTCCAGAGTTTCACAAGATTTTCAGTCCAAGTTTTCTTTACATCTACCCAAAGCCCTTCTTTTCAGAGAGTCTTTAGTGAAGATGCATGATCCATGCCTCCCACATGTACCACCTTTCTTTCTCCAGAGGCAGCCAGGCCCTCAGTGTCCCTGCTTTCTTTCTTCCAAGATGACTATTCCTTCCTTTAGCTATACCCTATCTGGGACTATTAAAAAACAAAACAAAACACCTTTCAGTGGTTTTCTTTGCTTTGGTATTTGGGACCATCAGAAGTTCTCCTCACTTTCACGTAATACTCAGCAGCACTTAAAAGAGAACAGATTTATACACATGAACATTTGGCAATTTGATGGACACCTTTGTTTTGTCCATCACCTTGTTTCTAAGGCTGTTCTGTGATATGGGCCAGCTGTTTTTCTTTTGACTGAGAGAAAAAGCAGGCCGTGGGTAGCCCCAGGAGAGGCATCTCTCTCTGCTCTGTTGACTTCCCCTTTAGGTCTGATTCTTTGACTGGAAGAATGGGTCTTGCAGTCCAGGTTCCCAGTGGGCTGGAAGGAAAGTTCGTCAAAAATGTCTGAGCAATAGGTCACAGGAGGCAAACAGTTTTACAGGCAGATTAGCAGCCTGTGGGAGTTACCCAGGAAGTGTCTCCTCTTAGCTTGATGGGTTTCACAGCTGCCTCTTTGAGTTTTAAAGCATATTAAACAGAAGGTGAGGCTGATGGATTGTTCTTTAACATGCTGTCTATTTGCTGGCGTATCCTCTTTCTTGTTGGGAATGTAGATCCAACAGATAGAAAGGGAGAGGGAATTCTAAGATCTACCAAGCCAAAAAGGGATTTTTCTAGACTACAACACTGAAGCAACAGGTAGCATTTCATGGAATTTTAGAGTTGAAAGGGCCCATATAGAATGTGCACTCCAACCTCCTTAAATTTATAGGTAAGAAAACTCAGGCCTAAAGTAGGTGACTTGTCTAAATTAAAGTGTTTTAAGTACAGTTATTAGAACCCAGGTCTCCTGACTCTTAATCCAGTGAAATTTCCACTATACTATGCTATCTTGAAAGGCCTTTTGGCATAGGTAGGGGTAATCCATTTCTTCTTTGGAGGATCTTAGTAAATTTCAGAGAGACATCTCTTTTACTTTGCTTCTTTCTTTTTCTTTTCCTTTTAACTTTTGTCTTTTTTTTGTAAGTAGTATTTTATTTTTTCCAATTACATGTAAAGTTAGTTTTCAACATTCATTTTTTTATAAGACTTTGAGTTCCAAATTTTTTCTCCCTCCCTCCCATCCTACCCCCAACCCCCAAGATGGCAAGCAATCTGATAGGGGTTATGTAGTACTTTGCTTCTTTCTCAGTGAGTTGAGGAATTAGGGGGAGAGCTGGGGAGTAGAAAAGTGAAGTTATTCTCATTCTTTTGCTTTCCCCTACCCTTATTCCTGAGGAAAGGGAAATCCCACCACAGACTTCCCTGCTTAAATGTATTCAACCTGCCAATGGTACTTCAGAGAATAATAGAGTTGGATGAGATAGATCTCAAAAGCCATCAAGTCTAATCCACACATTTACAGGAACTCCATCAACAATCTTCCTATAATAGTCATTCAGCCTTTGCTTAAAGATTTCTAATAAGAATGAACCCATTAACTTCTGAGGCAGCCCATCTCATTTTTGTATAGCTCTCTTTATTGAGCAATTTGCTTCTTCTTCTTTTTTTTTTTTTTTTGCCTTCCATCAAGTCTAAATCTACCTCTCTGCAACTTCCATCTACTGCTGCTTGTTGTGGGGCTGGGGACAAGCAGAACAAAGCCATTGCTCCTCTTCATCTGACAGTACTTTGACTGTTTATTGAGCACAGTTCTTAGGAGGTCAAGGATATGTGTTTGATAGCTATAGGGGTCTAAAATTAGTTTCCTTCTGTTCTCCGGTTAAAGATTACACCTATAACCTAGGCCAGGCATTTCAAAAATGCAACGTCGCTGGCCAGAAAGAGGTCAGGTCAAGAGAGCATTTCTAGATCAAATCCAATTCCAACCCTGGAAAGAAAGTACAAAGCCCAGACCTCACTGATGTGGGTCAGTGGTGTCGACTGCACACAGGAAGTAGTGATACAAAATATTTGACATAACGTTGCCCTGACCAATACCCTGGCAAATACATTAGAACCAGACGCCGCTGTCACATTACAAAACCTTGATGGAATGTTTGGCTGGTCATACATTTATAGCATTGATCCTATGGAACCAAGTGTTTCCTGTAAGGTTGTTTTACCTAACTCTCTGTTTTTGCAGAATGTTAATTAGGCATATGCTTGCACACGTATTAGCAGAAAGAAGCAATTTAATAACATACTTCCTTGTTAGAAACATCATTAGCAGAGATAGACATGATGTAGGATCCATAGGGATGGAAGAATTACAGGATGACAGTAGTGGTGGTAGAAAAAGTTAGGTTACTATACAAAAATAGCATTAAAAACTACATCAAATGTTTGGGAAATATAAAACATATATTTGGAAGTCTTGTAGCTGGTAGAGAAGAGGTGAAGCTAAAAGGTGAGAGGGTGGTAACTTGTGCTCAGGGAGGAAAGGGACAAGGAGATGTAAGGGAGGGGTCCTGATAGGTGGACACCTGATAGGTAAAGATGGGCTCCAGGTCCTGAAAGAGGTTGTTGATGATAGGAAAGATACTTTTCTGCCCCAAGCTAATCCAGGAATAAGCCTTCATTAGCTCTAACTATGGCCAGGTTATTTTTCCCAAGTTCCAAAGAGGCCTGTGTTGGGGAGAGAGGCCTTGGATTATCCTCTTGGAGTTACATGATGAAAGGTATAAATGACTCATTCTAGACCTCCTATTTTGAAAGAGTGACTGGGTTTATAAAGCAGAAGGACATTGGGTACTGGGAATACAGGACTACCAAAGAGGAGGTCAAAGGATAGAAAAAGGGGATGGAAGCTGACAGCATTAATGACAAACTTTGCAACTTCATAAATTTGCCAATAGTTTTTCCTTCTTACCTTCAACTGTTTTCAGATATACTGAAGTTGTGTGAAGAAATATTTTTGCCTTTGTATATATGTAACTTAGAAAGAATGATGTCACATGACAAAGCAGCATTGTTTCCCATGATTTATGACACCTAATTTTATCATACAGAAGCTTTATTTCCAAAGGATCTGTGAAAAGCAGCATCACTGTACAACACATTACTTATTGAGCACCTGTGGGGGTGGTGACACATCACAGCAGGAACTGAAGCATTTCCTGTGACTTAGACACCAATGCTTTACATTCCTGACTGGACTGAGATGATTGATCTTCGGTCATCACAGTCTGTAACACCCCAAAAGCTGAACCACTCTCAGACTCTCAGAGTACATAGTCTCAGAGGATTGGTTAAAGCTTACATAAACCACTGTTCATTTGGGTTTCAGGCCTTCCATTGAGGTTGTCACTAGGAAGACTGAGTACTTAAGTCATTAAGGTTGGCCAATGGGAGGTTTACTTTAAAACAGGAGCAGGGCTTTTTAGAAACTTAAAAAAATCACAGAACTGGAAAGGAACTTAGAGATAATTTAATTCAATCCTCTATTTTATCGATGAAGAAACTGGGGCCTAAAGAGGGAAAGTGACTTGACCAATGTCGCACAACAAATTGGTGACAGAGCCTTGTATTAGAACCAAATCTCCTGACTCGAGGGGAAGTGTTATTTGTACCGTATCATTATTTATTATTATTATTTAGTTCGGCCTTACATGGAAGAGACAAAGAAAGGCCTCTACTGAAAACATTTATCATCCTGCAAAGTTTTCCTCCAAACTCCTCACACTGGTGCCTCTATGGCCCCAGGGACCAGGGACGGCCCATCAGTAGGATGGACTGCATTTTCAAAATCTGAAAAAAAAAATTAACTACTGAAAACCCATTTTCTTTCAGATGGGCGTTCTTTATTTCTTTTTAGGCCTCAAGGGTAAGGAGGTAAAAGGACCCCAAAGGTGGGGCTATGATGATTTGCATAGCAGATTGACTTTATACATCATCCAAATGCCAAGTTCCTCTCACAGAGGAAGTGAGAGGCATCCTATTTGTTCACACAGAATGCAGCTGAGCTGATGGGACACCCAACGGAAAGGACACTGTGAGAAGAGGTGCTTCCCACCACTGTTGGTGCCAGACTGAGTCACAGCAGACACTTTTACATCCAACTCATCATTCCATTGTGCTAGGAAGCCTTCACCCTTTGCACAGGACATTTCCGCTCAGCTCCTTAGAAACCACATTTCTGGGAGGAAACCATATAAAACTTTAAGACACATACAAAGAAATCCAGAAGGGTAAAATGGGCTGTATGGGTGTTGAACCAGCAACGCCAGAGCCAGAACAGGAGCTCGCAGAGTCCTAGCACAGGCTCCTCCTAGTCTGGTGCATGATTTTCTCCTGGTTGGTCATATTCTTATTTGCAAATGACACGAGACACTAGATTTAGGAAAGGACTCTTCAATTAGAGCCCAGAAAATGTTCCTGGAGGCATCTCTCCCTCCTGCATCCTCCATTTTCACTTAGTGCATCCTAATTATATAGTAGGCAGAGGGCAAAAAGAAATCAAGAAAGCGATAGCACAGATGTGCAAGGCATTGTGCTTATCACCGGGAAGCAAAGATAAAAGAGGACGTGGTGCCAGTCCTCAAAGATCATAGGATCATAGACTTAATGGACCTTAGAGGTCATCAATCTAGACCAAGTTTACAACATACTAGGGGAGGGATTAATACAACATGCACACAAATAAATAAAATACCAACACAATGAGATAGGGGCCAAGGAGAGATTGGGACACAGGGATCTAGGAAAATTTGAGGAGGGGGAGAATGCTTTTAGCACTGAGGCTCAGAGGACGGAGCTGACAAAAATGAAGCAGGAGGGAGAAGATAAGGGAAAGCTTCCTAGAGAAGGTGGTATCTGGGCAAAGTCTTGAGGGAAGAAAATTTCAGTGGGTGGAGATGTGGTGAAAATGCATTCCAGGCATGACGAATGGTCTACACAAATACACAATTCTAGGAGAATGCAAGATGAGAATGGAAAATAGTCCAGTATGGTTGGAACATAGAATGAATGGAGGTAAGCAGCATGATACAAGTCTAGAAAGATAGTTTGGAGCCAGACACTCCATATAAATGTAATTTTGTGTTTTATCCCATAGGCAATGAGGAATTGCTGATGATTATTTTAGCTATTATAAGAACAACAATCTACAGCAGGAAGGAACTGGAGGCAGGCAGACTAGTCAAGAGGTTATTACATTGGGGAAAATAAAATATTAAATTTTTAAAAAGAGGTTATTATAATCTGGAAGGTAGCAATGACACATGGCATTCAAACTTGACTTCTGCTTGGGAAGAGTGTGCAAGACTAATAATTACAATAGCTGACATTCATATTGGCATTAGAATTTACATAGTTCATCATATACATTATTTCATTTTGTGCTCAGAATCCTGTGAGATAAGTACTATTATTATCCCCATTTTAGAGATGAGGAAACAGACTGAGAGAGATTAAGTGACCTATCCACAGTCATACAATTAGTATGTGTGTGAAATAGGATCCAAACCAAAGTCTTAATGCCAAGTCCAGCAATCTATCCATTATTCCACATTGTCACTAAACTACAATTATGAATGGATACAAACACGAAGATATTTTTGTGTCTTTTTTCACACTCAAATAAAGGAGCCATTTCAGAAATCTCATCTGTCAGGGACTCATTGATCTTTACTAGGAATGAAGAAATTTATATCCCCAACCTGGTATTCTGTTGAGTAGGTGCCTTGAATAAATTACAGATCCCTCACCCCTTTGGCTGTCCCATCCCTAAAAGAAGTGTCTGACATACAAAGCTAGGGGAACACTCTTAAGTCTCATTAAGAGAAGGAGCAAACAGGGCCTTGGAAGAGACTGGGAAAAAAGGCCAGGGAGGGTAGTGGGGCCAAATCAGTATTGTATTAACCAGTTTATGGCCTGTGTTGATTTTGTCTTTATACTGAATTTCAGATACTTTGGACTGGGAGGAGTGAGAAAGGAAGGCTGCAGTCACTTAAATGTGAAGTGCTCACCACCTACTCAGTCAGCCAGCTCAGGATAGATTGTACTTTGGGTGCTGTCATATGAGGTTTATTACAATTTTTCTAGATCAGGCTCCCTTAAGAGAAACAGAAAATACAGTGTGATTAAGTACTCAGGAGTCTGGCTTGGCAACCCCCATGCCCTCTTCTTTGGCACACCTTCAGACAATGAAATTCTTTTGCTTAGGGAGAACCTGTTATTCATACCCCAGTCTCTTTTTTTCCTTTTCACTTAATTTTTGGTATTGTGGTAGGTTTTTTCCCCCAACCTTGTCCCCACTGTTCATGACTGAGGCTATGCATGAGTGTTTCCAGGTAACTAGAGAGTCCCAATTAATTATACACTTCGCCCCTTGGTTTTTAATTTGGAGGAAGGGGAGTGAGTGTTTGAAAGTGAAGCAACTTGCCTTTCTGCTCCAAAGAAACAAGTGGGCAAGAGGTGGTGGGAGGGGAGGAAGGATATCAGCCTGAAGCCATCAATCCATAGAATTCAGCATTTGTCTTCCCAGGACACCTCCCCTGCTCCTCTGTACCCTTTAGCATCTGTGGGTGGAAAACCAGACTGCGGAGAACCACAGAAGGAGAGAAGGGGAAGGAGGCAGAGGGGAATGTGAGTCCCTTGCTGTTCCCCAAGCTCTGAAAGGAGATGCTTGCTTAGTTTTCCTTCCTCCTCTCAACAATTTGAACAGCATCGGCATAAAGAATTAACAAGGATTGAATACCACAGGCCATGACGTGATATCAAATACTTGACCTACTTGTACCAATCAGCATTACCGAGGTCTGAGAAATGAACCATAATAGGTCTTTTAAACAGCTGAATATAGCTGATTGGTGGCTGAGAAGTAATTGCAGATATCTCTAACTATACCATTATTATTATTACTTAATCATGGTTTGGCTTTCAGCACCAATCCTTCAGTTTGTAGCAACATATAAGGGCTAGTAAGTAGCTTGCCTTTCAGCAATTGTGACAGGGCACTATGTCTTTGCTGACTTAATCAACCAGTGACTCTGCCTTTGATCACAGTACCAAGGCTACAGCACTTTGAAATATGTCTCTTTTCCAGAAAATCACCCCCGCTCCCTCCATGTGGCAGCTTTCTGACTTTAGAAGGTTCGTGCGTCAAAATACAGTCACCTTCCGGGGAACATAATTTCTGGTCCCCAGTGAGCAAGAGGAGTCTTGCACAGTGGTGTGCTTTTGTTAAATAGTAATAGGAGCCTAAATGGAAAAAACAAATTGGCTTTTATCCCAAGGGATTCCTAAAGGGGGTAGAGGACTAGGATGGAGTCCATCCTAAGGAATGGAATGCTATTTCCCACCACAAATGGCAACAGAGGCCTAACAAAGAATTTTTGTACCATGTCAGAGTTCTGAAGCTTCCCTTTGCATCTTGACCCCATCACCCACATTGACTGAACCAAACCATGGGAAAATGACCCTAAACCTCATCTTCAAAACTAAATAAATACAACTAAAAAAAAATCACCAAGCATCCAGTCAACAACATTGATTGAGTGCCTATTGCATGGGCAGCCCTGTACTAGTTGCTGTGGAGTAAAAGCAAAGAAACCAAAGTTTTTGTCCTCAGAAAGGGGCATAATTATGAATGAAGGGGGGTTATTGGGGAAGATAAGAAAGGCTGTACTTCTTGTCCCTTAAATACATATTCCTCCCTCTTATCCCTGCCTGGAAAACTTACAACTACCTTTAATGTGGACAGAAGTATGTCTTGGGGGTGAATGAGGACTTGTGTTAGCTACCCTCCCTACTCAGAAGCCCCACAGACAGGGGCAGCAGCACACTTGGTATTGAGAACTAATGAAAACAGGTCCAAATGCCAGCCGTCTATATTTCATTTTAAATTTGGGGGCATATTAGTTCCTCAAGTCTTTTACTATTTAGTTTTATGATTAGGCATGCCATTCTGATTTATCTGCCACCATACTAGTTTCCTAGTCTCTGTCATCCAGTTTCACTACTTTAGAGACAAACTTATACTATCTCCTTTCCTAGTTCTTCATCCCTATTCTGGTCAATCCGTTAATCAATAAGGGAGAAAGAAGGGGGCAGCTAGGTGGTGCAGTGGATAGAGCACCGGCCCTAGAGTCAGGAGGACCTGAGTTCAAATGCAGCCTCAGACACTTGACACTTAAACTAGTTGTGTGACCCTGGACAAGTCACTTAACCCCATTGCCTAGCCAAAACAAAAAACCAAACAAACCCCAAAACAAAAAATGAATAAGGGAAAAAGAGAAGGGAATAATAAGCAATTACTAAGGGTTTACTTTGAGGTAGGCATTGTGCCAGGCCCTGAGGATACAAAGACAAACAGAAAACTGTCCTAGACTTCAAAGATCTTACTATCAGAGGAAAGAACATATGCCTAGGCCCACTCTAACATGCTCTTCCTTCCTCCTAATCCATCCCATTTTGCATTTGGGAACAACAACTTCCTCATTCTCAGTCCCCACATTTTTTTAACCAATAGCCCTCTAACTTCTTAAAACTTGGCTTTCCTCTGAGGATTGCACATCTCTTGCTACCCTTTCTACTGCAGTCTTTCTCCCATTGCCCCTGACTGACAGCATCAAGAAGTGGGCTGGGCATATTCTGTGCTCCTCAATGTCATTTCCACACCACTCCTCAGTTTCCATCCCTCAATAACCTTTCCTTTTTTTCAAGTCCCTAACAATCTGTTTACTGGGCGTCTTAATGGTTAGAGTGTTGGGCCTAGAGTCAGAAAGACCTAGGTTCAAATCTGGCCTCAGACACTTACTAGCTATATGACCCTGAGCAAATCACTTGACCTTGTTTGCCTCAGTTTCCTAATCTGTAAACTGATTTGGAGAAGGAATGGCAAAGCACTCCAGTACCTATGCCAAGAAAACCCCAAAAAGAGTCACAAAGAATCCAACATAACAGGAGAAAAGGTGACTAAACAACAGTAATCTGTTTATGTGACCCTCTCTTCTTCCTCATTGCTATTCTCTACCAAACTCCAAGCTACTCTCCCAAACTGAATCTTAAGTTGTGTCAGGAGCTTTAAGGGTGGCACACAGAAGAAAGGGAAGATGAACCACTAAATCCTTGGAGTTAAGTTACAGGTCTGAGGCATTCCCTGTAGTGAAGAGAGCTGAATTTCATCAAGATAAAGCGGCTTCTTGGATTCCAAGAAATAATGATATAGAACAAGAGGTCTCGCCAGGAAAGAGGTCAACCAGTAATGGTCAGAAGATGCTGAGGAGTACCAAAGCTTCTATTTGTTGTCCTGACAAGCAGTGGAAATCTGCTGTCATAGAAGGGTGTGCATCTAGGAAGTGACAGTCTCCTGAGACTTGTCAAAACTGACTACTACCCACACTTGGTAATTCATGTGGGGACAACTTATACTGCCAGAAGGAACCTAGAAATAATTGGTAGAGGTTACAATAATTCAAATTTTGACTCTCTTATTTTCTCTGTGAACTTGGGAAAGCCATTTCTGGTCTGTGGGATTCCATTTCCTCATCTTTTCAAAGGAGGAGGTTGGATTTGAGGATCTCTAAGATTCCTTTAAGTTCTATTTAAACCCTATGATACCCTGAGTCTCTAAATTCTAGTCAACTATGATTTATGGTTCTCTTTTTCTATGTCTTACCTCCTCAACTAGAGTGTAAGCTTGTTAAGAGCATGGACTATCTAGCATAACGGATTAGAAAGAGAACTAGATTTTGAGTCAGGGTTTTGGGGTCTAATTCCAACTCTGCCACTCACTACCTATGTGACATCAGGCAAATCAGTTGCCCACTCTGGCCTCAATTTCTTCATCTTTAAAGTGAGGGATTATACTAAATGATCTCTCAAGTTCTTTCTGACCCTAAATCCTAAGTTCCTGTGAAACTACAAGTCCTAAGGTGTTTTCTCCCCACTATTTTAGATTAAGACTTCAAGAGAAAAAGATAAATTTGGGAAAGTGAAAAGCTGGCAAAAGCTGCTCAAGAAAAGGTGTTAGTTAAAAACAAAACAAAACAAAAAGGAAAAGGAACCACATGTACAAAAATATTTGTAACAGCTCTTTTTATGGTGGCAAAGAATTGGAAATTGAAGGGATTTATTGGGGAATGGCTGAACAAGTTGTGGTATATGATTGTGACAGAATACTATTGTACTATAAGAAATGACGAGCAGGATGCTTTCAGAAAAACCTGGGAAGACTTACCTGAACTGATGCAAAGTGAAGTGAGCAGGACCAGGAGAACATTGTACACAGTACCAGCAATATTGTATGATGATCAGCTATGAATGACTTAGCTATTCTCAGCAATACAATGATCCAGGACAATTCCAAAGGATCTACAATGAAAAAATGTTATCCACCTCCAAAGGAAGAACTGATGGCGAATGAATACAGATCAAAGCATACTTTTTTACTTTATTTTTCTTGGTTTTTTTTTTTTTTGGTCTGTTTCTTTCATAGCATGATTAACATGGAAATATGTTTTGTATGACTGCATATGTATAACCTATATGAAATTGCTTGCCTTCTCCATCAGTGAGTAAGGGAGAGAGGGAGGGAGAGAATTTGGAACTCAAAATTAAAAAAAATAAATGTTAAAAAATTTTACACGTAATTGGAAAAAAATTTTTTTGAAAGAAAAGGCTTTTAATTTCTAGACTGTGGCTAAAAATATAATAATGATAGGTTCTTAGCCAGGGAAGGAGTAGGAAGTACACCTAATGAATGCTGATAAAAATGCATATATAATGTGTCCCAAAAGTCTTAGTGCAGTTTAAAGCTTAAGACTTTGGGGATACCCTGTATTTGTCTAAAGTCTTGAGAATCTGATCAGAAGGGCTTTAAAATGAAAAGATGAGGAGGGGTGAGGAGAGAGAGAGACAAAGAGAAGAGAGAACTGTTGACATACATTTGCCTAATCAGATGCTATAGAGAATTATTAATAGGTACAGCACAGAAAGAAAAATGTCAGAAAAGACCAGTAATCCAAAGGCTATGTCCAAGAAAAGAACCAGCAATGAAACCTATGACCTCATATACACAAATATACAAAGCACTGGGTAATAAACAATGCAAAATAGAGATCCTAATGGAAGGAAGCCAGTTTGACTCCAGGTATTATTGAAACTTGGTAGTATTAGATTCATGACTGGAATATGGCCTGGAATAATTCAAAAGGACTACAGTAGACTAAAAGGGTCTGCAGAGCAGCAGTACAGAGTAATAACATGATCTTTTTTTTCACTTTCAGTTTTATTGATGTTTTGTTCTTACATTACATCCATTTACAGATTACTTGCATTTCCTGGGAGGTCTTCTGTAACCAAGCAAAAACAGTTAAGTAAAACTAATGAATACAGTGACTGCATTTGAAACCACGTGCAACATGTGAAAGGGAAAGCAAGATTGAGAGCATTTGGGCAAGGATCTCAGAAGGGAAAAATTAGGAATCATGGCAGTACATCTGCCAGACCATCTGGACAGACGGAGTAAATAGATAAAGAATATGGGAAACATCACAAACTAGGTATAGAGGCATGATAATATAGTAACTCAGAAGTTCAATTATCTGGACATCTAGAGTTGTCTTTGTTAAAAGGAGAACAACTATTGACTTTTTGGGGGGGGGGTGCTAGGCAATGGGGTTAAGTGACCTGCCCAGGGTCACACAGCTAGTTTGTGTCTGAGACCGGATTTGAACTCAGGTCTTCCTGAATCCAGGGCCATTGCTCTATCCACTTCGCCACTAGCTGCCCCAACTATTGACTCTTGACTTGCCCCAATGATAACTTCATTCTTCAAAAAAGTAGAGGAAATGGCATTGCTCTAGTCCTAATTCTGACCAAAAGGTTGCCAAAGTAAGAATTATGGGAACTTTAAGGGAAAGTGACTACTAAATTTTAGAATTTGTGATGGGAAAGCCTGACATAATATAACCTGTACATACTTAAGATTTTGAAAGACTGGATTTCAAAGAGTTCAGAAAAAGATAGGCCAAGAATCCTACAGAATGGGTCAAGAAGGATGCTAAGCCCTCAAGAATGAAATTCTGCAGATATAAGCAGAAACAATCCCAGTAAGGAAGAAGTGCCTACAGACACCAATGTGGGAGCACAGGGAGATTATTGAATAACTAAGGCATTTCAAAAAGACTTGTAAAAGAGATATACAAGGGAAAGTGATGGAGGATGAATAAAAAAAAGATTCATATGGACCTACAAGAATATTGTCAGGAAATCTAAAGCTTAGAATGAGCTGATGCTGTTAATGAATTCAAGTGACAATAACAGGTGCTTCAAAAAAGCCTATTTGGGGACAAGAAGTAGATTAAAAAAAAGTGGTAGAACTACTGCTCAGGAAAAATGGGATGATAACTGACAAAGGAGAGGAAAAAAAAACCTTTTACCTTTCTTCTGGTTTTGGGAGGGGCAGAGAGGGTCAAGAGAATGATTTTTGGATTAAGGACAAACAAAAAAGACTGATTAGCTGGGAGGTGAGATGAAAGCTAATTAAAGACGTAGAGAGGGAATACCTAGCTGTCCTTAATGAGTTCAAGTCACTAGGCTCTGATGAACTACATTCCACTTTACAGAAAGAACTGGTTGATATAATTGCTCAGCCACATTCATCTTAAAAAATCAAGTTCCTAAGTACAGAATAAAGAATGGAGAGCTAGATAACAGTTTGTGTGAAAAAAGATATATGGGGGTTAGTGCAATAGAGATAACTATAAGCTCTATGAGTCAAATATGACATAGCATCCAAAACCTCCCAAGGTTACGTAGGCTATAACAAGAAAGGAGAAGTACAGAATAAGGTAAGTGATAGTCCCCCTGCATTCTGTCTTCAAGCACTAATTGAAGGACCTGGGGAACTTTTAAAGAATACTCAGGGAGGCTATGATCGCTGTCTACAAGTATATTATGTATGAGAAGAATATTTGCTCTATGTGGCCTTAGCAGTTATGGGGGAGGTTGCAGAATGGTAGATTTTAGCTCAATGTAAGGAAAATCTTCCTAATAGTTAGAGATTTCCAAAAGCAGAATTGACTATTTTCAGTGATGATAGGTTTGTCAGGGATGGTATAGAGGGGAATCCTGCTTCAGGGACAAGTTGAACTAGGTCTCATAAGTTGATTCTAATTCTGAGACTGTGATTTTGTGACATTAGCAACTGACTCGAAATCTCTACCTAATACCTGCCATCATTCTTGCAGACTTCAGCACTCATGTGGACAAACCCTCTTAATATTTGACCATACATTCAACTTCCTGAACTCCACCAACCTCCTTCTCACCCCACCACGGTCACATACCGGTATGATCTCTCTATCACAGAGAGCTATACCAAGTCCGCCAACTATGCCTACTACACCAAAATCCAAGATCGTGGACTTTGAAATTTTATTCTCTGACCATAACTTCCCGTCTTTCCACTTCTCCTGCTCACACTAAATCCATTCTGGACATGACCTCCAGTCTCAGACTGTTCTCCCAGTACATTTTCCCTAATGCTGGCTTCAACCTTGAGTCCATTTTCTTCTGCTTACATTTCATTGTTTGCCCTAGAATTTCATGCCCCCAGTCTGACTTATAAAAAATGTTATATATTTTTAAATCAACCAAAGTCTACTTTCTCTCTCTCCCACCCCACTCTCATTGAGAAAGAAAGAAAAACAAAACTCCTGTTACAAACCTGAATAGTCTAGCAAGACAAATTCTCTAGCCGGTCATGTTAAAAAATGTCTCAGGCTATACTATGAGTCCATTTCTTCTCCATCAGGAATTAGATAGCATGTTTTATCATGAGTCCTCTGGAGTTGTGGTTGGTGCATTGATCAGAGTTTCTAAGTCTTTCAAAATTGTTTGTCTTTAAAATACTGTTGTTATTGTATAAGTTGTTTTCCTGTGTCTGTTCACTCCACTCTCTATCAATTCATACAAATATTCCCAGGTTTCTCCAAAATCATCCCCTTCATCTTTTCTTACAACACAATAGTTCCATCGCATTCACATAACACAACATGTTCGGCTATCTCCCAAATGATGGACATTTCAGTTTCCAATTTTTTGCCACCGCAAAAAAGCTGCTATAAATATTTTTATACATCCTCAGGGTTTGTTTTGTTTAGGACTAGTCCTTCCCTTATTCTGTCCTCTGTCTTATTTCACCCTCTCCCTTTTCTCCTTTGCTGTCTATTTCTCAGTTGAATGAAATATATCTTGTACCCATTTCTCCCCACGTCCCTCCTCTCCTTTGACTAGTTCAGATGAAAGTGAGGTTCAAATGTCAGTCATTCTCCCCACACCTTCCTTTCCTTTGTATAGATTCTGTGTGTGTACTCTGATTATATGAGATAATTTTCTCCATCCTTCCTCTCCCTCCTCCATAGTGTATTCCTCTTTCATTCCAATTCTTTCCATTCTTCTGTCAAGATCATCAAAACATAAACCATTCCTGTCCCATCTGCCTAATTAGATTATCTCTATAACCCCTGATAATTATAGGGCTGTGAGGGGACTGATATAACATCTCCTCATATTGGAATATAAACAATTTATCCTTATTTAGTCCCTTATAATTCCTTACTCATGCTTACCTTTGTGTGTTTCTCTTAACTCCCATGTTTGCACGTCTGTTTTTCTATAGAGCTCTGTTTTTTTTTTTTTTGTTTGTTTGCTTGTTTGTTTTTTGGTTTGTTTTTGTTTTTTGATCAAGAATGCTTGGAAGTTCTCTGTTTCACTACAGGTATATCTCTCTCTCCTTCCAGGATTATATTCAGTTTTGCTGGGTAAGTTATTCTTACTTTGATTTCTGGAATATCATATTGTAAATTTTCTGATCCTTTAGAGCGGTGGTTGATAAATTTGTGTGATTCTGACTGTAACTTCTTGGTACTTGAATTCTTTTTTTCTGGCTGATTGCAGTATTTTTTCTTGCCTTGGAAGATGTGGAATTTTGCTATAATGTTACTGGGAGTTTTCATTTTGGCATATCTTTCAGGAAGCAATGGGTGGATTCTTTCTATTTCTACTTTGCCTTCTTGTTCTAAGATATCTGGGCAGTTTTCTTTTATGATCTTTTGAAAAATGATGCCTAGGCTCTTTTTTCTGGTCATGGCTTTCAAGTATTCTAATGATTCTTAAATTCTCTCTCTGATCTGTTTTCCAGGCCAGTTGATTTTAGTATGAGATAAACATCTTATATTTTCTTCTATTTTTCAGCCTTTTGATTTAATTTCATTATTTCTTGTTGTCTCACGGAGACAACGCTCCAATTTTGTCCATTCTAATTTTCACAGTTTGTTACTTGGGTAAGGTTTTGTATTTCTTGTTTTAAGCTGATAATTCTGTTTCCAATTCTTTCTTCTACAGCTCTCATTTCTTTCCTAATATTTTCCTCTAGTACTCTCACTTCATTTATAAAAACAATTGAACTCTTTTTATTTTATTTTTGGCTAGGCAATGGGGTTAAGTGACTTGCCCAGAGTCACACAGCTAGTGAGTGTCTGAGGTCACATTGGAACTCAGGTCCTCTTGATTCCAAAGCAGGTGCCACTGCACCACCTAGCTGCCCCTGAACTTTTTTTGTTAAAAAACAAAACAAAAAACAAAAACTTGCTTCATCTCTTTCAAGATTTCTAGTTGAAATCATGCCCAAGCTGTGTTTTTCTTTGAGGTTTAGCTTATAGATGTTTTGGAGTGATTCTCTTTTGGGGGTTTGTGTCTTGAGTGGCCTTACCACTATAATAGTTTTTTTATGGTGGTATTCTTTTTATGTTTGCTCATTCTTTTAGCCTACTTGCTGAACTTGGACTTTATGCTATGTTCTAGAAGCACACTTCTGGAGGGAATGTTTACACTGAGTGTATGTCTTCTTTGACCCTGCTGCTGCTTTCTTGGGGTACTGAATATTGTGTTATTCCATGATCTCAGGGATAATTCAGGCCATAGACCTGAAATTCAAGCTTCCAGTGCTCCTAAAGTGGTCTGATTATGGGCAAAATACTCCATCCTCTGACTTCTGGCATTTTTACTGGCTATCTGCCATGCCTGGAATGCTCTCTTTCCTCATTTCTACCCCATTGATTTCCCTGGCATCCTTCAAGTTCCATGTAAAATTTTATCTTCAATAGAAAGCCTTTCCCAATTCCCCTTAATTCTAACGCCTGGTCTCCATTGATTATTTCAAATTTATTCTCTATATAGCTTGATTGTACATAGTTATTTATATGTTGTCTTCTCCATTAAACTGTGAGTTCCTTGAAAGGAGAGGCTGGTTTTTGGCTTTCTTTGTATCCCCAGGGCTTAGGCCAGTGCCTGGTATTAAATAGATACTTAATAAATGTTTCCTGATTGATGACAAAGTTTGAAAACTACCCTTTTCATCTGAGCTTGGAAAGCTCCGAAAAGTGGGGTCTGAGAAATACATCTGCGGGCTTGCCATGGTCAGAGTTGCAATAGATTGCTGCTAGAACTCAGTCACTATAAGCTAGCTGGAATATTTTGTGGTTCAGAGTGAAAGAAATTTAGGTTCCCCTTTGGTGTGGGATTCCTGCTCTAGTTATTCCCTTGTAGTCTTCAGTCAGGGTTAGAAGCTAGAACTGAGATCCTGTTCCACTTCTATGGTTTGAGCCACAGAGCTGTTCCTTGCTTTTGAATTTGCTTCTTGCTTAGTATAAAGCCTAGGGCCAACTATCAATCTTTTCTCTGGAATGCCACTCCTAAGTGCAAGTCCCCTTCACAGTCTGCTATGGATCTGTTACATGAAACTGGATAGTGAGTGATGGAGCTGCTAGTTGGTAACTTTTCCTGCACCCTGTACCCTGTCCTTCTGTGCTGGATCTGGTATCTCTTCTTGCCTGGTGCCCTGGCTCTCCCTGCATGCTCTCGGATTAGACTGTCCCTAAGGTCTGAAGAGCTCTCTATTTCCCTTTGCTGACCTGGGCTAGAAAATGACTTACTCTGTTTTTTTCTTGAATTTCCCAATCAGATGCAGTCTAGTGTGTTTTCTAGTTCTGTATGGAAGAGTTATGAGGTAGAACTCAGCTGTACTTCCTGCTATTCCACTGTCTTCTCCAGCCTGACTTTTTAATGTTCCTGACATGAGAATTCTCATCCCTAGATAATTGTCATTATCCATTTTTTTTTCTCTTCCTGCTCCCAGGCTGTTAAATGTTGCTGAAGAAAGTCATGATACCAAACTGATTTTATTCACTACAAACATATGGTGCTGAGCCTTCAGTTCAGTCCTCGTTTCTACTTGATGTATTTCTACCCTGTTCTTACTAACTCCTTATATCAAGTCCCTCTGCTACTATTCCAAGCCTTTTCTTCTCTGGATCCCAATTCTGCCCAAAGAATTACTGTCTTTGTGTGTTATAGCTAGATGGGACTTCAGATTTCATTTAGTCTAACTCCTTCATTTTATGACTGGGGAAGCTAAGACCTACAGAGAGCTGGTATAACAATGTAACACTGAGAGGTGAAATAACAGCTAGTAAACCAGAGATGTGGTGCTCCAATTCAGATCTCCTCAATTCAAGTCATTCTAGCAACAGCAACAGCAGTAGTAGTAGTGGAGTGGTAGTAGTAGCAGTAGTTGTAGCAGCAATAGCAGTAGCAGTAGCAATAGCAGCAGCAGCAGCAGCAGGAGTAGTAGTAGTAAGTTTGCTTAATTCTGGTGTATTTGTATCCCTAGCACCTAGCACAATGATTGACACAAAGCAGACATTTAATAAATGCTTGTTGACTTATTGATTGGATTTGCTTTAGATGAAACACTCTTATCAAAAGGAAGAAAATTTAGATAAAGAAAGCCCTAGCTTTTACTGAATTCTACATACTATGTAGTATCACTGGGCTCTTATGACCACCTCAATCACAATCATAGACTCATAGGATGTGGATTTGAGGGGCCCTTAGAGATCATATCCAATCCTTAATTTTACAGAGGAAGAAACTGATAGACAACCATTTAGTGGATGCCTGTTATCTGACTTGCACTCTGCTAGGTACTTTGGGAGAAAAGAAGGAATATTCTCTCAAGAAGCTTACAGTCTAGTTCTGACAACAAACTGTATAATACTATGAAATACAGAAGTCACATAAAATTAAGGATTGGAAGGGAATTTATACATCATCATCCAAGAATAAAACAATATGACAGAATATAACTGATTGGGGCCAAAATGTATTGAAAAGAGTGTTTTAGGAAGATGAGTATGATAGTGCTACGCAGAGTAGATTATATGTAGTGAATATTAGAGGGAGCCATCTAGGAACCTATAATGTCAAGACAGTCAGTCAGTCATTCAATAAGCATTTAAGCCCCTACTGTCCCATTTTCTAAAGAAGGAATCAGAAGTAGTACTACTAGGCAAAATGATGGATTTTCATGGATTTCACCGTCAATATTCAGAAAGTCCTGAGCTTCAGGCCTCTATTCTAACATATATGTATATCTTATACATATATACAAACACATATAAATCTATAAATAATATGTTCTCCATACCAAATACTAAATACCAAATAAAATACCAAATAAATACCAAATAAAAACTGACCAAGAACCAGTGGATCATCAAATGACTATCTTATTTCTGCCATTCTTATCCTCATCCCAATCCACTCCACCCCTTCAAAGCAGAACATAGCTATTGGCTACAAAGGTATTAATTAACTTGTGTTTTATTAATGAATGGCAAGGGCTTCATTTAACTACAAAACGCTTCACATTTCCCAGATGGTAACAATCTGAGGATTTCATCTGTCACTCTATGATAGGTTCCCAAAGGGAAAGAAAAAGAAAACACTTGCTGATTAACTAGCACTGTTTCTCCTTCTGTGCTTATTAGTACAGCACAACCAGTGCTTTGTCTTTTCTGGGGAAGAAGAAGCCTCTTTTCTCACCAACCCTAAACCCACCAAGACATTTATGAGTAACAAGTGATGATAAAGGCTCTAAAGAGTACAGGAGAGAAGCTATCTTTGTCTTGAAGAAAATATGATGGAAAGTCCCAAGGGAGTGTGAATGAGTAAGAGAAATGATCCTGGGGAGGAAGGTTTTCTTTCACACTTCATGGATTTGTGATTCATAATTCAGAAAAGCACAAAGAGAACTCTTCCAGTGAAACCACAAATGCTCACACCCATATCACAAGCTTTGGAGGTAGAAGTGAGAAGTCAGGTCATTTAATTTTTCCTTAAGACACAGAAAAAAGTTAGTTTCCTAATGTATGCTAGATCCTGAAAACTGGAGGCTCAAAATGAATATCCCCAGATGTATAAAATGTAGTCCTTCTTGGAACTTACTGCTATTCCTCAATCCTGCTGTCAGCCTTACTGCTTCCTTTTAGAGGACTTTCTTCCACTTCTTCGTCTCTTTAAAAAATTTTTTTGTTTAGTATTTTATTTTGCCCTAATTACATGTAAAAATAATTTTTAACATTCATTTTTAAAACTTTGAGTTCGAAATTCTCTCCCTTCCTCCCTCCCCACCCACCCCCCTCCATTAAGAAGGCAAGCAATTTGAAATAGGTTATACATGTGTGGTCATCCAAAACACATTTCCATATTAGTCACGTTGTGATAGAAAACATAGACAAAAAAAAAACTCAAGAAAAATAAAGTAAAAAAAAAAAGTATGCTTCAGTCTGTATTCAGACACCATCAGTTCTTTCTCTGTGGATGGATAACATTTTTCATCATAAGTCCTTTGGAATTGTCTTGGATCACTGTATTGCTGAGAATACCTAAGTCATTCACAGCTGATCATTTTACAATATTGTTGTTATTTTGTACACAGTACATGTCACTTTGCATCAGCTTCTTTAAGTCTTTTCAGGTTTTTCTGAGAGCATCCTGCTCATCATTTCTTATAACACAATAACAGTCCATCACAATCACATACCACAATTTATTCAGCCATTCCCCAGTTAAAGGCTATCCCTTCAATTTCCAATTCTTTGCTACCAGAAAAGAGTTGCTATAAATATTTTTGTACATATAGGTCCTTTTCCTTTTTTTTTTTTAAATCTCTTTTTGGATACAGACCTAGTAGTGGTATTGCTAGGTCAAAGGATATGCATGGTTTTATAGCCCTTTGGGCATTGCTCCAAATTGCTCTACAGAATCAGGTCACAACTCTACCAACAATGCATTAATGCCTCATTTTTCCCACATCCCCTCCAATATTTGTCATTTTCCTTTTCTGTCTTATCAACCAATCTAATAGGTATGAGGTAGTACCTCAGAATTGTTTTAATTTGCATTTCTCCAATCAATAGTGATTTAGAGCATTTTTTCACATGGCTATAGATAGCTTTGATTACATCATCTGAAAACTGTTCATATCTTTTGATCATTTATCAATTGGAAAATGGCTCTTGTTTTTATAAATTTGACTCAGTTTTCACTTGAGAAATGAGGTTTTTATCAGAGAAACTTGATTCCAAACTTTTTTCACAGTTATGATTACTAACTGTATTTCCCTCCATCCTATTTCCCCATGTATTCTATTCTGTCTCCTTTCAGCCTGTCCCTCCTCAAAACTGTTTTGCTTCTGACTATCCCTTCCCCCAATCTGTCCTCCCTTCTATACCCCACTCCTCTCTTATCCCCCTCCCTATCAAAACTCTGTAGGGTAAGACAGATTTCTATACCCAATTGAGTGTGTATGTGATTTCCATTCTGAGCCAATTCCAATGAGAGTAAGGTTCACTCACTCCCTTTCCCCTCTTCCACCTTCCCCTCCACTGTAAAAGCTTTTTCTTGCCTTTTATGTGAGATAATTTGCCCCATTCTACGTTTCCCTTTCTCCTAGTGCATTCCTTTCTCACCCTTTAATTTTTTTAGATACCATCCCTTCATATTCAACTCACACCTGAGCCCTCTGTCTATATATACTCCTTCTTAACTTCCCTAAAGTTCTTATGAGTTACAAGTATCATCTTTCTATATAGGAATGTAAACAGTTTAACCTTATTGAATCCCTTATGATTTCTCTTTCCTGTTTACCTTTTTATGCTTCTCTTGAATCTTGTATTTTAAAGTCAAATTTTCTCTTCAGCTTTGGCCTTTTCATCAAGAATGCTTGAAAATCCTCTATTTTGTTGAATATCCATTTTTTCCCTTGAAAGATTATACTCAGTTTTGCTGGTTAGGTGATTCTTGGTTGTAATCCTAGCTCCTTTGCCCTCCATAATATCATATTCCAAGTCCTCCAATCCTTTAATGTAAAAGCTGCTAAATCTTCTGTCATCCTAACTGTGGCTCCATGATATTTGACTTGTTTCTTTCTGGCTGTTTGCAATATTTTCTCCTTGACCTGGGAGCTCTGGAATTTGGCTATAATACTCCTGGAAGTTTTCATTTTGGGATCTCTTTCAGGAGGTGATCAGTGGATTCTTTCAATTTCTACTTTATCCTCTGATTCTAAAATATCAGGGCAGTTTTCCTTGATGATTTCCTAAAAGATGATATCTAGGCTCTTTTTTTTTTTAATCATGGCTTTCACGTAGTCCAATAATTTTCTTTTTTTGGCTAGGCAATGGGGTTAAGTGACTTGCCCAGGGTCACACAGCTAGTAAGTGTCAATCAATAATTATCTCTCCTGGATCTATTTTCTAGGTCAGTTGTCTTTCCAACAAGATATTTCACACTATCTTCTATTCTTTCATTCTTTTGGTTTTATTTTATTGTTTCTTGATTTCTCATAAAGTTATTAGCTTCCATTTGCTCAATTCTACTTTTTAAGGAATTATTTTCTTCAGTGAGCTTTTGTACCTCCTTTTCCATTGTGAATTTTTGTGCCTCTTTTTCCATTTGGCCAATTCTGCTTTTCAATGTATTCTTCTCATTGGTTTTTTATACCTCTTTTACCATTTGGCTTAGTCTGTTTTTAAGGTGTTATTTTCCTTAGTATTTTTTTGTGTCTCCTTTATCAAGCTGTTGACTTTTTTTTCCCATAATTCTCTTGCATCACTTTCATTTCCTTCCCAATTCTTCCTCTGCCTCTCTTACTTGATTTTCAAAATCATTTTTGAGCCCTTCCACGGCCTGAGACCAATTCATATTTTTCTTGGAGGCTTCGGATGGAGGAGCTTTAACTTTGTTATCTTCTTCTGAGTATGTGTTTTGATCTTCCTTGTCACCATGGTAACTTTCTATGGTCAGAATTTTTTTCTGTTGTTTGCTCATTTTCCAGTCTATTTTTTGACTTTTAACTCTTTGTTAAAGAGGGGCTCTGTTTCCAGGGTGGAGGACACACTGTCCCAAGCTTCAGAGATTTTGTGCAGAGATACTTCTGGAGACCTCTAAGTTTTCAGTTTTTCTAATCCTGGCCTGTGCGCGACCACAAGCATTCTTTTCTGCCACGGAACTGTAATGAGCATCCCTGCTCTACTATGGCCCCCAAACCCTGGCGTTCTAGTGCTCTTCCTTGCCCTGGGACTGCCACCCAGCACTGTGATCCAGATCCTAGTATAAGCAAAGCAACAGAGTACTGCCTCAGTGCTAGCAAAGAGACCCCTATAATCTCCTTCTGATCAGTTGTTCGACCCCCATATTGTCTGTGGGCTGAGAGCTTAGGAAGCAGCTGCTGCAATTGCCAATTCAGTCACTCGTAAGGCCTGCTCCTGGTTTGTTGGAGCCCTGTCTGTGCTGGCGCAAGCTACGCTGGACTGTGTTCCACTCTCACCCTGGAGTGACAGACCTTTCCTGCTGACCTTCTAAGTTGTCTTTGGCTGGAAATTATTTCACTTTGTCCTTCTGTGGATTCTGCCACTCCAGGAACTGCTTTATGGCATTATTTAAAGGTGCTCAGAAGGTTTTGGGAAGAGCTCAGGCGAGTTGTTGCCTTTTCTCCAACATCTTGGCTCCTCCTCTCTTCCACTTCTTTGAAGGAGGAGGCCGAGATTCAGTGTCAGTGATTATGTTCCATTTCAGTGATGGTTCATAAACTGCAGAATGTAAAAACTCCAGGGTGCCTGAGATCATCAGTACAACCCCCTCATTTTACAGATGAAGAAAGCTAAGCCCAGAAAAGTTGTTATTGTTCACAGTTACACTGCAAATTAGTGGAAGAGGCAGGACTAGCACACAGATTTCTTGGTCTGGGCTTTTCCCACTATATCACTTTGTTCCCATGGGCTATTTCATCCCTCTTCCCCACTCCTAATTTTACCCAGGAGACATAACAATTTTATTCTGGTGAATTATTTTATTTCAAAATAGCAAACAAGTTGTGCCAATGGCATCTTATTTGGCACTAGTGCCAAATAAATGTGTTTTAAACTTCAACTCTGTATCAAGTGAAAGGCTGGTCTGGTTTAGTAAAGGAATTTCAAGGTAAGAGTGAGCAAAGATCTTCAAAGACTAGCTCTGCTTGAGATCATGAGAGACACACTGGAATATCAAAAAGCCAGGTCTGGCAATCATTGTTTGAAATGACTCAACTGGAAGGAAAGACTCAGTGTTAGGCTTAACAATGTTAGAAAGTCAAGGAGATGAAACAAGTAGCTCCTGTCCTGTGGGCAGGAAAAAATTAGAAGGAGGAAACAGGAAAACAAGGCCCCTGTGGGGTGGACTGTATCTCTGCAGGAGTGGGGAAGGAGCCAAGACAATGCTTTGGCTTCCTCTCTCTGGACATCTGGGTAGATCTCAACAGGCCTGTCTACCCACCTGCCCATCTTCCTCTGTTCCTTACCCCCTTCTGTCCTGGTCTTGGCCCTCTTTACTTCCCTCTGGTGCCAGCTTCTCTGGAAAAGACTCTGGCACTTCCTGAGAGTGGAGGGAAATGAAGGTGGCAACAGATTGCCTGGCATCAGATAGAGCTGGTTGTCCATTGGTCCTGGGCATTCTGGCAAATTTTTATAATTTGAGAGGCGTAAATCAGAGGAGAGATGATGAAAGGCAAAGAGGGAGGAGTTAGGCCCATAGATTTAGTTGAGGCACCTGAGAAGACTTGTAAATCACTTAGAGAGCTGACATACTAGATACTTCATCATTAATTTCCTAATGTGACCTTGGGTTTTTTGAATTTCATTATCAACTCTTTTGAAGCTTTTTTCTCTGGGGAAGGTGGGGATGGTGTAAAAGAAGTGGTTGTGTTTATACTTCCACCAACAGTTTCTTCTTTGGACAACAAAAACAGCACAGAACTTTTTGGAAAATTGACATATAGATTCAAATTTGGGTTGCACCTAATCTCTTTTCTGTTACATAATATACTTCCCAGGTTATATTAACTAGACATCTTAACCAGAATTTTGAAACGGTATTTTAAAAATGGCATGTTCCAAATCCTGTCATGTGACATAAGATTGAATTGTGTGGCTCCTGTCTCCTAGTCTAATTACTTTATAGTCCCACCTTATATAAAGGCTTATATTTTATATAGTTATTAACTAACTATACAAGGCATATTCCAATATATTATCTCATTTTACTGTAGCATTCCTATAGAGCTTTCTTTTCTTATCTTACAGATAAAGAAACTGAGACCCAGAGAACTGAAGTGATTTGTTGATGGTCAGGCAGCAAGATAGTGGCAGAATTTGTACTAGAACCTCTCTTCTTCTCCCTCCTGCTCCATGAAAGCTCATGCCAGGCCACACACCCTAATGTTGCCTATCACAGTTATTTTTCCAAGAAGCTTTAGATGCTCAGAATAATTCAGTGAAACTCAATTTGAAGAGCGAAGATCAATACTGGGAGGCTTAAATGTGCCTACCTAGCTCTAATTCAACTGAATTAAACAAACATTTATTAAGCACCTATGGTGTGTAGAACCTTGTGCTTAGCCTGAGCACAGGTAGAGATATTTCAAAATAAGACATAGTCCTTGCCCTCATGAAGCTGACAGTTTAGTATGGGACTATGCCCATACTTACACAGAAATAAGCATACTACAAAAAATAAATATGATCAGAGCATGGTGCAGGGAAGAGGCAGGGGAGATGTAGTAAGGTGCTACCTCAGGTTTGAGGGAAGGAAGTTGGAGGATGGGAGGGAAATCAGTGAGGACTTTCTGGAAAAAGTGCCATTTGAGTTGGACTTTCAAGGATGGGCTGGAACTCAATGGGTCTAGATGTCATTTCAAGGAGACATTCCAGGAATATAAATAATTGTAAGCAAAGATATAGAAGTGAAAAAAAAAACCATGAGAGGCTACAAAGGAGTGGTGAACAGTCCACTTTGCTGTAGTATTAAACATGTAGTTGAATGGCACCAGACTAAGGAGGGATTTCAATGCCAAGCTAAGGAATTCAAAGTTTTCTCAGCTATAATGAAAGAAGCTGGGGCTACATATCTTCTAAGATCTCTTTCTGCTCAAAATCTACGATTTTCTGAACCTAACTTAAAAGGTAAGAAGGGTTTTGAATTGAAGAGTTTTGTGACTAGATCTATACATAAGCAAAGCACCTAGCCACAGTGAAGTATGGAATTAAAGACAAAAAAACCTGTTAGAAGACTATTGTGACAGTCTAGACAAATGGTAATGAAGGCCTGTACTAGGGTTGTTCATCCTTTGTTTTCGAAGAGTACCAATGACATCATGGAGTGATAGTTTGACTTGCTATTAGGGAAGCAGCATTAGGAAAAGAGGAAATAGCTGCAAGATATATTTCTAAGGATGAATTAATTCATATTATAAATGGTAACTAACTGGATATGAAAAGTGAAGAAGAGGGAATAGTCAAAGACAACAAGGTTTTAAATATTAGAATACTGGGTGAATGGTGGTACCCCTGACAGAAATAGTGAAGCTAGAAGGAAGGGCGGGTTTAAGGGCAAATACAAAAGGCCTAGTTGAGTTTGAAGTACTAGAAGGATCATCTCTGCAGAAATGTTCTATAAGGAATTAAAGGCATAAATATAAAGCTCAGAAGAGCAGTCAGAGCTAGAGCTAGAGATATGTAAATTTACAGAATCATAACATCCAACAGAGTTGGAAGGAACCTCAGCAGCCATATATGAAAGGAATCACCACTAGATTGATACCTGATGTGTGGTTATCCGGCCTCTGCTTGAAGACTTTTGGGAATGGGAGGGCTAGGGGATGGAAGAGAACCTAACACTTCTAGAAGTAGCCCATTCTACCTCTAAACACCTTTAATTGCTAGGAAGTTTTTCCTGACATCATGCCTGAATGCAAATTTTTGCAACTTTTACCCAGTGCTCCTGGTTTAGTCCTCTGACATCAAACAGAACTGATGTCTCATCTACATGTCAGACTCTCAAATACTTGAAGACAGTCTATTATGCCTTCGTTGAGTCTCTCTTCTCTAGGATAGACAACCTCAGTTCCTTCTACCAATGCCCTTCACCATTGTCATTGCCCTCCTCTGTATACTTTCTAGTTTATCGATTTATTTCTTAAACTGTTTTGCCCCGAAGTCTGATGAGGTCAAAGGTACATTGAGACAATCACCTCCTCTGCCTAGGAGATAGGTGCCTCTCAATGCAGCACAGTTAGCTTTTTTGCCTGCTGTCATACTGTGACCTCATATTGAGCTTGCAGTTCACTACAACCCCCACATCTTTTTTCATGACAGTTGTTATCTAACTTTGCCTGCAACATCTCATACCTATGAGGTTGACTTTTCTGTACCTAAGTGCAAGATTATATGAATGTTATCTAATTAGATTGTCTGTCCTATCATTCAATATGTTAACTATCCCTCCCACCTTCCTGCCTTTGGAGAATTAGATGAGGGTACCATTTATGCCTTCATTCAAATCAATGATAAAAATGTTACATAACAAAAGGCCAAACACAGATCCCTGGAATACTCCACTGGAAACCTCCTGCCACTCTCATATGGAACCATTAATAACTACTCTTCAAGCCCAATCATCCAATTAGCTCTGAATCCATCTGAATGCATTACTGTCTAATCCATATCTCCCTATTTCCCTTCACAAATAATAAGAGTCATGTTATCAAAAGCTTTGCTAAAGTATAGGCATAATATATCCACAGCATTCACTTCACCTACTAAATTAGTAATACTGTCAAAAAAGGAATGAAGATAACCTGGCACAGCTTGATCATGAAGTAGTGTTGGTTTTGTAATCACTGCTTCTCTTTCTAGATGTTTTCCAACCAACTCTTTAATAATCTGTTCTAGAATTTCCCCAAGAAATAAATTCAGCTCACTGGCTTACAGTTTGTAAGTCCCTTTTTTGAAAATTCAGACTTTTGCCCTTCTCCAATATTGTGGTACCTTTCCCACTTCTCATGATCTTTCACATATCACTGACAGTGGCTCAGCATTCACATCTGTCAATTTTCTCGGTATCTAAGGATGTGGTTCATTTGGATCAGGGAACTTGAATTCATCAAGTGCAGAAAGGTGCTCTCTTACCATCTCCTTATTTGCCTTGGGTATCAATTCCCTTTTATTCATTTTTGTCCTGTAATTTTCAGGGGAGAGGTCATTCTCTTTTGCAGAGAAAAAAAAACAATACAAGAAATGATAAACAAAATTATATATGCACAGAGGTAATAGTTGAAGCTGTAAAAGCAAAAAACAACAACAACAAAAAACTCACCCAAAGAATGTATAAAGAGAAAAAAGGAGAAGGACAAAAACAGAGCTTGGAGGAGACATCCATTTTCAGGCATAAGAAAGAAGTCAGGGAAGGAACAGTTAAAGAAGTGGTGCATTTGAAGCCAAGGGAGAAGAGTATCTAGAAGAAAGAACTACAGAGGTCAAAGCAGAAAACTGAATTAGTGATTATGTGATTATTAGCCTTTGGAATTAGTGATTTGGAGGTCACTGGCAAACTCTGACTGCCTTTCCTACGGTGAAGTGGGAATTGAGGCCAGATTGCAATAGCCTGAGGAGAGTCAGTGGTAAGGAAACATAGACATCAATTGTAGACTACATTTTCAAGAAATGTTTCCTGTGATGGGGTGAAGAGGGCTGTAATGGTTATAGGAAGGGATGGAAGGGTCAAGGGAAAGGGTTTTTTTGTTTGTTTTTTTTGTTTTGGTGGAGGGTTTGGGGACACCTGAAAATATTTTTAGATAGATATAAAGGAGTGAATGGAAAGGAAAAGAGATTGAAGATGCATCAGAGGGATGATTGCTGAAACAAAATCATAGGGAAGGCAGGAGATAGGAACAAGGGTCTACACAGAGGTAGAGTAATTAGTTCTAGAAATCCAGATATCTGTTATTCTGAGACAAGAAACAAAAGAGAATGTTATAAAGAGGAGAACTATCAGTCAATCAATAAACATTTATTAAGCACCAATCACATACCAACACTGGGGATATGAAAAGAGGCAATAAATAATTCCTGCCCTCAAGGGACTCTCATTCTAATTGGGAGGCTGAAAAGTGAGGTGGGGAAGGGTAGGAGAACCAAGATATGACAAAGTCCAGTGCTGCCAAGTGGAAAATAAAGAGATGGATAGCATGGGTGCCCTCCTTAAAGGAAGGATCTGGGAGGAGCCCCTTACCCTTCACCCTCTCCAATCAGAGAGAGGGTAGAGTCCCAGGGGTAATGGGTACTAATGAGGTGTGAGTTCCAGAGCTGATGTGATTGTGCAGGATGATGGGGTTCCTAGGGATATGATGAAGTCCAAAAAGAATACAGCTGGTGGGAAATGAAGTGACGGAGACACGAGGGAAGTTCCTATGGGATAATCTCTATATTCTCATTAAAGAATAAAAGAGCTGCTTGGAACTCTCAAGTTCTAGATTATTGTTCCAAAGCCACTTCTCAATCTGGAAGCTCATGTGAGGAGTGAGGAAAATAGGAGTGGGAAGTTAAGTGGGTAATGAGCCCCTTTTCAGACCATAACTATTTTTATGGTTGGTTCAAAATCAGAGAAGAGACACTAAGAACCAGAAGGGGAAATAAGACCCAAATAGAAAGGAAGCATAAGGGTTGGTAGAGAGAGTAAGCCAGGATTTCCAAGAACTAAAGTTACTGCTACTCATTCAAATCCAGGAGATGTTAGAGGAATTTGCGTATAGAACAGAAACAGCTGGCAAGGATCAGGGATTGGAGGAATGTTCTGAAAAAAGTGGTTGGTAGTTATTTTGAGGGCAGAAAATGAACATGTAAAATATTAATTCATTTACATTAACTTTTATATTTATTTCATAATTTTGTAATATATTTATTTCATTTAACTATTTCCCAGATGGTGGACATATGCTTTGTTTCTACTTCTTTATGGATATAAGAAATGCTATTATAAAAATTTTGGTGTATATATGATGTTTCTACCTTTGACCTCCTGGAGGAAAAAAGCATAGTAATTGGAATCTCTAAATCAAAAAGTATATTGGTATTTTAATCACTTTCTTTGTATAATTCCAAGTTGTTCTCCAGAATAGTTGAACCAATTCACAGCTCCACTAACAGTGTATTTATGTTTGAAAATTAAGGTAAACTGAGAGACAAGTTTCCAAGCATGACCAATTTATTAGTTATCCTAATACGAATACATATCTCATTGTAAATGAAGTCACATAAGACAAATGAATCTCACATTAAAATTACTGGGAAATATATCTAAGGCTCTACTGATTTAAATTTGTTATTGTCATTGTTAGGTCAGCTCAAATTATGCTGGGCTAAATGTTATAAGCCAGTGTTGTTAAAGTTTCCTACTCTATTATTCTAGGTGGAGGGCTGGTAGGGTATTATGATTTTTTTTGGGGGGGGGATATTATGATTTTTGACCCAGGCAAAAGTCTCTAAGGAGTCTGGTCTTACTCTGACAAGGTATGACCCTACTTCTTCAAACTGTACTCCTTGGGAATTTTAATAACAGTTATGACTACGTGAAAGCATAGTGCTCACAGAATGTAAAGAGATTTAATGCAGTGACTTCCAATTTGCATGATATAAGAAAACACATAAGGTATTATATAGTAGCCACATCTAAACCCTAGTATATAATTATCTAGAATGGAGCACTGAGAATGAAGTAATCACAACAGCCAACATTTATATAACGCTTGATATATGGTATGGGCAAGGCCTGTGCTAAACACTATATAAGCAACTGTTCCCCACAAACAACCCTGAGAAATGGGTGGACTTGACTAAAAGATGCTTATTTAACTTCAATTGTAACAGACAATAAAAGACTAAAATATGTTCAGTTACTCTCCTCTAAGATAATTGATTTCGTGAAATATTTTTCTTTAAAAACAAAACAGAAAAATGTTTCTGACTTTTAACCTATAGTTGTGTGTCCTGCAAGTTTTTTTTAAATACTTGTCTAATTATTCCCATATTATTCTGAGATATTTGAAGGACACCTCAGAGTATATTTACTAGCAAGTGGATGGCAAGTTTAGGACCTGTATCTCATTATCTTAACTCAGTCTGAAGAGCTTCTTCTTCCACAAATAAGCAAGGTTTACCCTACAGTTTTTAATCTTAGAATAGTTACCTGGTATACCAAGAAGTTAAGATTTCATGACTCTTAGGGCAGTGTGGTATTGGGCAGAGATATGAAGTGGATCTCTCCTCATTGTAATTTCTAGCTAGACCTATTATTTTATGGGTGTATGGAACCTTAAAATATATTATTATTCCTACTAAAAATAAATGAGCATACTCTAGCCTAGGTGTGGGGCTAGTATTTGAAATTTTGCCAAGTTGCCAGTATGTTGTAAGACTCCAGCACAATTTCTCAAACTTGATCACTTCAAACTGTTGGCAAAGCTTGTAAGATGTTAGGACTCTGCATTTCATAGATGAGGACAACTTTTTTAAAAAGTTGTTTTATATTTTATTTTCAAATTACATGTAAAAATAATTTTAACATTGATTTTTTTAAACTTTGAGTTCAGATTCTCTCTCCCTCCTTGAAAAGGCAATTTGATATAGATTATATATGTGCAGTCATGCAAAACATACTTCCGTACTAGCCATGTTGCAAAGGAAAACACAGAAAAAACAAAACAGAACAAAAACAAAAAAAACTAGGAAAAATAAAGTAAAAAAAGTATGCTTTGATCTGCATTCAGACTCCACCATTTCTTTCTACAGAGGTGAAATTTTTCATCCTAAGTCCTTTGGAATTGTCTTGGATCATTGTATTGCTAAGAAGAGCTAAGTCATTCACAGTTCATCATCACACAATATTGCTGTTACCATACAATGTTCTCTTGGTTTTGTTCACTTTACTTTGCATTAGTTCATGTAAGTCTTCCCAGGTTTTTTTTAAGGGTTTTACAATTTTTAAAATTCAGTATTTTATTTTTATATATTTTATATTTTTATATATAAAAATATTTATATATTTTATATTTTATATAAAACATTTCTTTTTAAAACTCTGAGTTGCAAATTCTCTCCCTTTTTCCCTCCCCATCCTCCCCCCCATATTGAGAAGGCAAGCAATTTCGATATAGGTTATACATATGTAGTAATGCAAAACATATCCATAATAGTCATGTTATGAAAGAAAACATAGACAAGAAAAAAAACTCAAGAAAAATTTTAAAAAAAGTATGCTTCAATCTGTATTCATTCACCATCAGTTCTTTCTCTGGGGATGGACAGCATTTTTCATAATAAGTCCTTAAGAGTTGTCTTGGATTATTGTATTGCTGAGAATAGTTAAATCATTCACAGCTATCATTGCACAATGTTGCTGAAACTTTTTGCACAGTACATTTTACTTTGCATCAGCCCATGTAAGTCTTTCCAGGTTTTTCTGAGAGCATCCTGCTTATCATTTCTTATAGTACAATAGTATTCCATCTAACCACATACCACAACCTGTTCAGCCATTCCCCGATTGATGGGACTCCCCTCAATTTCTAATTATGTGCCCCCAGAAAAGAGCTGCTATAAATATTTTTGTACACCTGGGTCCTTTCCCTTTTTGTTTCTTATCTCTTCGTGGTACAAACCTAGTAGTGGTATTGCTGGATCAAAGGGTATATGCCCAGTTTTATAGCCTTTTATGCATATTTCCAAATTGCTCTCCAGAATGGTTGGATCAGTTCACAACTCCACCAACAGTGCATCAGTGTCCCAATTTTCCCACAACCTTTCCAACATTTGTCATTTTCCTTTTCTGTCATATTAGTCAATCTGATAGGTGTGAGATGGTACCTCAGAGTTGTTTTAATTTGAGTATCTCTAATCAATAGTTTTGTAGAGCATTTTTTTCATGACTATAGATAGCTTTGTAATATCCAAATCAAGAGAGTTGCATTTTTCAATTTTTAACAACATTTCTTATACAATGGTTTTACAAAAGTAGCATATATTTTTAAATATTAAATTTTGACATTCTAAATTGATCGTATTCAAGACCACTATAGAGAAATCTTGATCAAAGTATGCTTTAAGAACAAAAACTTATTTTTGCAGCTTTTAAACACACTGCCCTCATGTTGAATATTGGGTAACAACTTGAAAATTAAGTTCAACAGCAATAATCTATATCTAATAGTGCCCAGGGCTAGTTTTATGTTAAGGGCTATATTTACTCCTCAAACCTTCTTCTTTGTGCAATGTCTATTCCACAAATACACCTACTTCTTCTTTTGGAGTTCTTAACAACATGACCTTCTTTCAGACAGTAGAAACATCTAGCCTGGATCCTAGGTTTAGATAATCTTTTCCCTCATAAACACACTGGGCTCTATCTCTTAACACCTCAATTACTTTCTCATGCCACCCTGGGCAATTCTTAAAAAAAAAAGTTTCAGGACCCATTTAAATATGGATGTATAATTTCTGATATTTAAAATCAACTTTATTTGAGCTATTCAAAAGCAAGGATTAAGTTTCACTCACCCTCAAGTTGCTCCTTGATTTAAACAAACATCTCTCTTTTTTGGGTCTGAAAAAAGTTTAAATTGTAAACTGTCTTTGAAATCTCACTGAAGCTGACTTCTGACACCTTTAAAACTAGAGTGAAAAAACAAAAACAACTCCCTTTTCAACACAATAAAAGCAGTCTGTATGTAATCTATTCTTCTCTTAAAATAAACTCTACAGTTTGCAGGTACCGCAAAGGCATAACACGCATAAACACACTCAATTCATGGCCAGTTTATGTTTAAGGCTGATTATGTTCTATGCTTATGCCAATGCTTAATTTTCACAGTCACAAGAAAATTTAGTTTATTTTATCCCAACACAGAAACACAAAAAAAGACACAGATACAGAGGCTCAGAAACAGAAATAAACAGGCACAAGACTAATAGACTTCTGTAGGGCATCACCCACAAATCCTAGCCAAGACAAAGAATGCAAAGATTCTTCACTGGTGTTCATTTGAGGCTTCAATAGAAGTCTCTGCTTTTCTTTTATGAATTTTACCTTTCCTTGTAAGGTAAGGTACCTTTTCAGTTTGGAGAAGTTAAAAAAGATCTTTTTCTGGTCCAATTTCCAATGAAGATATTTGGGTGGCTAATAGAGATATGGTCTCTGACAATGTCCTTCTAAGGTTTTATTCATTTTTCCAGAGTGCCTCCCTGAGAGGCCATGTAATTTAGCTGAATATCCTAGTCACAGGCCTGGGTGCTTGGTTTATAGATCTTAATAAGAATTTAGGAATCCCTAGCAGGGGTCCCTTTGATGATTCATGGAGTTCAAACTGGTGGCCAGTTTTAGTGCCAGAATGGGTAGTCAGTTAATAGCTAAGGAAAAACCCCTGAGTTACCCAACACTGTTGCTTTTGGTACAAGTGAATTCCTCCTGGGAGGATGAAGGCTTCCCCTATTAACCTTTGCTTTCGAAAACTGAATTCACAGTGACACACTCCCCCAGCATAAGTGCAGCTACCAATAGGTTCAGTCCTTCTGTTAGGGGACCCAGTTTACGAGCTAACAGAGGACAGTATTAGGGAAAAACCTGAAGAATATCTCCCTCTCTCTTTATAGTGACTGAAAAGAAGAGACTATTACAAACACTAGATACCACTACTGAAACTCAAACAAAACAAAACAAAACAAACAAATAAAAGAAAAGCATGTTGCTATTCCTAGTTTGGTTACTAGATGTCTCCAGGGACTGTATTCTAGACACACAGAAACACAAAAAAGCAAATATACACCTGTAACAGAGCTCCCTCAACAGTGTGGAGTAGGGCTTACCTTTAGCTCAGAAGAACTGGGGTTGGGAGAGTCAGATCCCTGGTTGTGGTCCTCCATGGAAAATCCCCAGGAGGCAAATTCCACCAACAGATGCTCTTGGGGTTTTTCCCTGGAGGGCTAATTCAGGGACTGGTTTCCCTCCTTCCCATCCCTTCATGGTCGCCACCTGTAATCTTTGAAAATTAAGGTAAATGGAGAGACAAGGCTCTGACGATGATCAATTTATTAGTTAGGCTAGCAGTAACCAATAAATTGGGTCAATGGCCTCTCTCAATGACCAAAGACTCTGGGCTGACAGGGTCTTTTATAACAATTAGCAAGTTTTGTTCAGTCATGTCAGTTGTATCTGACTCTTTGTGACCCCATTTGGAGTTTTCTTGGCAAAGATACTAGAGTGGTTTGCCATTTCCTTTTCTAGCTCATTTTACATATGAGGAAACTGAGGCAAAGAGGATTAAGTGACTTACCCAGGGTCACATAGTCCAAGGCCAGATTTGAACTCAGGAAGATAAGTCTTCCTGACTCCAGGCTATGTACTCTAACCACTGCACCAACTAACCGTTCCAACAATTAGTAAGATAACAGAGAAAATCTAGAGCAACACAAGTGTGTCTTCTTCTGATTGGCTCCCTATGACATAGTCAGAATTGAGGTTTAAATCATCTGATTTCTCTTTATAAATCCCCTTAACTACAGCTAAGATATGCATTTGAGTCACAAGACAAAAATTCTCACCAGGCAATGGGAGTAGTCTGCTTTGATTGAATGGCCTTGATTGAATCAACTTGAATTTGAGTTAAGTTGGTAATGGGTAAGGTGAATTCATGATAAACAAGTAGTGAGTGAGGTTACAAGGATAGAGATTCAATTCACAACAGAATTGAGTCCTGGGTGGAGGTAATTACAAGACAAAAAAGCTTGGCTTTTAAGTAAGTTTCTATGGAAGGTAGTGGAAGGGTGAAGTCATAAAGGTAAGGATTTTGGACCTACATGGCATGGGAGAGTATTAAAACCTATGCCAGCTTGACTAAGGCTTAAAAATAGAATTAAAATCAATTTTCAATCTTACATTTCATCACTGTACTGTAAGAAACAAGGATGATAAGGAATGCTGAGAAGCACATGAAGACTTATATGAACTGAATCAAAATAAAGGACATGGAAAACAATATACAACAATATAAATGGAAAGAACAAATAAAACTGAATATTGTGTAATTATAATAATCAGGCTTGGCTGCTTCCCTTCTTCCCACCAAAAAAAAAGAAGAAGAAGAAGAAGAAGAAAGAAAGAAAAGAAAAGAGAAAATTTAGCTCCCTTCTTTGAAGTGGTGGGGGTATTATGGATGTGGAACATAGTACATACTGTATAATTTGGTTGATGTACTGTTTAGCTTTGGTGAACTGCTTTTTTTTCCCTCTCTTCTAAAAAATTACTTCTCACAAGGCATGATTTCTCTGGGGCAAGGAGAAGAGAGTGATAAATTTGGAAATAAAGGTGATATGAAAATAATTAAATCAAATCTTGACATTTTGCTATAAATGAAACTAAAAGAAAGAAGGAAATTCTAACTAAATGGAAAGATAGGTCACAGGTATTCCTTGGAGACACAAAGAAAGGAGTTGACAAAGTTACTTTACGGTAGGTCCAAAGGCAACAAGAAATATTATTTCATGGGATATATTGTAGACTCATTGTAGTCTCATATTATAGTCTCACATTGTAGACAATGAATAAAAAGAACACCATGAATAAAATTCAATCAATTAACCAACAAGTATTTATTAAGGTCTAGCCTACTATGTTCTGGGCATTGTGCTAAGCACTGGCAATATAAGTACAAAGAATTAAAAAATCCCTAGTTGTAAAGTTCCTACTTTCTAATAGAGAGCATAAATATGAAGTTGATAAGTATACTGCATATGTATGTATGTGTATATGTATATATGTATATATGTATATACACAAACTCAAAGAGTGTTATTTAACAAAAAGTAATGTGGGAGGAAGAACACTGGCAGTTGAAGGAATCAGGAAAGGCTTTACACAGAAGATGGTGCCTAAGCTTCCTTCATCATACCTCCTCCATGAGGAGGAGCTAAGGAAGGAGGCCATTCCAGGCATGGGGGTCAGTCAGTAAAAAGGCATGAAGATAGGAGGGGGAGTGCTGTGTATGAGAGAAAAAAGGGAAAGTTAGTTTGACTGGATCACCGAGTGCAGGAGGGAGAGTAACATTCAGTGAGGTTGGACAGATAGGTTGGGGCAAGGTTAAGAAGGGCTTCAAAGGCTAAAAAGTGGGGTTTACATTTTATCTTAGAGGCAAGAGGAAGGTATTAGAGTTGGTTGAATAGGACAGACACATGGTCACAAATATGCTTAAGGAAAATTACTTTGACAGAATGATTGGAGTGGGGAGAGACTTGAAATAGAAGAATTAGGAAGCTGTGGCAATAATCTAGGCCTGAACTAAGGGGGTAGCTGTGTGAACAGAAAGAAGGGTGGTGGAGGCATTGTAAAGTAGAAATGGTAAGATATGGTACCTGATTGGATATGTGGGATGAAGAAAAGTAGAATGCAGAATAATCTTTTAATTATAAACCTGAGACATTAGAAGGATGGTGGTACCTTCAACCAAGGTAGGTAAGTTTAGAAGAGTGGAAGGTTTAGGGGGAAAGGTGATGAGTTCAGTTTTAGACATGTTGAACTCAAGATGTCTCCAGGACATTGAATTTGAAATAGCCAATAGGCAACTGGTGAGGTGGAACTGAAGCACAGGGGAGAGAACTAGGACAGGATATAAAGATCTAGGAGTCATCTATAAAGAGATGATCATTAAACACACAGGATCTGATAAGGTTACACAGAGAGAACATAAAGGAGAGAGAAGAGGGCCCAGGATAGAACTATGAGAAACATCAAGATTTAAGAGGAAGTGATGTGGATGATAAGTCAGGGAAAGAAACTGAGGAGTGGTCAAATTTGTAGGAGGTGAACCAGAAGAAAGTAGTATCATGAAAACCTAGAGAGAAGAAAGTATACAGGAACAGAGGAAGAAAGAGTGGTCAACAATGTCAGATGCAGCAGATAGGTCAAGGAGTATTAGAACTGAGAAAAGACCTGGCAATTAGGAGATCACTGTAAACTTTGTAGAAAGAAGTTTCATTTGAGAGATGAGATCAAAAGCCAAAATGCAAAGAATTGAGAACTGAGAGGAAAGACAGTATAGGCAGAAAGTATACATAACATTTCAAGGAATTTTGCTGAGAAAGGCAGAAGAAATATAGAAAAGTAACTTGAAAAAAATGGTAGGCTCTACCTGAAGGTTTTTTAAAGATGGAGGAGGCAAGCACATTTTCAGTTTAATAGGGAAGGAACCAATTGATAGGTTGAAGATTCAGGACAGGGGAGATGACTGAGGATGCAATCTGCTGGAAAAGATGGAAGGAGATGGGGTCAAGTGCACACGTAGAGGGGTTGACTTTGACAAAAACAAGGTCCACCACTTTGTCAGAGCCTGGGAAAAGGAGGAGAGAGGCTATGTATCAATATTGGTTGCTGAGGATGAAGAAGAGAGAAAATCTATGAAGAACTCAGTTTGACCATTCAAGTTAATTCAATGTATATTCTGATAATTAATGACTTCTATACAAAGGTGAGAAAAATTGAGGTTGGGAAGAAATACATAGAAAAGCATGGTTCAAGAGAAAGGAATGAGAGAGGCCCCAAACTGTAGATTACATAGAAGCCTCAAAACTTTATATCATTAAGACTTTCTTGGAGAAAATAATTGGTAGATGCTAGCCATGGAGAGCACCAAATAACACTACAGAAAATGAAATAGATTATATTTTAACAGAAAATACCTATTATGGATGTGGAAGCTATCTCTGAATCAGCTGTCTCACCACCAACCTGAGGACAAAGATCAGAGTCAGTAAAAAGCAAGAAGATATGTATGAATTGTTTAAATATCTAGACAGCTCTATGGTGGCATGGATAGATATGATCTATATGAATCCATATGTTCTGACTTGCATCTGTGAAGAGTCAATGAGCATTTATGAAGTGCCTACTATGTTCCAGTTAGTGTGTTGAGCACTGGGGATGCAAAAAAAGGGCAAAGGAAAAAAAAAACAGTCACTGTTTTCAAGGAGCTAACAGTATAATATGTGGAGACAACATGTAAACAACTATGTACAAACAAGATATGTGTGTGTGTGTGTGTGTGTGTACATACATATTTATATATATATATGATCAATTGTGAGGGAAAGCACTAAGATTGAGGGTGACTGGAAAGATCTCATGTAGAAGGTAGGAAATTAGCTGAGACTTGAAGGAGGCCAGCGAAATCAAGAGGCAGAGATGAGAAAGCAGATAATTCTAGGCATAGGGGATAGCCAAAGAAAATGCACAGAGTTTGAAGATGGAATGTTTTGTGTAAGGAATAGGAATAACCAATGCTGCTGCATTGTATAGTACGTGGAAGAGAGTAAGATGTAAGAATACTGGAAAGGTAGGAACGGGACAGATTATGAAGGGCTTTAAAAACTAAAGTGAGGATTTTATATTTGATCCTAAAGTGATATAGTTACACTTGTATTTTAGGAAGAGACATCTGACAACTGAATGGAGGATGAACCAGAATGGGGAGAGACTTGCGACAGGAAGCAGGCTACTGCAGTAGTTCAGGCATGAAGTGATGAAGGCTTGTGTCAGTGTGGTGGCAGTGTCGAAGGAAAGAAGGAGAAATATGCAAGAGACATTGCAAAGGCAGAGCTGACAGAAATTCACAACAGTTTGGATATGGGGGTAGGGATGAGAAAGAGAAGAGTTGAAGATGACAGCAATATTCTGAGGCCGTAACTGGGAGTCTGGTGGTATCCTGAACAGTAATGGAGAAGTTAAGAGGAAGGGAAGGTTTGGGAAGAAAGATGGTTCAATTTTGTATGTGAGTTTAAGTTGCTTATGAGACATCCAGTTTGCAATGTCTGATAAGCAATTAGAGATGTGATACTGAGGTCAGGAGAGAGGGCAGGGATAGACAAAAGAGATCTGAAAATTATCAGCACAGAGATTATAATTGAATCCTGATTAGATCAATAAACATAACTACATACAGAAAAAAGAAGAGGGCCCAAGATAAACATGCTAGCTGTGGGGAGAAGAAGGCAAATGCTTGAACAGCTGAAGTTGGACAATCTCTTCTCCAGGCTCCCATAGGGATTCTGGCCTAGAATTAGATCTGCCACCACTCAAATACTTCTCATGTAGGGGTACAATAGGTAAGAACAAAATACACTTCTCTGATCCCTTTTAAGGAAGAAGGGAGCCCTTAAGCTTACATTCACTATCTTAGCCCCTTCCCACCAAACAGTAGTTACCTAAAAGACTATCAGAAACAGAAAATAGTAATTAAAATTATATATCCAAGTTAAACAGCAATCAGAAATCAGAGAAATTATACACATTACAATATAACAAAGACTAATAATAGCTAGGATTTTTACATGGCTTTAAAGTTTACTAAGCACTTAACAAATATTATCTCATTTTATCCTTATAGTAACCCTGACTGCTGGGGGGAGGGGAATAGAGAAGGATAGATCCTACTATTATCCCATTTTACAGATGCAGAAATGGAGGCAGACAGAATTCAAGTGACTTGCCCAGAGTCACACAACCAGTAAGTATTAGAGGTAGATTTGAACTAAGGTCTTCTTGATTTTAAGTCTAATGCTCTATCCACTGGGCTACCTATCAAGAGTAAATGTATTTTTTATCTGGAAGTAGGAAAAGATCTCAGCCCAACCAAGAAGAAAGGTAACAATCTCACTTGCGGGAGCATTATTCTTAGTACTTTCTAGAATTTCAAGCAAGTCCACAGATATGATGTGGCCATATGATGCTTGTCTGTCATTTCGAACTCTTTCTCTTTACACCACCTTCCCAGAGCTTTCTCTACATGTCTCTCTCAAAGAGTATCTGGGACCAACTCAAGTAAGTTCCCCATGGCAGGGATGCAGCACTGTTCTCAGTATTCTCTCTCCTCTTAGGAGTCACATCTCTCCCAGCATATGTAACATAAAGCCCACCAGTATTTAAGGACAAAAAAAGGGAGGATAACAAAGAGAAGAAAAACAGAAAAGACTGGTAAAGAATACTAAAATAAACTGTTTTGACCATCAAGATCAATGGAATTATCAATGTGGCCTCTATTGTCATAGTCTTAGATAAATATAGGACAGGCAGAAATGGCACTGAAGAAGAAAAAGATGAGGAAAAGTAGTCAGAATAGACCAAGCGTATGTAATAGAGATCCATGCTGAAGGAGATACCTAAGAATGTTGAGGGACTGATATGAAAGATATATATTTTTTTAAAAAAGGAAGATCAAAGAAATGAAAAAGGGGAAAAAATGAGAAAACCCCTAGACCTTATTAATATAAAAATATGGGCCAAAGAAAACATCACCAACTACCAACCTCTATGTCTTCTCTCCAATTTTTACAAAGTATTTATGTAAGTCATCTATATGTGAATTGAGGGCATCCTCAATGATGGTATTAGTTGAGAAAAAAAAAACACTTTCTTAATTTTTGGGTAAAATATTTGCCATTTTATAAATGATTGAATAATGTGCTTATTGTTTACAGATTATGAAAAAGCATTTTATTCAGTAGAGCAAAACATCATTTTAAAGATTCTTTTACAAGGAGGTACCTGCTATCTACACATCAAAAATCACTCAAAATTCCCCAAAAGACATGACAGAAATAACTCTGTCCAATGACCCTCTAATTGTCAAAGTAAAAAACAAGGGTTATAGGTTCACCAAAGGTGTTTATCTCTGTGACAGAGGAGATCCAGCAGCATCCAAATTGAAGAAGGATCCTCTGCAGGCAGTGAAGCTCTTCAGATGCTCTTTCTGCAAATAACATTGTGCTAGCATCATTAAGCCCTGGAACATCAAATGTTTTAGAAGAGCTCTGTAATATTTTTTAGATAGAAAACCTATTTTTTCTAACCTAGAGGTTGTCTATCAGTAAGAAAATTCAGGTCACACAGTATAGATGTTGTACAGACAGTATAGATAAGTTGGGCCTGGAGTTGAACAGGAAGAGGAGGGTGAACTGAATTGTCTTTGGGAAATTACAAAGCTCATTTAATGACTCAAATGTTCTAGGCTTGGCCTGACTCAGGCCAGTACCCTGGTAGTTTGATATTGGACAAACCAAGTATTGGGGAACGTCTCAACATCTTTTAAGGAAAAATTAGTCTGACCTACATAGATATAAAGGTTCAGATACTGCTCTTACTACACCAAGTTTCTCATGGAAACAAATGTTTATTCTCTTTACAGCATTCTATCAGTGTCTTTTTTTGGTAGAGAAATGTGGAATACAACAGTCTCAAAAGAATTAAAATTATATAAATTAAATTAATTAAAATCATAAAAGAGCAATGGACAGGTGTATAATGGGTATGACTAAGCTACAACACATAATCAGGAACTTTAAAAAACAGAAGTAAAAGATATCTTCAAGGAAATGTCTAGTAGGAAAAAAAAAAAGCCTGGTCGTGGGGCAAGAATGAAGGATGACAGGCGGTCAGCCATAATGCTCCACTGGTTGAATCAGCTTACTATTAGGAGAAAATAAAAAAGGTCTCCAGTGTACATTTAGTCAACTTGTTCATACTATTCTTTGTCAAAGCTTTAGCTCCACATTAATCCAATATCAACTAACTTGTTCACATACTACCTGATTTTTAGATGAAGTGATTGGACAATTTCAGAATCATTTCCTTTAATAGCTATGATATACTCTATACCTTTTTAAAAAAATGCTGTAACTTTTAGATGAAACCCATTTAAATGTAAATTATCATCTTGGTATAAGTTTTCCACATAAAACAGAAAAAATATTAGATAGGCAGTACATTATATAAAACACTGAACCTGGAGTACTGATTCTGCCATTTAGGTCACTTAACTTCTTTATATCCCTTTCTCATCCACAAAATGGGGATAATATTTCTATTACCCACCTCACAAAGTTATTGCAAGAACAAATAAAATATGTAAAAAAAAATTAGGAATAGTAAAGCACCATATAAATGTGAGTTATTTTCCTTTTCCTCACACAAGAAACTCCATCTCCCAATTATAAGCATTTCCACCAGCTATCTACCTTGCACGGAATTCTCTTCCTCCTCATCTCCACATTCTGGCTTCTCTGGCTTTCTTCACATTTCAGTTAAAATACTTTCTTCTACAATATACCTTTCTTGGTCCCTCTCAATGCTCGTGCCTTCCTTCTGAGACTGCCTCCAATTTATTTTGTATGTATTTTGTTTGTACATAATAGTTTGAACGCTGTCTTCTCCATTACTCTGTGAACTCCCTGAGGGCAGAGACTTTCTTTTGCCTTTCTTAGTATCACTGCCACTTACCACAGTGCTTGGTACATAGTAGGTGCTTAATAATTGCTTGTGGCTTACATATTTGTTGATGTGACTAAAATATGTCTTGCTCTGAAAAAAAATCTTCCTCCTTTTCCTGATTTGCCTTCCAGTGTACTCACAGACTCCCAGATAGAAGCCATATACAGCACTGAAAAAGATAAATCCTTCCTGACTCACTCCAACTTCCTATACTGCTCAGCCTTCAATCATCAAGGTGAGAAATGCATATAAAGAGACATTATCTTGCAGCTCTCTCATATTACAGAAATACTGATTTGAGTTATAAAGGAAATGTTTGACAAAGGACAGGAAGACAGGGAAGGAGGTAGAAAGAAATCAGACCCCAACCACACTAATTTACAAGGGCTCAAACTGGTTCCTGCTTTTGAATACAAAGGGAATCTTTTGCGTGGTTTGTAGCAATGTGACAAGTAAAGCAGCCAACCTAGCTATCATTAACAAAATTATTTCGGTGCAGGGTCTGGATAAAAGCAGAGACAACACAAGGACTGAGCCAGGTCTGGCAGCCTACACTGTAATCACATGACGATTACATTGTTAGTCATCTCTTCACCAGCTCATTGCCCACTCTTTTTGCAGGTTACAAAAAAACAAACAAACAAAAAAAAAAAAAACCCTAATCAAAAACCACCTAATACCAACTTTAATTAACTAGAGAGAAGCACATTTAGGACACAGACTCCAGAAAATGAAAAAAAAATCTCCAAATAAAAAATCCCTATTACTCCAGTCTAAGGAGACCTCGGAACTCCTATAGATTAATCTCTACCACCTTAATACTATTGTATATATCATCATATAAGGTTTCATGTTTTAAGTAGGAGTTTGACAAGATGGCCTGCCCCATCTAGACGGATACTGTGTGCCCATATCTGGACACAAAGGAAACCAAATTGAAATCATCCTCTATAAAGGCTACAAAATACAATACTATCATAAGCATAACAAGATAAAACAGCTTGTCATGCTTATGATATAATGCAAAGGGCTATATGATCTCATTAATGGTGAGCCCATCAGGAAACTGCCACAAACATGAAAGCTACTGGAACAGATGGGTACAGGAGTGTGCTGCAGCCAGCTTGAGCTGGCGCCTGAGTACCATTTTTCAGTGTGAGCATCTATATCTTAGAAATCAGCAAATATTACAAATCAGACCATGATTTACTCTTTCGCTAACTGTCTAGATTTAAGAAAGTGATAGAGAAAATATTAATAATGTAGTTTAAAATTTTAAGTGTGTCATGCATACATTTTTTTCCCCTGGAAAGTCAGCTGTTAAACATTTATCAGCACATCCCTGTATAGTAAGAACATTCAAATGTGGGTCAAAACTGCAGGGAGACAAAGGGGATGACAGGTGAAAAAAATGGGTACCTAGCAGTTTAATTGTGTTCGAGTGAAAGGATAGTACCTGAGTGGAAAGATGGTCTATGTAGGCTGTTCTGCCTACCCTTTGTCTGACAAAAACCATTTATAAGAGTATTACTTTCATTTACTCTTTAGAGTGGAATAAAATAAATATGCCTTTTCCACACATCATGAAAGAGGCAAAAGCTCAGGGAATTACATTATAGGTCTTGCATTGTATTTCCAGTCTCAAGAATATAAAATGAAAAGCAGTTTCTGCTTTTTGAGCAAAGATGCTCCATTGAAACCTGACTCATCCTGGGCAGTTTATGCTGGTTTTTTCCCCTTTTCCTTGTGAATATGGGGGAGTTAGGTGAGTAATGCCCTACAGTCAGAGAAAAATAGATCGTTTCCATTATGTTAAAGTCCTGCATTTCCAGCTGGGCCATCACTTTCTTAGTGAAAGCCAAAGAACATTTGTCTTCATCTCTCCAAATCTATTTGTGCATTCTGAAAATGCAACAATGAGGACTGAAAAAGTGATAATAAAAAGAAGTTTCAAAGCTATCTCCATTGTCTTCAGATTCTTGTTAGCATAGGGAATAGGCTGGGTAGTCAAGGATCACTGTATACAACAGTTCTCAAGGCACACAGAAGAAAACAGTAATGAATTTCTGCTCAACACCTACCCACCTCTCTTCGGGATCAAAAATGCCTCCTCTTTCCAATTTCAAACTCTTTAGTTAAATATGGGTATTTGAAAAGCAAGCCAGCAGAAGTTCTAAAAAAACAAAAAAACTCTACCAATCTATCCAGTACTTATCTGGAATATAGGATTACTGATTGATATAACCAGTCTTTTCTGGAAACACCCTATTAACATGCCTTCTGCCATGAATAAATGTGGTTGTAGCAGCTGGCAAAGTGTCAGAGTTAGAAACCTTTTAATTGGAAAGGTAAGACAATTTCAGCAAAGGTACAGAAAGCACTTATTATAGCTTATTGTGCAATGTTTCTTTTTCCTCTTCCAGCAACTTCTGGGAGACTTTCAAGTCCATCAAAACATTTAGGAACAACTTTCTATATATCAACTGCATTTTCACCTAATAGGATAGGATCTTAATATCCTATCACCCAGCTGAAATCATCCTGGAGGAGGGGAGGATGTCTGTCTCAATGGCATTTTCTTATTCAGCTAATTGAATTAAAAAAAAAAAACCCTACAATAATGCTTGACTATCCAACAGCCTAATTACCAGCAGCTTTTTATTTGTACTATCATTAACTTCACAGCTGCTTTGCAAGTAGTGCTATGGAAATGTCAGCTAAAACTGTTAAGTTTTTCAAAAAGGGGAGCACCAAAAATGGGCCAATTCTCAAAACCAAAAGCCCGACTCAGGCTTCAGAATGGTTCTTCTTCTGAGTAGAAGAAACTGTATTGAGACTTTTAAAACTGGAAGATACCTTAAAAGTTCATCTATACTGATCTCCTCATTTTATAGTGAAGGAAACTGAGACCCAGAGATAGGAAGTGATTTGCCCACGGTTAGACAACTAGTTAGTGGCAGAGCTGGGACTAGAACCCAGGTCTCCTGACTTCTAGTCCTACGCTTTTTCCACTATATAATACTGTTCTTACTTGGTAGTCAGCAAACATGATTTATTACAATGAATCATGTTCCTCTCTGTCCTATGTATCATCAAGAAATATTCCATTCTTCACATTTAAAAATTACTGCTGTGGTTTGCTGGCAAGTCTTCTTTTCTTCCATGATTCTTGTTGTCTTTTCCTGGAACATTTCAAGAATGGCCCAGAATGAAGTAAGTAAGAGAATATTGTTTATAATATAATCCTGCTTGCTTTCTTGTTTCAGGAGACCAGGGCGCATTTGTGATTTGTAGAAGAGCCTATGATTTTCAGAATCTATTTTTAGGAATTGCCTAACTCCCTCCACTCTCATTCTCTTGCTTCAATCAGTTGTTTTTTGTTTTTTTTTTAGGCAACTGGGATTAAGTGACTTGTCCAAGGTCACACAGCTAGTTAGTGTCAAGTGCTGGTCTGAGACTGGATTTGAACTCAGGTCCTCCTGACTCCAGGGCTGGTGCTCTATTCACTGCGCCACCTAGCTGCCCCATTCAATCAGTCTTAATTATTTGTCTCTACCTTTAGATTCTGAGCAGCTAGGTGGAGTAGTGGATAAAGTGCCCCGTCTAGAGTCAGAAGGACTCATCTTCCTGAGTTGGAATCTGGTCTCAGACACTTATTAGCTGTGCAATCCTGGGCAAGTCACTCAACTCTGTTTACTTCAATTTCCTCATCTATAAGATGAGCTGGAGAAGGAAATGGCAAACCACTCCAGTATCTTTGCCAAGAATACCCAAATGGGGTCATGAAGAGTCAAACATGACAGAACCACAACCTTTAGATTCAGGTCTACTCACATTCTAAGACCAATTTTGGCCGTGGGGATGGACTATACAGGGTGTCCCAAAATCTTGGTTCAGTTTTAAGTTATTAAAGCTTTATTATTATATAACATATATAATATTTAACATTAAAGCTTTGATAGCTGAAAACTGACTAAACGTTTTTGGGACACCCTGTATAAGGACCTTTTCCTCAAATAGTGGTTATCTCGGTATAAGGTATATTATCAAGCACCTATCTTGATGCTATGTGGCAATAAATAGCATCTTTGTTCTCCAGTTTGCATGCCTAAGTTCCTGAACCCCACTGCTTAAACTGCTGGGCTTTACTCTTTGCCTGAATGTACTAGCTGTATTTGTCTTCTTTTTCCGGACTTAAGCTCCCTCCTAATTGATTTAAGGTAGCTGCCAGTATCTTTCCTGCCTTTCCAATTTCCCAGTCCTGGCCCCCTTGGCCTGTCACTGCCTAAGGCCTGGTGTGCCACCTATCGTTTAGGAGATACCCGAAACTACCTTTGCAAAATTTAGCCTACTTTAATTTATTGGGATGTATTTACTCAAGTGATATGAAATTGGCTAGCAGCCTTCTACTTCTTGAGCACAGGCATACAAAATAAGATATTAAAGAATCTGTCTAACATATATTCCTATACCTGTACCTAAGCCTATACCTAAAATAGTCTTGGAAAATATATGTCTGTTCTAGTCTTAAAGATTTGGCATTGATATAATGTAAAAAGCAACGGCTCTAGAACTGGGCTCAAAGCATCCTTCTGATGTCTACTGCCTGCACGACCTTGAGCTCTCATCTTCTTAGGGTCTCAGCTTCCTCTGAGTTTGTAAAACGAGAAGGTTGGGTTTGACGGCTTCTGATATCCCTCCCAGCTCCAAATCTATGACCCTACAATTCCCATAGAAGGTTATCCTCCAAGTTCTCCAAGCTACTGTTTGGCGTCCTTAGAAAGAGAAAGGTAAATTGCCTCAATTCTCTTTCTTCTACTGCTGGGTAATTAACCCAATCTCTTTTCTCTCCCTTTCAAAATCTGAATCCCAGGAAACTAACCCTGTCAGGTTAGTCAACGGATTCTACTTAACCTAAGAACATTAGGGGGCTAAAGGATTTCGTATCAAGATAGTAAAAAACAGAGCCTCTTACGAACAGTGAGGGGCGGCATGCCTAAAAATTAATCAGCTGCTTTTATCTGCATACCCTTTGTCCTCTGGGGTGAAGAGGCCTAACGTAATAAGTTTTCATCACCAATGGTGAAGTGTGATGAATCTGGATTTAGAGGATCTGGGTTCAGATACTACCTTAACTGCTTGCTACTTGTATACTCTTGGGCAAGTCAGTTTACTTCTCTGGACCTTAATTTTCTTACTGGCATAATAAAAGGGTTGTACTAGATCGTGGTGTAAATTCAAATAGAAACAGGGGCTACTAAACCTGTACATAAGAATCCCTAGAAGTTGCATATTGACTTAGATAACCACATATTAACATTATCTATGCTCCATTGTATTTTATGTTGTTAAATATTTCCCAATTACATTTTAAACTGGTTTGAGTCCCATTTGGGAACGTTGCCTCCATGTATTTCTACTAGATGACCTCTGAGGTCCTCTCCAACTTTAAATGACCTCAGTTCACTTCATTCTGTTGCCCTATAATCAACTCAAATTCTTTCCACTCTTCTTCAAAATGTCTCTATTCTTTTTCTCAAAGGACCTAACTCTCCACGAATAATTCCTACTTGTCCTTTTGTTGTACCGTTTTGTTGTAACCAAGATAAATAGCTAAGTACTGGGACAACATATTCCACTTTTGGCTTGACCATGAACTAGTACAACTACTTTGTATCTCAGTATACCAAAAGAACCATGGTCCCATCTTGTTTTGCCCGATCTTTCTAGAGTTCATGGTGGATAACCACTCTCTTACAGAACTACTTGTTATGATTCCTACTTGAAAGGCAAAAACAGAGAAGAGAATGTATTATGTATTCATGATTGTGAGCAAGCAAATTAAATTAGCACAGTAAGGTGTTCATAAACGAACTCTGATCTCAGGGTTAAAACCATGAACTCCCTTTTTACAGAGTGAAAACTCATCTCATTGTTAACACAGGCAGGGCTCTCAAAGCCCGGAAGAGGCAATACTTCAGAATGCATATTCCAAGTCATACATCACAAACTGAAAACTCATTTAGAGCCTGCCATCCTTCTTTCTTCCTCCTGCCAAACTCTCAACACAGGGGAGACTCCTTTGGAATTCACTGGAAAACTCAGGCAGAAGCAACAGCAAAAAATACTGAGGCCAGAAAATTAGATGTCAAGAACACTGACTAACAGCAGCATGTAAAAAAAAAATCAATATATGTCCCCATATTTATATGTATGCGGTAAATCCATCAAAGTAAACTGGTGACATTTATCTTAGTCTGGATGGGTAATCCAGCATTTGATGACTCACCTAGTGTTATCAGCAAACCCCCCAAGCCTTATGCTTCTTAGTTAAACTAAAGGAAACTTTATAATAGATCTTCCACTAATTGAATCTTCTAATGTAATTTGTCAGCCAATTTATAAACTTAGATCAGAGCTTCCTCCATATTCCACAGTTTGCTTTTACTGTCCTCTTAATCATTTCTGTAGCTAGATTGGATCTGATAGTGTTTGTAGTTGCTCACTTTTGGTAGGAATTGAAAAAAAATTTTTTTTTTAAATCAGAAGATTGTGTTCTGTGCTTTCCACAGGCTTGGCAGGGCCCTAGTGATCTAATAGGGTTTTTCCACCTGCTATATCTGATTTTAAAAATCAATGTCCCAAATCAAACCCCCTTTGTGCCTAAAGAGGAAGTGTGGTCTCAGGGTTTCAACAGGTAGCAAAGTACTGGTTATATTATTCAGGTTTAAGCCACTGTGGCTCGAAGAGAAAAGTAACTCTTTATACCTCAGTTTTCCTAGCTGGAGATTCCATAACCTTAAAAAGAGAGGAAACTTCTTGGAATCATACAAAAATCAGTATAACCCTCGCACAAAGGTGACAGGTAAATCTGCGGTGTTCTGTATTTTTCAGCCTTTGTACTCTTCCTCATGCTGTGCCCCTTCCCTTGGGAATGTCTTTTTCTTCCATCCCTACCAAATCCTACCCATCTTTCAAAGTTCCAGTTCAAGTTTTACCTCCTCTATTAATCAATCAATCAATAAGCTTTAATTGGACACCTACTATGTGCCAGAATGCTGGGAATACAAAGACGAAGATGAAATAGTTCCTGCTTTCTGAGAGCTTATGTTCTATTGGAGGGAGAACATATGTATAGCATGTATATATTTAAATATATGCAAAATAAATAGAGTTTAACTCTGGAAAAGTTCTTTTGTGTAAAGAAAAATATTTAAATCAAGTGACAAAGGATGTAAGCTATTGCTGCTACTATGGATGAACATTTTGGTGCTTGAAAGGCACATAAAAAGAACTTTGGCTTAATAAAAAACTGCTAAAATATTCATATGAAGAAATAATGTTCAGATGTGTTTTGAACAGTTTTATATACCATGGTATAAATATAAACAATTAAGTGACCTTGTAAAAGAATTAGGATGATATCTCATTGTTCGAGCAGATTAATGACTTAAAGAAACAGAGAAGGAACTCTATTAAAAACTGAATAAATGTGAGCATAAAGAAACAATTTAAAGGATGCAAAATGAAATGGAGGTCCATGTACAAAGTTTAGAATTGCAGGGCATTATGACCTATTACCTCATCAGCATATAGCTTTTTTAAGACCATGGAGAAAGAAAGGAAGAAAGAAAAAGGGAAGAAAAACAAGGAAAGAAAGAAGGAAGGAAAAAAGGGAGGGAGGAAAGAAACAAAGATTATGTGACTCTGGAGTCTGAGATATGATTTTAAAAGGGTGTTGATTTCATAGGGGGAAATTTGGTTAGTTGTTACCTTTTAAGTAAAAAGTAAGTTACTAAGTGTACACACAGTAAGTGATCTGATTTCAAACAACTCATAAGTTCAGGAGATACAGGAGATAGGATGCTGAACAAGAGAAGATTGAAGGAGGTCAAAAAAGCAGCTTTGTTGGAGCTATTGGAAGAGAAAAAGGGCAGGTCACTTGACAAGAAGGCTTTGACTACCTGATTCAGGTCCTGAGAGAGGCTCACCTTCATTGGGTAAGAGCTTCACTCCAACGATTACTCTTTCAGTACTCCCTAGAGCTCAAGAGTAGTGAAGCCACAAGGGCTGTTGCTCTTTTCTGTCTCCTCTAGTTTGAGGGAAAAGCAGAATGAGGAAAGGTTTTGTAGTTGCTTTGTTGATGTTGAGATTTAACTGGATGACAAGGAACCCTGCTGAATGGAAAGCCAGTTAAGCTTGTTTGTCTTAAACAATCAAACTGAGCTGTTTGCTGTGAGCTCTGTTCCAAATGGACAATGAAGCATCCTGATGAGGAAGAACTGAATGGGCTGGTATGTACTGTGCAGAGAGTCAGCTTGATGAGCTCTGTATTTGTCTGGCTTAAAGGAAAGTGCTATTAAAAGTAAGGGGCAATACTTTCTAAAAAGGTAAACATAAGTTGAAAGGGTTTGTAAATTTGATGCCAGTTTTTATATAAAAGAGGCTCTGCCCAACTGCACAGCGTGAGTACTCAACATGCTTTATGTGGTATAGATGTTCCTGAATGTAACAATCACACCAAAACCTAAAGTTCAGAGTTGTAAGTTATACTGATCACATGGGTTTTCCTTCTTCATATGCTTGCCTGCTAGACTCCTATAAGTATGTGCCCACTCTTCCCCATGGTTAAAGAGTGTCTTGGTGGGAAAGTATGACCTGGGTTTATTATGCGGATTGTGATATACTGTACCATTCATGCATTTGCTTTAATATGTGTACCTATGATGCTAATATTTCTTTCGCTTGATTGCTAAGTAAATGACTATGTTTAAGATGTTAAAATATAATTATTTGAGAGGCTGGTTTGTAGAACCATAGAAATGAATCAGTGGGGACTCAAGAACTAAGGTGTACTCCCCCCGTCAACAGGGTTACCCATAGGACCCTGAGAGAATCTGAAAATGATAGTGATCCTTCTCTAGAAACCTAGACGTGCCAGTATGAGAAAAGGCTGGAGTAAGCAAGTCACCTCAGAGATTAAGTAGGTGTACACATGGCTATGTATGAGATGTGAACCCCTATAGAGAACACTAGACATATCTCAACCAGTCCTCACATATACAAGCTAATTTTGAGGGGAAGGCAGTTGGAAATTTATAAAGGTTTCATGGAGAAAGTAGCAATTGAGTTGAAGGAAACTAGGGAACTTGATCTATTACAGGAAAGGAAGAAAGTCTATACAAAAGGCCTGGTGATAGGAGATGAAGTATGACATGTGAAGAATATGAAGAAGGCTAGTTTGGCCAGACCCCAATGCATGAAAAGGACATTTGAAAGGGAGAATTGTAGAAGGCTTAAAAAGAGAGGATGAAATCAGGACAAGGTTCTGAATGCCAAACAGAGGAGTCCAAGTTTGATCCTAGAGAAAATAGAAAGCCACTGGAATTTGTAGAGTTGAAAGTGGTATGGTCAAACCTATTGGTTAGGAAAATCACTTTAAAAGTCATATGAAGGACAGACTGAAGTGTGGAGAGATGAGTGAGTAAGCCCAGTGAAAAGTCTATTGCAATAGCTCAGCTGATAGGTGATGAGGACGTAAACTAAGGTGGTAGCTGTGTGAGTGCGAAGAAATGAACTGATAGGGATTGGCCTAATCCTGGTACCCTATTAGTTCAGATTTGATGCTGGGAAGAAATGAGGCACTTATAGGTCACAAAACAGTTTAAAAAAAAGGTTTACATAGCCCTAACACAGCAAGGATATGCAACAAGGATACAGTAACACTCAGCTGCTGTATACACAGTCTCCCTTGTCTCCAAACGCAAATGCTCTTGTTCAGCAGAGCAGGGTGTAGCAACTTTTGTGGTATTCTGGCATCTACCAAGTCTAAAGGGCACCAATTCCACATAGGTGGGGACCTTTTGTGCTTCTCAGTGACCAGAAAACCAAATTAACATAGCAAAAGGCCACCAGAAAGCTACATTGAAGGACGCACAGCTTGAGCCTTGACCCATCCAATATGACCAATGAAGTTTCGGCTCTTAGGTAGAAAGAAATGATAAGTTCTTGCCACTGATTGGATATGTGGGACTCATGAGAGTAGACGATGATGAGTCCAACACTGCTAACCAGGGTAACTAGAAAGAAGGTGTGCCCCCAACAGAGAAAGGGAAATTAGTATAAGTGGACTTGGGGGAGAAAGATAGTTTTGTTTTGGCAATGTTGAATTTGAGATGCCACTTGGAGATGTCTATTGGGTAGTTGGTGATGTGGGACTGTAACTCGGGAAGGAGACTTAGGCTAGATATTTGGTTCTAGAAATTATATACAGAAAGATGATAATTAAGCCTAGAAGAGCTGATTAAGGCCCTGAGACAGGGTAAAGGGAAAAGAAGAGGGCTGAGGACCAAAACCTTAGGGGTACATTCACAATTAGGGGAGTTGGATATGGATGATCATGGTGCAAAAAAATATAGGAATATAGGAAACAGGCAGAAGAACCAAGAAAGGACAGGGTGCCTGGTGGTGGCAAGTACTATAGGGAGGTCAAAAAGGATGAAAATTGAGAGAGAAAAAATTATTGGTCTCAGTAATTAAGAAATTGTTGGTAGTTTCTTAAACAGTAATTTCAGCTGATAATGTTAGAAGCCAGAATTAGAGAGGTTGAGAAGTTGATGAGAGGGGAAAAAAGTAGAGACAACAAATGGAGTTTGCTTGTAAGAGGGAAGAGAGATCTAGAATTTTAGTTTGAGGATGTAGTAAGGTTAAATTTTTTTAAAGAATGGGTAGACTTAAGCATGTTTGTAGATAGCAGAGAATAAGCCAACAGATAGAGTGAGATTGAAGTTTAGAGACAGAGGATGATTATGGGTATAATCTGCCAGAAGAGATTAGGAGATGGGATCAAGGGTACAAATAGAAGGGTTAGCTTTGTTTAGGAGAAAGGCTATCTCTTAAGCAGAGACTGGAAAAAAGGAGGAAAAAAGGTGAGGGGGAGGCAGGAGAAGAAATGATAAAGAAGTTTTGAGAAGAAGCATAAAGGGGAAGAGGGAACTTAACAGTAAGTCACCTATTTAGGAATACAACGAGACAAACACAGTACCTATTCTAAAGAAACTTGTAATTTAGTTGGGCAGTCAAAGCAATCATACGTGAAATGGTTAAATATAAACATAAGGTAGCATGTGTGGTGTTCCTAATGAGCAGCATAGACAGTAAGTACTATAATATTTCATAGGAGAGAAAGTTCACCCTGGGCTGGAGTGTTCACTGTCACCACTGCCTATTCTCTCATCCCCATCTATCTCAGCCCATCTCTTATGTTCCAATCCAGTTCTGACTACTAAAATTCCCTTCTTTTAATTCTTGGAAAAATTTCCCTTAGATGTGTTCCTTCAATCTTCTGGAACTCATGGAGTCTTGGTTCCCCCCAGAAGTCAATGTATTTTTGTTCATCCTTTCCAGTACTGGTGATACCTTCTTTCACAACACCCAACAAACTCGTCCTAGAGAGAAAACTGGTATTCTTCTTGCTTCCAATATCACTCAGCAACTTCCTTTTGTTACTCTATTCAAACACATGACATGGTCCATATCCTAGTTATCTAATGGCTTCCGGGACCACCTCCTTCATTTCTAAGGAGAGTACTTAGCTCATAGTTCTCTCCATCCTAACCCCTGCCTTATAATGAGGAACTTCAACATGCACACTGAGGTTCTTTCAAATCCCATGTCTTCACAGTTCTTCAGTCTCAACTACCACAGCCTTTTCCTTCATTCTGATTTACCCACACTCAAGGATGGTCGGTTACACCCTTTAAAGTTGTCAGAGTTGTACACACATTCTCATTTGAGCCTCACAACAACACAGTGAGGTGGGCACTAAGTTATTATTCTATTTTATATATGAGGAAAATAAAATTCCAAAGGGCAAAATGATTTGCTTAAAGACACACAGCTAGTATCAGAAATAGGATTTGCACCCAGAACTCCAAACACTTTCCCCTACACCATGTTGTCTTCCTTTAAAGTAAGGAACAGAACTAGGATTATTTCCCCTAAAAAACAAAAAGGCTGATGAGAGAACTTAACAATGTTTTGAATATATAAAAGATAAATTTGTAGATGGCAGTGAATGAGATGTAAAGAACTTATTCATTCAACAAGTGTTCACTGAGCAGCTAATATGGATAAAGGCACTGTAGGAAACACAAATAAATTTTGACTCATCAAGGAACTTACTTTAGTCAGAAAATAGGAAAGAGGCAAATAACTATGAAACTGAACATGAAAAAGTTCAAGAGGAATGTGAGGTTCTATGAAAATTCAGTAATAATTACTTCTGATGTAGGCTAAGACAAAGGAATATAGAGGAAACGGTATTTGAGGGACTTGAAGATTGTAAAGAGAGAAACTAAAGTACTAAACTTAGGTTAAAAAAAAATCAACAAGCAGTCATCTAGCCTTTCCTAGATTATGACATGAACTCGAGACTCTTCTGTGAGGGACTGTCTGATGTTGGCTGCTGCCAAGTGAAAGTTGTAGCAAGATTGGGGTAAGATCTGGGTATTTGGAAGTCGAGGCAGGGGCTGTGGTAGGCGGAGTTGTGGTGAACTGGGATGGGCTGGATACGGAGAAGCCCTGAGGCAGTGGGCAGTGCTATGTGAGATAAGCTGGGGAAGGATCAGGATACAAGGAAGTAGCGGAGCACATGCTCCTGAGGCAGGGGGCTGTGCCACGTGGGAGTGGGACGGCAGAGGACGAGTTCCCTTTGCTTAGTCCCCTCCCTATATGCAATGTCAACCCCAGACGCCTCCTTCCTGTGTCCTTCCTGACTTCCTGGGTCACGTACCTTCCCTTTGTGTAGCACTGACCCCAGACGCCTCCTCTCGGTATCTGGGCCTGACTTCCTAGGTCACGTACTCTTTGTCTATGCACTAATCCCAGATGCCTCCTTCCTGTATCCGGTCCTAGCCTCCTGCGTCACTTCCTCTCCCTTGGTGCGCTAAACTCAGACAGCCCCTTCCGGTATCTGACCCTACAATCATTGACTAGTAGGCGGGCTGAGGAGGAGGAGCTAAGTAGGTACTTAGGAACGGGTCGTGGTCGGGAGGCGCTCTTTTTGCTCCTGCTCTGGCCTTCCTGCTTGGCCTTGCTGTGATGGCCTCTGAATAAAGCTCGGGTGTTGGCACCTCCTGGTCGGCTCGTCTCTGTGTGTGTATCCGGGTAGGCTCCGAAGACTAAGTATGACTCTGGCAGCCTGCTCCTTACAGGAGGAGAGTGTACGGCGCGGCCGGCACAAGGTCGGTGCGGCCGGCACACCCTTCACCATCCCGGGCTCAAATATACCAACAGGAAACCTGAAGCCCAAAGAACTGATAAAGGGCTCACAGTTAACTCAAAGTCTAGACTAGAATCAACTCTCTTGACTTTCAAACTTGCGTTAATTTTAATACACAATTTATATCTTGTATTCCTTTTTCTCAATTCAACAAGCATTTTAGTGATGACTATATGTCAGGCATGGTGCTAGGTGCTGGGGACAGAAACAAAGTCAGAGACAGAAACAAAACAGTCCCTATCTTCAAGGTGCGTACATTCTACCAGGAATATACACATGCACACTGATAGGCATAACTGTATACAGAATGAATACAAGGTACTTAATACAAAGCAATTTTTTTATTTTCCTAAAGCAAAAGTCTAATCATAAACCTCCAACCTCCCCCAACACTCAAATTCCAGTGGCTCCCTTTTGCCTCCAGGATCAAATACAAAATCTTTTCTTTGATATTCAATTGAAGCCCTTTGTGACCTAGCCCACTTCCATTTTTCCAGAATTAAGCCTTAATCCATACCACATATTCTTTGATTCAAAGTCGATGGCTATTCCATCAACAAAACACTCCATCTAGGATCTCGAGCATTTTCTCTGGCTGTCTCCTCTGCCTGCTGACTTCCTTGGCTTCCTTTATGTATTTTTTACAGAAAGCCTTTCCCAACCCCTCTTAATTCTAATTCCCTCCCTTGGTTAATTATTTCCTATGTATCCTGTACATAGCTTTTTGGAGTTTGGCTATAAAAGGAGAGATAGGTCTATAGTTTGAGGGGATAATAGGGTCAAATGAAAGGTTTATAAGTATGGTGGAGACATAGCAAAGTTTATAGGCAGTATAATCAGTAGATAATTGAAAATTACAAAGAAGTAGGGGATGACTGAAGGGAGAACTTCATGGAGGCAGTGGAGGAGATGGGACCAAGGGCACTAGTAGATAAGTAACCTTTGCTCCTACTTTGGAGCTCCCTTGAGTTTTGGTGTTGTCTTCAGTTACCTATCGTAGCTAAGGTTCAGCTCCAACCATGATTCATTTTCCTCCTTTGCCATCTCATTGACAGACTCCATGTTGATGGGTTCCAAAACCAACTCCAAATAGCTTAACACTTTCATATCTGGAACTTCCACCCTAGGGGTTCCACTGTCCTGAATGCTGGCCTCATTGCCCACTACATCAGGGCCAGGCTCTAGATCTGCTGATCACTCTCCCCCTTCCTGATTTCCAGGTCTGGAACCACAAATAAATCAATTGTAATTGGTCCTGCAAAGGGTGCTTGAATTTTTGCCCTATGGTTCCATTGACTAACCCTGCAAATTTCCAAATCAAAATATTCTTTCCTGGCCACTATTCTTCTAGATTTGTTTCTATCTGCTAGAATGTAAACTATGGAAACAAATCTAGAGGAATACTATGGAAACAAATCTAGAGGAATACTGGCCAGGGAGGAATATTTTGATTTGGAAATTTGCAGGGTTGGTCAATGAAACCATAAAACAAAAATTCAAGCACCTTTTGCAGGGCCAATGAATGTAAATGACATGAGGGTAATCTGTTTCTGTTTTTGTATTTGAATCCCCAATGCTTAGCACACTGTTTGGTACAAAATAAGTACTTAATAAACACTTTCATTCATTTGTGAAAGATGTCTATCTCTCCTTCTAGAGACTAGAGAGGTATTTTAGCACACACCGGACCCAGTGTACAAATTTGGTGGTGTTCATCGAATACCTGATATGAAAGTGCTACAAAACATTAAACTCTCAGTTCCTGTTTACTCTCCTGCAAGGAAGCTGGAACCATTTACACAGGTACTACAGATTATTCATCACTTGGTAAAAGTACCAAAAAGCTTCTGAGATATTAGGTACTCTTCCTAGACAAATCAAATTCTCACTGTCACTAAAGTTTGCCTGCTCTTTGTGGCAGAACACTGATGATATTGCAACACTATCAACAGAAGAAGCAAAAACCCAAGAATAGAAAAATGAATTAAAGAAAATTTCTTTATAGGATGCCACTTACAATTCACAAGAAGCCTGTTTTCATAAAACTTCACTTTCTATTGCTGATTATTCTTTTTACAATTCATCCCAATGCCTTATGTTTTTTTATGTGTTTGCACATTTTCTAGTAGTGCCAGCAAGAGTTTGGAACATTCTACAATGTTGGACATATACTTTGAGACTGTTTAACTGTAAATGAAATTGTTAGGCATAAGTAAATTCTCTTGTAACTACTAAACATGTATCAAATGTTAATTTGGAAAGAGCACACTATTAATCTCAGAGTTAGAGATGTTTTTCTCTAAATGCAGAGATTTTTTTTTCCCATTAGCTTTTGATCTAAGAAAAACAATAAAGGAGGCACAACTTCATATATCGGATTGGGACAGTACAGTGGATGCTTTGTTTAATATACCTTTTTAAAAATTCTGATACTGAAGGAGAGGCAGGCAGATGAGATACCAGTAATGGGTGTGTCAACAGGTAAAAAGCTTCCTCCTACAAATCACAAAAGGTCACTTGCTTAACCCTAATAGTTGTATGGACAAGGTGATGATATGAAAACATTTTCCATATAGTCTTGTGTTGAGTCCTATGTAAGGTTGAGTCAAATAGTCCTAGCCTTCTGGCAACTTACAATTTGGAAGGAATAGTACAGACTTTGAGAAACATCAAATACAAAGTATACAACAAAGACTAGATTATTATATTCAAAAACCACCACAAATGGAACCTTTTATAAGTGCAGAAGGAGTTGTGTACAATGCATTTATGGTTTTCATTTCTAAACAATATGATTTAAAACCAAGTCATTTGTTGATGTCATTAAGGGAAGATCTATAATATAGAAATCTTACCAGGATCCTTTTCTATAGTACCACGTGACACCAAGAAAGTTTTATGCATTTTTACTGCCATCTAATGGAAACTTGGAGCATTGAGATTCCATAGGTGCAATAGGTAAAATTTCCTCTTTTCTTGTTTTTTTGTTTTTTTTTTTACCTATTCAGCTCTGTAGAATAGGTTGATAAGAGGCTAAATACGACTCCAAGAAATCCTTGAGGATGCTAGTGTTGATGATTTTACTTTCTGAAAAAGACATGCAAACATTTTCTCCTTTCCACACATGGGGAAGTCAAATAGGCTATGGTTGTTTTTCTGTTACAGTCTTGGAAAGTCAGATTGCTATGTACACACTGTATATGAAGGACTGTGTGCACCGTTTCAGACTCTATGCTTTCAGTATGTTCCAGGACAAGTTTTGAAGAAGGGGAAGGAAAACTACTTTCAAAGAATATGGAGTTTCCTGAATTCACGTGATCTGTGTGTAATCAATTCTATTTAGGAGGCCATCTTTCTAAACTAGAATTTGGTAGCTACACTCATTTATCTCAAAGATCAAATTTATCTCAGGATCAAATAAGATATTTGTAAAGCTAAACACTCAAACAAACTAGACACTATATAAATTCTCATTTCCCCTTCCATTCTCCCCCACCCGGTAGCTACACTGAATATGCATGACAAATGGTTACATGAAAAAAATGGCTAAGTACTTACTCCCACAGCTGAGGAAAAGGCACAGTAGACTCAATCTGAGCATTCTCTCATGCATGTGGCAAAGCAATTCATTTTTCTGCACATAATCCAAGCCATCCTTCCTCATTTTCAGAGCTGAATGCCACTGCATCAGCCTCCAGCTCTGCCTACATCTTTTCTGCCATCCTTGGTTTGTCCCAGCATTTTTCCAGGGTGCTTTGTTTTCTAGACTTGAGATTTCATACTCTCCCACATCATTTCCTAAACTTGTCAAGCCATCTCTATAACAGTAATACCCCTTACAGACTGACACTCCATCAGTTCTTTCCCAAGCCATCATTCCTACAGTATATATACTTTTCCCCCTTCCCTAAGTGAACCCCTTAGTAAAACAGTTTAACTCTACACTATCCTCCACACTTGTGCCATCATATCACAGAACATGCCTTGCAAAACTCCAGCCTTATATCTGTCTGCCTTTGCTCTTGTTCATATACAACTGAAGGGAGCTGGAGAAAATCACAAAACCACGCTGACTGGGTCTACCACAAATTTACGTACATAATCTCAGCTAGGCCTTCACTGCAGTAGGGCAATTTTTTTATACCTGCATAATTGATTTACTATCTTTTTGTCTCTCTTCAAACCCCTCCCTCTCATCTGAGGACTTTGTCTCAAACTTCAAATTGAAAATTTTGAAAAAATTGAAAAAAACTGAAATTGCCATTCAGCAAGAGACCTTAATCTCACACCACTCAGATAACTTCCCCATTAGCTAACTACTCTTTCACCTCAAACAAAGGCAAAGCCCTCTACACACACAGTAGATCCCATTCTACCTTCTCCAGCAGACTGCCTCTCTATTATCCTCACTCTCTCACTAATCTTCAATCTCTCCGTCTTTTGGTTGTTTTCCTGTTACTTACAAACATGCCCATGTCTCCCCACTCCTTTAAAAAGCCTCACTTGATTCATCCTTTCAACTAGCTTTCAACTTTACTTTTTTTTGTTACTATACTCCTCCAGAAACCCATTTACAGTTGGTGTCTACTTCCTCTCCTCTCTCTTCTAAATTCTCTACAATCTGGCTTCAGATCTCATCATTCAGCTGAAACTATTCTCTCCAACGTTACCAATGGTCTTATTTTCCAGATCTAATCTTTTTGACCCTCATCTTTCTTAATCTTTCTGCAGCTTTTGACACTGTTAATCACCCTCTTTTCCCTTGATACTCCTTTCTGTCTAGGTTTTTATGATACTGCTCTCTCTCTCTTGGTTTGCCTCCTACCTGTCTATTTTTTCTCAGTCCTTTGCTGAATCTTGATCCAGGTCACTCTCATTAACAATGGTTGTCTCACAGGGCTCTATCCTGGTCCCTCTGGGATTACCTCCAATTTGCCCTTCATATTTCTTGTTTTTACATAGTTGTTTGCAGGTTGTCTCCCCCGTTAGAATGTAAGCTCCTTGAGTTACTACTTTCTACCATTCTTTGTATCACCAGTGTTTAACATAATTCCTGGACTTAATCTACTATACTGCATATTCTGGCCATTATGTTTATGAGATACTCGATTTAATATGAAGTATTGTGTGTGAACTTTTCTGTTGCAGCTGACTACACTAAAGGTTTAGATTACAATCTCAAACCTCTGAGGTTCTTTTTTTGTTCTTTATTGCACAGAGAGATGAAAACCAACAACGTGTACCTATCTTTTAATATAGTTCATTGTATGTAATGAAATACATTAAATAGAAGGGGATAGCTAGCTTTCTATGTGAATAGACTAGCCTTCTGTATGAAAAAATTCTGACCTTTCTTCATCCACGTACTTTTCCAATTTACTACTTTTATATGAGGTTTTTTCTGATTGGCCCCAGTTCTTTGCACATAGAGTTCTAGAATTGGAATCAATGAAATCTGATTTCAAATTGGTCTCAAATATTACGAGCTGTGACCTTGGGCAAATCACTTAACTGCTTGTCTACCTGTTTCCTCACCTGTAAAATAGAAATGGCACCTACCTTCCAAAATTGTTGTAAGAATAAAGGAGATAATATTTTGCAAAACTTAAAAGTGCTATACAAATGCTAGCTATTATTATGAAAGTAGTTTGTATTGCTGCAGATTTCCATTTCAAACACTAACTTCAGGGGCAGCTAGGTGTCATAGTGGCTAGAGTGTTTGTCTTGGAGTCATTAAGACCTGAGTTTGAATCCTGCCTCATATACATACATATGTGCATATAGTTATATGACTCTGGGCAAATAAATAAACCTAGGGCTCAGTTTCCTCATCTGTAAAATGGAGATAATAATAGCACTGACCTCATACAGTTGGGAGGATCAAATGAACTAATATATAAAGTGCTTTGCAAACCTTAAAGTGCTATATAAATGCTATTATTATTAACCCTCATCCTACCAAAAAAAAAAATCACATTAACAAAAGGCTTAAAATGTTCTGATGTATACAATATAACATGTGGGTCAGGAAAAACGTTGGCCAACTCTAGGCTGAACTCATCATTATCCTTAAGTCAGGGGCAGCATGAAAATGAGGCAAGCAGCTTTAAATCACTCAATTAGTCAAAAGCATCTGAGTGTCTAGTGAGCACCCAACTCTATAATGGGCTCTAGCTGTGCAAATGAAAATAACAGTCCTAATGAACATGTATAATAATAACTGACCTTTACATAGCACTTTAAGATTTAAGAAGTACTTTATATATCTCCATACAATTCCCTTTGTAAGCTGTGAGGCAAATACTCTAGGTACTATATATTTTTTTAACAGATACAGAAACTGAGGCACAGAGAGGTTAAATGGCTTTTCCAAAGTTACACATTATACAATGCAATTGTCGGATTTGGGATTGAAGTCGGGTCTCTGCCTGTCCAAGCCTAGCTCTTTTTCAGCTACACCACACTATTTCTCTACTTTTAGAAGAAAATACTATCACAAAATCAGAATTCTTTAATTTTCTTCACTTTACATGTTTTAATACAGCAAATCGAAACTTTAAAGAAACACTAGCGGTTTTGATCCTTACTATTTTTAGAAATAATAGCCGAACAAGTTAGAATATAAATGTCAGTGTAGAAACTTAACACTGACATCAGATATTAAGGGCTTTTGCCACTTCAAAGGAAGTTTGAATCAGTGAACATATCTGAGGCATGATTAAGAATGCTGAAAATTGCTTCAGTTTTGTCTACAGCTAACTTGTCCATGGTGCCTAAATTAAGGCACATTGCACTGTACAGTGAAGCCTTTTAAATGGTGCAATGATAGAAAGGTTAGCAGGTCATCCTAATAAAATTTGATTTGTCCTGGAGTCCAGATAAGACCTACACAATGATGACTGCTCTGCAACTGAGGATCAGGCAGAACTACTGAATACAGCCCACCCCCAATTTGAAATCTTGTAATAAGAATACAAAGTTTTTATGGGGTAAACTTTGGCAGGCTTCTCATGTCACCAACTATGTACTCAGGGGATTCCTCAACTTCGACTTTTTTCCTGCTAGCTAAAATAAAAATAGCTCTCAGAAACATTTGGTCTATCTTTTCAGCTTCTACATGCCAGCCATTTACGTATTTACAAACTGCTGCCCCCTGCTGTTGGGTGACTGAAATAACTAGCTTCATCACCTTCAGCCAGCAATTTACTAATCCAACATCTGGAGAACCAAAGAAGATAACAAATACTGTAAGATACAGTCCCTGAACTCGAATTCTCCGCTCCCTCCCATCATCCTCAAAACAGAGACTAAACCTAACCCATTGGCACCCATTCATTCAACAAACACTAGGATCATACTAAGTGGAGCAGGCTCTGGAAATAACAATTTCTCAAACCCCGCATAACAGAAGGCAGGGACAATGGGAAAAACAGTGGGGGAACCAATAGGACACTACCCATTTCCCCAAACCACAAGGACAGCTTAGCAAAATATTCCCAAACTTCCAGCCGGCCACGACCGCCAGGTGAGGCTCTTAGCTATAAAGGTTTCTCCAACTGCCCCCAACAGTTTCTAATCATAACTAAGTACTTAACACGCACAACCGGCAGAGCCATCTAAACCCAGAATAACAATGCCCGATCAGGAAGGATCACAATCCCGGCTCCTTTCGACTGGAGAAGGGTCTAGACCGCAAACTGGTAAATGACAGAAATGGGACGAGAACCCAGGGCTCTTGATTCCCAAGCCAGAGGTTTTTCTCCCCACCACAGAGGCTTCTCGGCTCCATACTCTTGGCCTCCTGGACTCACGTCGCCCCCCACTAGCCTCACTTTTTGGTCTTTAAACCCCATCCCTTTCTCTCCAAGTCTGCTCCCCTGGATAGGAGACCCCTCAGGTTACTCCTGCGCCCGGGGATTACAGGATTTCGCCTTCCTACAGGTTTAAGCTACTTCCTCTCCCTCTGGGCCTCAATTCCCTAATCCACACAATGGCGGCACTCCCTACCCTACGTCACAGAAGAGCCCTAGAAGACAAAACGAAATTAGGGAAACAGAGGAGACAGCGAGGCAGCAATGACCCCAACCCTATTCACCCCCGAACTATAGACCACCCAACCCTCCAACCCCTGCCAACTCAATACCGGATATGACGCATGCGCACCCTACTCCCCGCCCAACCGTAACTTTCTTCTTACGTCACTTCCCCTTCTTGCCTTCTCCAAAGGCCTACGACAGAGGCCGCATCCACTCCGGGAAATCACGCGAATCGTCTGTCGCCTCGCGAGGCGTTAGGAATATCGCGAGATTTCTTTCGTGTCTCCGTCCCCTTCTTCCTCTCCTTTCCTAGCCCGCTCTGCTCTGCTCTTCCCCTCCCCCTCCCCGCCGACTGACACCCTCCTCCTCTGAGTCCCCGGCTCGAGTTGTCGCCGTTGCCGTCGCTGAGGAAGGGAGCCGGTGCTACCGCCGCCGTCATTGTCTGGCCTCGGTGCCCCACCTTTTGCTGCCGCCGCCGCCTCGGCTCCGGCCCCGGCTCCGGCCTCGGCCCTATAAAAGGTAAACCTCCGGGTAGGCGGCGGCGGCGGCGGCGGGCGGGCGGGAAGAGGCCTAGTCGGGCTGACTGTGGGCCGGACGGAAACTGAGGCCTGAGCAGGAGGCCTTGGAGGCCTGGCCCGAGGCGGGGCGAGCGCAGCACCAAAGCCGGCCGCTTCTTGTTTTCCGAGGCGGGGAAACTTTGGCTCTCTCGACCTGTCCCAGGCCCGGAGGGGGTTCGGGGAGACCCGGCCTTGTGATGTGCTGCTGGTTGTCCGGGAAACCAGGGTCCTTGGGGCCGACCCTGGGGGGGCTGAGGAAGCCGGGGACCCGGGGCGGGGCGGCGGGGGGGGAGGAAGGAGGGCGACAGGACTTCCAATGGAGGGGAGAGCATGGGAAGGGCAAGGGGCAGACCTAGAGGGAGGTGGGGGAAGCGGCCCGAGGCCCTGACGCCCTGGGGCAGGAGGAGCCGCTTCTAGTTCGCGGGGCCTGTAGTCTGGTGTCCTGTGGATCCTCTCCAAAAAGTACTCAAGACTCCCCGCCCTGTTCCGTGCCTGACGTCTGAGAACTTAGTATTGGGAGGAGGCCCCGCCTCTGGATCTGTGTCTCTTGCAATTAATTCATCCCATTTTGTATTTAAGTTATTTATGTGTACCGCCACTTAAAGGTACGCTTCATTAGGCCGTATGGACCATTTGTTATTTCTTACTGAGTCTTTACCAGCCTTTGGGCTTTTGTTTTGCACGTAGCATTAGCCTAACAATCCAACAAATACTTTTCAAGCGCCATGCTTTTCTGCTTGTAAAGCTCAGGGTTGGCTGCTGGAGGAGATAGAAATACTTTGGTCCAGCTGTCAGTTTACCCGGTTTGTTTGTTTTTTCCTCCTAGGGAAAAACTTTTATGTGTAGATTATGATAGGATGAAGGAAGGTGATAAATACAGATTGAAGCCCTAGCCTACCGGGATATAGAGATCTCATCCTCTTTTGGGAGGGGATGGGATCAGGAAAGGCTTATGGAAGAAATGGCATTTTGAATCTAGTCTTGAAGGATTTTGAGAAGTGTAAACATAAGGGAGCCAGCATTCATTCCAAATTCCCAAAGATCTGCTATTAGGCAGATATAAATAAATGTTTGTTAGATTTATTTGGTTTTAAACCCCAGATGCCTTTGAATATTTTCATTTTCATGCTGCTTTGTGTACCTAATTCTTGATGTAAGATCAGGAATATAAGGCAATTCAAACTTTTATTAGAAATTGACTGTGTTCAAGGTATTGTGCTAAATTGTAGTGATACAAACACACAAACAATATCTACCTATACAGCTAAGCTTAATACATGTCAGACCATAGTGGGGCAAAGGAGAAATTCAGACAAGGTGCTCTCGTGCTTTGCCTTGTGTCAGAAAAGACTTACGTTCAAATCTTGCCCCAACACATGTGCCACATGACTATGAGCACAAGTCATTTTACCTCTCTAATCCTCAATTTTCCCATCTATAAAATGAGGTTAAGTATCTCTTAATTCACAGGATTGTTATATGCAAATATACACACACACACACACACACAAAACGTACATAGAGCATAGTATAAATGTAAGCTATTATAATTTGAGGGGGAGAGAACACTTCTGGTTTGGGGAAGGATCATCACGTAAGACTTTATAGAGCAAATAGTACATTTGCTAAAACCTTAAAATGTGAGGATTCTAACTTGTAGAAATGAGGGAGGTAACATTCTGGGCATGAGGAATGGCCTATATGAATGCAATACAGTGAGAGATTAACGTCTGCCTTCCAGGATCAGGGAACGACTAGTAGACCAGTTTGTGTAATAGGATCAATATAAAATAAGACTAAAAAGGTAGTTTAGAACTAGGTGATGGGAGTTTGTATTGTATCCTACAGGCCTCTAAATATTTTTTCAGCAGGGGAGTGATATGATCAAAAGCTGAGTAAGTGTTGTAGGTGAATGATGTCTGCTTTGGAGTAGAGGTGTTAGGTAAAGCCTTAATGCAAACCATAGTCCTTCAGATTTGAAAGAGAACATAGAGATTGAGTCCAATCTTATTTTTACAGATGAGGAAACTGAGACTCAGAGGGACTTTATATTTGCCCAGTGTTTTGTAGTGATAAATTGGCAGTACTAGAAGCAAGTTGCCTATCTTCTAATCTTTTCCCAGTTTCTGGTTTCCCTTTCCTTAAAAAATAAAGGTGGGGATAATCTCAAAAGTATATTAAGAAATTAAGAGTAAGGGATCGATAGTAATTATTTTGAGGTACTGTGAAACTTGCAGGAAATAATTTTTTAAAGCTGATTGTGACATTTTATTGTATTCTTGGTTCCGTACTTCCATTTTAATATTATTTTCCCCTTTCTTGAAGATGTCTGAAGATCTAGCAAAGCAGCTGGCTAGCTACAAGGCTCAGCTTCAGCAAGTTGAGGCGGCATTATCTGGGAATGGAGAAAATGAAGACTTGCTAAAATTGAAAAAAGATTTGCAAGTGAGTATGGGGGACACCAGAAAATATTGCTTGAAAAACTATACTCCTAATTCTGATTTCTACATAGTTACACTTTTTACTGGAGGCACAGACACATCAGAAAACACCAACACAAAACAGCTGGTTCTTGAAGAATGTTTGCATAGTTAAGGTTGCTGTACAGTTTGATGGAATTGCATAAAGTCAAAATGAGGAACTCTTACAAAGTTTTTAGATGGTTTCATTCATAGTAGTTATTTTTTAAAAAGGAATCATAAGATCTGACAGAAAAATTGTGGGTTTAAAAATTTTAAGAACTCTTGAGAAAGGTACACATTTTTAAAAATGGCAACATTTGGATTTGTTCTTTAGGAAATAAATTAATATTGAGTTAATCAGTATATACCTAGGAATGAAATCCAAAGGGATTGTCACAAAAACTGAACTAGTCACATGTTGGAAATTTAAAACTAGAAATTTTTTTAATGGATAAAGGGAAAAAATTAATTTAGGGTAAATTTTAGTTTTAAGCCCTATTGAATAGCGTTTTTTCTCCTCAAAGCTTCTTCCTTTTTTGTTACTAAATTGAAAGTCTCAATGTATCTTTTCAGGGTTTTTTTCTGAATAGGAAATGTTACACTTTTGAACTTCAAGGTTAGAGTTTACAGTGTATACATTTGACGTATACAGATTACAAATGCTTTGTTGTTGGCAGTCTAAATTTTTTGAATAATAAGTGAAGTCATGGTGTATTGCAAACTATAGTTTAGATAGTTTTTTGTAAATCTCTAATCCTTAGTTTGCCTATGAAGTTATTATCCATAGCTTTTTTTATAAATTGAATTTTAAGAATGCTAAGAAAATAGTTTACTCCTTGGATAGAAGTGTACTTGCAATTTGAATTGCAGTTGTGAAATTTTGGCATTCATTTTAAAGGTAAGCTTATTTAAAAGAGTGAGTTTTCACATTTTAAATGACTGTCATCTTTGAGTTTTATAGTTTGTTTAGAACAGGGCTTAAACTTTTTCTATTCACAACCCCTTCAGTGCTTCTGTACCCAGTATAGGGTCACGACCCACATTTTAAGAAGTGCTGAACTTTAGAAATATATTTAGACTGAAATTATTTCCTCCCTGAATCACACACAGAGCTTTAAACAGTTGTCCATATGCTTCTAGCTATCACTCACCATCAGCTTCAGCTCTCTAACAAAACCAATTAATATAAAATCCTACAGACTGTTCCTGGTATTATTCTCAACATTGATATAAAAATTAAACTTTTTATTCTAAACATGTTCCCTAGTGTGAGTTCTTAAACAATTTGTCTGAGATGCTATATTTCCTCATAGTAAATTCTAAATACAGACATATGTAAATGAACTTTTAAAGTAGTATGCCTTACAGAAAAAGTTTAAATAATTTGACCTAATTTATTTAAAAGTCAGATTTGCACATTTTTTGGAAGAGGGAAAGTGCAAAGACTGGAGAATATATGTAAGCAAATCCTTCTTCTACCTCCCCTGCATTTTCATACCTATCTATATCTGTGATGCCCCATATAACATATGGGCATGTATAGTTATTAAAGATGAAACTGCTATACTGACTAACCAAGTGTTTATTTTGTGAAGTCTATTTAGTTAAAATATTATTAGTAATTCATAATTTCTCCTGCCTCCCCAATATATCATTTTGTCAGAAACGTTCCTTATTTTGAAAATAAGGAAATTAATAGGTATGGCATTAAAATCAGCATGCCTAATGTTAGTGCCTACCATTGAATAATGAATAACCATTTTAAAAGATCCCTGTTAGAAACTTGGAAGAAGATAAAATGTTGTAAGGTTGGCTTTGGTATAATGCTATCCTTAGAAGTTCATCCTGTGGGACAGCATTATAGGTGAGAACCTTTTTAATGAGATCCATCCTGTACTTCCATGAAAAATGCTCTCTAATCAGAATCCAAGGCAAAACTGCCTTATGCCAGTGTCATTTGTACTAATTTTAGATACCCAGCAACCCAGCCTTGTAATCTTTTTATTGTAAAATGAACACTACTACCATTAATTTAAAATACTTGTATAAGAGACCTAAGTTCTAGGTCCTCATACAGCCATGTTATTGTGAATTCTGTTCTTTTCAAAATTAGAGCAGTATGGTTTTTTCCTTTTTTTTCCCAGCTTTGTACCATGTAAAAAAGTCACATTACTGCAAAATACAGGCCCATTATGAACAAAACAGTTGTTCAAAGATGAATTTTATCTTTTAAGACAAAAGGTTCTGAGAAATATATGGATTTGTTCTCTTTGAAACTACACAATTAGAGTTTATATTGCAGCCTTTAGTATTTCATTATGCCCTTAACAGTTGGTCTAAAGAAATCTGTTTAAATTCAGTTCTTCTTCATTGAGTTTTTGGCCTTCTCATTTTTTGCATGTATGTATTCAAGCCATTTCACAGCTTCAACTTTTTTTTCTTTTACTGAACTCGACCTGGTTTTTAATTTTCTGCCATCCATCCATTTGACGCTTTGTCACATGAGATGCCTTTTTCTACATTTCTTTTAATGTCTTGGCTTTCTTCTTGCCATTGAATTTTCTCTATTTGTCCTGTAAGTGCTGTCTTTTATAGCCAGTAAAATCACTCAGCAGACAGCAGATTAATCTTTTGTAAGTCATACTTTGCATTCTCTTTTCCCTTCAAATAAAGTGGGTATAGTAACTTCTAGGTTTGCTGCCCAGTAAGTCTATGGATATTCACAGAAATAGTCTATATATTAAGCTGTTTTGCTAAATAAACTGGTTCTAAAGGAGGCAGGGGTCAAGTCACCTGTCTCATATATTACAGTGGCTCTCTGCATCCCCGAAACGCCTTCCTTCAGTAAGCACAGTGCTTGGGTGCACCCCCTTTGACCTGCTGATATGTATATCACAACTCCTGATGCTTCCTGGAATTGCCGATTACTGTAACTGCTGCCCATCTGTCAATGAAGGAGCAGTTTCAGAACTCAGACTTGGGGGAGGAAAAGTTAATTAATGGTATGTACCTTCAAGAACTCCCTCATATGTAAAATACTTTATTTCTAATACCTTGGTCCACATGCACAATTGGGGAAAGACATTTAGAAGCGTGTGTGAAGTAAGGATTCAAATACTGGCAAACTTAAAAAGGCACTAGGTAAACCTTTTTTTGGGGGAAAACAATCTTCATGTAGAGTTTTTATCATTTCAGAGCTGTGCTCTGTGAATTTTGATTTCTCTTAACAGTTAACAGCTTTTCAGGGCCTCTCTTTATTGAAAATACCTATCTTTATCATGAAATAACCAAAAGATTATTATTCTAAGATGAGGTCACTATACATATACTTTATAAATGTGGGGCATTTAGATTGAGAATTTATTTTTTTTGCTCTGAGACAACCCAAAAGAGCCAGAAAATAGTGTAGTTCATTGATTAGGGAATTAAAAGGCAATACAAAATAGGTTTCCTGGGTTCTATTCCTAGTACTTAAGTGGCTGGCTTTGAAGAATATGCTAGTTCACTTAACTGTATTATATAAATAACTGATTCACTAAATCAGGTACATAACAAATTTGTAAACTTTGTTGTATTCACAGAAAGCTATATTATTATTAAAAGCTATTTGCATAGCTGCTTGGCGACAGAGAGAATTTCATTAGTATAACTACACTGTACTTTTAGCTTTTGTTTTTCTTTTAGTGAAGGCATCTGATTCTTTGCTTTTATGCTCAAGATTTTTACCTTTCTCCAAGGGTTTGATGTTACTTTTGTGTAGACTCAAATATGAGTCTGTCAGGAAAAGCCAGGAAGATTTGGAAACTTGAGATACAAAGTAATATTTAGGCTTTTTGGCCATTCAGTAAAAACTACCGTAATCAACTAGTAGGAGCCAGAAGAAACTCAGTACTGATGTGACTCCTTATTTCTCACCCCTCAAGATAACATTTAAAACAATATTTATACATGGCATTGGAACAGATTATTAATGTGCACACTTGCTAGAACTATTTGTGTTCTGATGCTTTATAGTTAGTTAAGCAGTGTTTTAAAAACAAAATTAGGTAAGTTGATGCAGAGTAGATTTGTTCATCTGGGGAATCTAACAGATAGTTATAAAAATGCATCTGTCCACTGTATTTTTTAAATATACTGAAAGTTTTTTAATACCAATATCTAATCAAGTGTTAGCCTGAAGTAGCAGAGCAACTGTTAACAAATGATTGCTCATCTATTACCTGATTGCTTTTAAACCCCACCTAATACCTTTTTATGGATCTATGCTAAATTGCATGGCTATTGTGGTACTGAAATAAGTTGTTTTGAAAAATGTCATTTGCTTAACCTTTCCTGGGCAAGTAGGAGAGATTGCTGGTTTTATCTGCTATTGATGTAACTTCATGGATATTCTGGTAAAAAAAATTTAGTGTGTGTTGGCATGTTTTTGGTATTAATAAAGCTGCTTCAAGTGCTCTTTAGCCATTTTGGTTTTTTTGCAGAAGGGGGGGAGAAAGGAGGGGGGATGGATGTCAAGCTCCAGTTCCAATTTAGCCAGTACTATTACCTTGTAACCTCTTTTAAATAGGACAGTCATATTAAAAGACATGCCAATTATATTTCCCTTTTGAATGGTTTGACCCTATTTCTGTTCCTTAGGAAACAATGATTTGCTAAAATAGCCACTTCTAATATGCTACATAAAATATGCTATTTTACATATGTATAAGCTTAAGCATAGCCCATTTTCATTAATATTTGTAGTTAATGGGGTTTTCAAAGTTTGATATCTCTTGTGTTTCTTCTGATTGAAAATTGTTGATAGTACTAATCAAAAAAGTAATGGTGTGTTATATCACTTTTGCTTTTCCCTTTAGGAAGTTATAGAACTAACCAAAGATCTTCTTTCAACCCAACCTTCGGAAACCCTTGCAAGTTCAGACAGTTTTGCTTCTGCTCAGCCCACTCACTCCTGGAAAGTAGGGGACAAATGTATGGCAGTCTGGAGTGAAGATGGACAGTAAGTGTAGAAACAAACTTCTCTAACTGTAACATGAATTATTACAATACAATGGTAAGAGATTTTCATTCAGTTTGAGCTACCCCATTTGAATCCCTCTCTCTAGCTAATTTTATTCTTGGTAGATAACAGTAAGTGAAAATTTTCAACTTTATGTTTTCTTATAAGGAGAGGGATGGTTCATGTTAACTTGACTGTTTAATAAGATAGCCCAAGTCACCTTTACCCTAGATTGTAGTTTTAAACTTAATGTATAGTGTTATTGAGGGAGTAGTAGACCATCCCAGACTACTCTGTAATATATGCTATTTGTATGTACCTGTTGATTATGGAAGATTTATTTTAGCTTCCTATATAGTAGCTGAGAGACTACAGTATAGATCTTATAAGGTTGAGTACCAAACCTTTACTCACCTGCTTACAGCCATGATATCTTTACAGGTGTTATGAAGCAGAGATTGAGGAGATAGATGAAGAAAATGGGACCGCTGCCATCACATTTGCTGGTTATGGTAATGCTGAAGTCACACCTCTACTCAATTTGAAGCCGGTGGAAGAAGGAAGAAAGGCAAAGGAGGACAGTGGAAATAAGCCCATGTCAAAGTAAGTGACTAAATGATGATTTGTGACATATGAACTTAGGTTGTATTTTCTCCGTTTGAGTTCTTTTATGCCATCTGCAGTCAGAATACCTGTGTTTGAGGCAAAAAAAATTGTATCTCTTAACTCATTTACCATTGTCCTGATGATTGGGTAGAAAATCTTTTCAAACCAATATGGAGTTAATTTTACCTAAATGATATTTGTACATTATTTACATTATATATGTTTCTACAAAGTTTTAAATTTTAAGTCATAAGAGTTTAACAACAAAAAGTGTGATAGCTTGAATATGTCACTTTGTCATTTTGATTCTTAACTATAAATGAAAACTTTTTAATTCTGATTTCATAGTGTTGTATTTCATAGAATTAAAAATTTCTCAAGTAGGAATGTTCTCGTAGGTCATGTATTTCAACCTCTACTTGAAGCATGAATTCCCACAACAACTTTGAGGGCAGAGGTTGTTATTGGGGGGAGGGGGCACAGTTCTTTGCCTAGTGACTTTTAATTAATGTGGGCATTTAATTAATATTTGAATTTAATCTTTGACAAGTGATGGTAATCTAGATTTTGCTCGATGGCCTCTAGTGCCAAGAGATTACTCTGTTCCCTAGCCATCTCATTTCCTTTGGTTGGCTTTAATTTTTAGGAAGTTATTTCACATATCAAAACAAATTCTTCCATATAGCTTCCGCCCATTAGTCCCAGTTTTTTCCCCTCCTCTGGGATCAGGCAGAGAGCAGAACTAGGGAATGAACATTACAAATTTAACTGAGAACGAGTTGCTACATCAACACATTTGGGGCATTATACTGTCTTGGAGCCATTTTAAGTAAATCTTGGTGAAGCATCACAGCCTTTATTACCATATAGTTGATTGATCATTTTATCTCACCATTGTAATAGCCATGCTTGATCATGACTATGTTCCTGTTCTCAGTGCTTATTCTGTCCCTTCTCAGGCTGTGAGGTTTAGGCTATAGTTGTTCCCTTATTTCTTTATTGACTTGCATTCTTCAATTAGTGAAAAATCTAATGTCTAAGTAAAAATTATTATAAGAAACTTTGGTGTTTCTGACCCTAAAGTAAAAGAAATCTACATAATAGTTACCTTGCTGACATAAATTCAAATTTAAATTGGTTGGTTTTTCTTTGTGATAACAATACCTGGTCATGTAGATGGAGAAATTTTATTGTTTGCTTTTTCTTACCCTCCATATATTTTGTAGTGATGAGGGTAACATTTCTTGCTAACTACTTCTGTTTGGAAAATGGAAAAGTCTTGGCTGCCAATAAAAAATTAGTACTTTATTCAAATGCATAGTAGCAAGAGTTGTGTAATCAAGTGAAACGTTCATAATTAGACTCAGTTATTATCAGGTAACTGAGATTATATTTGTGCTTGAGGGTTTCCATGGACACCATTTAGCTAAGAAAAAGTTTTAAATTCTTGCTTTTGATTGGCATTGGTTTTAGTGAATTAATAGCTTTTATTTATACACACAGGTGGACTTTTTTTTTCATAGTCACTGACTTCAGAGTTGGCATCTTATTTATCTTATTTCTTTTCACACAGAAAAGAAATGATTGCCCAGCAACGAGAATATAAAAAGAAGAAAGCATTGAAAAAAGCTCAGAGAATAAAAGAACTTGAACAGGAAAGAGAGGACCAGAAGGTGAAATGGCAGCAGTTCAACAATAGAGCCTATTCTAAAAACAAAAAAGGCCAGGTTAGTCGGTCCTTTCATTGTGTTTTGTTTTCCAGAGGTGAAGCAGCTATTTTTAAAAGAATCTTTGTAGGAAATGAGACAAGATTGTGCAAGAAATATAAATGATAAAAATGATATTTTTTCCTATTTAACTTTAGTAAATTGAACTGAAGGATAAATCCCCCTTGAAAATCTCTTTGGGTTAATACTGAATTTTCTATGGGTGTTATACATGAGTCTAAGACATTTTCCTTCTCTAAAATGTGAAACTTGAAAAATGTTTTGCACAAGGGAGATTTGCTGTACTATATACAACATATGATTAAACAATACTGATTTACCTGCTCTAAGAATCTGTTGTCTCTCCCAGGTTATAAATCATGTCTTCACTTAGTTTCACACTAATGCTTTGTATCTTTTACTCATACTCCAAAGTATACTTTACTGGATGGAGAAACAGCTGTGGTGCAGCAGAAGGCAGTAGAATATTAGATTTGGAGTCGAGATCTCTGTTTACATTCTAGCTGTGTGAACATAAATAAGTCAGTGTGTCTTGTGAACTGGTAGTTAGAAGAACTGAGTTCATTCTTGCTTCTGATGCTTACTACCTGTGTGACCTCAAGAAATTACTAAACCTACCTGGGCCTCAGTTTCCTCAACTGTAAAATGAAGGATTTGGACTTGACGGCTTCAGAGGTCCCTTCTAGCTTTACTTCTGTGATATTATTGACACGCTTTACCGCTGAGTCTCAGTGGCGTGTGTAAAGTGAGGACACTGTACTCAATGATGACTGAGTTCTCTTCTAACTTAAAGTCCTTTGACTGTGATGTTCTAAGATAACATATAGGAAGTCAAGTATTTCTGCATATCATAGTTATTACATGTAGTTCATATACCATCTGTGGGTAGAGGGGCTTTTTTTTTCCCCTAGAGAAGTCTATTTTGCAATTATCAAAGAGCAGAGTAACTCAGAATTTAAACTTTAGATGACTGGTCAACATTAAATTCACATAGTCATGATTCTAGCTGGTATAAAATAAGACTGTTTTAACTGAGTTCAGAATTTGAATTTTCCAAAATAAAATTGAATAACAACTTATGAGGACTTAGCTAATATTTTTTGAAGAAAGAATTATTTACTCAGTGTCTATGGCATGTTTAACATTTGCTTCTTCATGTCTCATCCAAACTGAAGTGTCTTCTGCTTGAAAATTTTTCTTTCCTTAGCTTTGACATTAGTGCTTGGTTTTCATAATTGGTAAGGCTTTTTAAAAATATATTTTATAGCCTAAATGTAATATAGTATTTTAAGTTTAAAAATTAAATTTTCCCCAAGGCTAATCATGAATATTTTTTTTATTATTTTCTTAGGTAAAAAGGAGTATTTTTGCCTCACCTGAGAGCGTAACTGGCAAAGTTGGAGTAGGAACTTGTGGAATTGCCGATAAACCCATGACACAGTATCAAGATACCTCTAAATACAATGTCAGGCATTTGATGCCTCAGTAATCAGAGAAACTGGTGGATTTCATCTCTGCAGGGCTTTACATTTACCTTTTTATCCTTATATTTTTCTAAAGGTAAATTATTTGTTAGATAGTAAGGAAGAGACTATTGTCATCATTATCTGACTTCAGACAATAGAATGAGACTTGAAGAAATTGCATTTGATGACTGCTTTTCAGTTGACTTTCTTCATTACTACCATTTCCCCCAGATTTTATCCTGTAATGCAACTTTTGTAGACAGACGCTGCCTAAATTCAGCACCTAGATGAAGTGTTTACCTTCCAGATATTAGACTTTGCCACATATCTAAGAGTTGTACCCCTTCCAAGTCATAACTTGCAACTTTCAGATGCTTTGAATTTGCCACGTATTCCAGCAGCCTTTGGAGCGTCATGGTAAATCACTATCCTGCCGAACAAATTTGTTCTTTCCAACTTGTTCTAATTTCAGTTTATACCCTAATTGTTGTCATCAAATTATGCCCAGATATAGGTCCATTTGTGGGCGGCAAAATTTGTTGTGAAGTTTTTCCCTCCAATAACTTCTTGAGTCTCTAGCCTTTTTTGGAATGACTTCAGTCCTCTTACACTTTTCATTGAGACTTTATTTTGTGTGAGAAACCATGTTGAAGACCAGCTACCTTTTATAAGTTTTGTACCTGTTTGCTTTTCTCCTCTGTTGACTTTCACTTCTGGTAGTGGTGCCACCTTTGGATGTGTAATGTTTATATGAGAAAAAAAAAAAGCTAATGTATAGCCCTGTATACAATGTAGATATTATTTTTGTAAAGACTAAGGCTGAATTAATGAACAAGAGTACTCTGAATGTTTTCACCATTAAATTCTACTGTATTTCTTGTGCATTAATCTGACCATAATTTCCTTGTATATTATGTTCATGTAGCTGAGTTTGTAATTTTTGTTAACTAGATCAGGTTGTCAGCACTCATTGATGCAAGTGACCATCACAATTACCTGAGTTGCATTCAGTTCAAGCTAATATATGCAACTGATAGTTTAGAATGACATGCATAGAAAAAGGTACTTCCTATTAATGGAAGATGGTGATTTTTATGACAAATGTGTTAATTTCAGTTTTGTATGTTTAACTTTTATTAAATAAAGTGTTTTTAAAATCTCTAGCATGTGTGTAGAAAAGAAGAAAAGTCATGGGCTCTCAGACTCATTCTAGTAATTAAGACTGAATATGACAAATACATTTTAGCTATAGAAGAGAGATTTTTGATGCCTGATGAGGACAGTAGTTTTTTTTTGTTTTTGTTTTTAATAAAAATGGGAATCTTCCTTATAAATTCTGTTTTTTAGAAAGAAACATTTTGGGGAGGAAAGGACATAAGTGATTTAATGAACTTTTGTTGAGGATTCATGAGACAGCAGAATAGGAGGGGAAAATGGCAAATGTACGTTTCAATTTTATAAACATTTTACTATCAGCAGATGACAACTGCTTCCCTAAACAAGTTAATATGTTACTATGGGCAAGTCATGCAGGACAGATAGACTAGAAAGAAAGTTGAGATGGAAAATTCCAAATCAGCTTAAACAGAGAAGGCACAAACTTAGCTAGAGAAGGGATGAATTAGCAAGAAAGGCTTTGTATTTCAAACAAACTGCAGTAACTACTGTCACTTCTTATCTTTCTCTTTTGCCATGTAAATGGTGGGAGTAAATCTTATGGATCTTACATATGATTATGACTAAATCCTTTTTTTAAGCTGTAGGGTTTAAGAGGAATGTGTAGTTTTGCCTAATCAAAATGGTTTCTAAGTAGAATAACCCTTGTATGTTTGCTTTGGAAGTAGTTTATACCATGTGTTTCTGTAGCTGTATTATTTCATTTGAAGCCTCTAAAGACTCCTGGGTCCTTCCCATGATTCTTCCTATCACTGTAGATCCTCCTTTCTTGCTCTGTACCCCTTATGGAAGAAGTTTTGGTTATATGAATATATACATACATAGTTAAAGAAGGATGAAAATTTAAAGAAATAACAATGAAATCTTAAATCTCAAAAGCAGATGTGATCAAACTAATTCCACCTTCCTATATATACACATATATGTGACTTTTAGAGATTTTGTGGTATGTTCTGATAATAGTGTTCCCTTAAATATCTGTATTGCCAGGCTTGACTTTTTTAGCATTTGGGAGATGATTTTTTTTATTAGAACTGAACTAATAATATCACTTTAATACTAGGTGCTGTATCTGTATCTGTATCCCTGGACCATACAAAGCCCACGATCCTTACATTGTAAAGCCAGACCTGAAAAAGGCAGAGAGGAAAGAGAAATAGAAACAAAAGCCACTCTCGGAGATGGGAAATTTTGTTATCAGATTGTAGCCTTTTATCTTTATTGCAACAGAAATGAATGCAGATAACCAGGGATACCTAAGGAGATTGATTCTCTGTCTAAGGGTGAGGGGTTAAACCTTGGGCAACAGCCCCAGCCCCAAAAGGGGCTTCCGTGTTTCTTCCCTCATTTGGTGCTGTGTTGTGAGTGAAATTTAAGTTCTGTATCAACTAGCCAACTGTTCTACAGATCCTTGTAGTTCCTTTCTCAAAGCAGGTCAAGTTCTGAGCTAAAAAATGGTAATGAGAAAGAACACAACCAATTCATCTGCTTTTTTGTCTGTGTCAATCCTTTGAAGACTGCCATGTGCTACTATGAGGCAACTGTGTGGCACAGTGGTTAGGGCACTGCAACTTATAAAGGGCCTGTAGTTGGGAGGATCGTGGCTCAGATCCAGCCTCAGACATGTACCCAGTGACCTGGGTAAGTCACTTAACCACTGTTTGCCTCAGTTTCCTCATATCACGGGAGGATAATCATAGCGCCTATCCCAGGATTGTTGTGAAGATCAAATGAGGTAATATTTGTAAAGCAGGTTCTTCATAAATGCTTAGTCCCTTCCCTTCCCCTGCTGTAGTTGTATCCTAAGGTATGTGTATTCTATGGCATCTGGTATATGGGACCCACTTTAGTCAATGTTACTGTCAGATCTAGGGACCTGGTCGGAGGCAAGAGGATCACAGGATCATAAATGTAGAACTGAAGGCCACCTCAGAGGATATCCTCTGTCCGAACGCTTCGTTTTACAGATGATGAAACAAGCCCAGAGAAGTAGAAGTGGTTTGCCCAAGGTCATGCTGTATTCAGAGGTGGGATTTGAACCCAAGTCCTGATTTCACAGCCCCACTGGATGAACTATATGAGATGATATCAGTAGGAGCACCAGTGCTACCTCACTTCTTAATCTGCGCCAAACTTTTGCCAGTGCAGACCTTGAGTAGGGAACTGCTCTTCCCCTTTAGGTCATTCAAACCCCATTACTTGTCCTCATTGTTCCCTTCTTCCTATTCCCCCTCAATCCATCCCCCATAATGTCCTGCTCCAACGCTAACCACCTTTTTCACTGTGCTCTCTAGAATGCCTGTTTCATAGGTAACAAATTTCCTTTCATCTTGAGTCATTTCATTCTCTTCTATCTAGTTCTCACTGAGACCTGATTCACTCCCTGGCCACCCTTTCTGACATTGACCATTCCCCCCCATTGTTGAAATATTCCTTGCTCCCCATTGCCACATATGGTTCTCCTGTCACCATCTTTCAATAACCTCTCCTTTGAGGTTCACTCTATATATATTTGGGGCAGCTGGGATAGAAAGCCAGATGTGGAGTCAGAAAGACTCATCTTCCTGAGTTCAAATCTGGCCTCAGCTGCTTACTAGCAGTGTGACCTTGGAAGTCACTTAACTCTGTTTGCCTCAGTCCTTCATCTATAAAATAAGTTGGATAAGGAAAAGGAAAACCACTCTAGTATCTTTGCCCAAAAAAACCCCAAATGGGGTCAATGAAGAGTTAGGCCTGAAAAACAACTGAACAATCTATATCTGCCAACCAATCAAAATCCTTGTAGCTATTGTCTCCTGTGACCTCCAGGATACTCCCTTTCCTCAATGAGTTTAGTGCCTGGTTCACAATCTTCTTTCCTTCCTAACCCCTGCCCTTATACCATGGGACTTTAGTATACATATTGATAACTTCCTCAAACACCCGAACCTCTCAATTCCTCAACTTACTCATTTCCCACAACCTATGACATTTCACCTCAGCCACACAGAAAGTTAGTTATACCCTTGATCTTGCCATCACTCACAAATGTACCAATTCAACATTCATGAACTCCAATTCTCTTGCCTGATTATAATATATTGGCATTCCATCTCTCCCTCTGCCTTCTGAAACCAAACCTTGTTCTTCATCCACACTGTAACATGACCTCAATGAGAGAACCTCTCAGTTCTCTTCTAGGCCATTGCCCCTACACTAGCTACCTTCTCCTTTCCCCGTCTTGACCCCTTGGTGAATTCTACTCTACACTGTCCTCTTGAGTCCCCTGCCTCTTCCTGTCACCAGTATTTTCCTGCCAAGCCTCAGCCTTGGATCACTCCCACCATCCATTGCTTTCCCTCACATACGTGTGTTATTGAATGAAGTTTTTGAGAAAAATCACAAAACCATGCTGAATGGATCCACTAAAACATGTTACATAATGTCAACTGGGCCTTCACTGCTTCACTCCCTAATTAAGTCAGTATCCCAGTCACCATAGTGGTTCTTCCAATCTTTTCATCCCTTCTTAAGTCTTCTGTAACTCCTACTTCCCTTCAGCTGAGAACCTTGTTTCATATTTTACTGAAAAAATTGAGGCCATTTACTGAGAGCACTCTCTTCCTTCTCATCTCAGCATCCGTATGCCTTCTGTCACTCTTTTCCTTTATCCCTCTTGCACAGGATGAGATGGTCTTCTTTTCTTAGGCTAACCTCTCTACATATAAGAGTGATCCTATTTCATTTGTTTTCTCCAAGAGATTGTCACCTTTATCACACTCTCACTTATCTTCAGTCTCTGTCAACTGGCTGCATCCCTACTGCTTGCAAACATGCCTGTTTGCCCCCCATCCTCAAAAAACTGACTTGATCCATCTATTCCTGCTATTGTCCCACATCTCTCACTTTTTGTGGTTAAACTTGAAAAGGCCATCTGCAATTAGGTGCCTCCACTTTTTCCCTCTCACTTGCAACTCTACAGTCTAGTTTCTAACCTCATCATTCAATAAAAACCATTCTCGCCAAAGGCAACTGACCTTATCTTAAGTGCCAAATCTAATGGCCTTTTCCTCAATCCTCATCCTTGACCTCTGCAGTTTTTGATATTGTCAGTCATACTCTTCTCCTTAATACTTTCTTCCGAGTTCTCCTTTTTCCTATCTGACCCCCCCCCCTTTTTTTTTTGGCTAGGCCATGGGGTTAAGTGATTTGCCTAGGGTCACACAGCTAGTAAGTGTCAAGTGTCTGAGGCTAGATCTGAACTCAGGTCCTCCTGACTCCAGGGCCAGTGCTGTATCCACTGCGCTGCCTGGCTGCTCCTATGGCCCATTTTCAGTCTCCTTTGGTGGATTTTTCTCTGTGTCATGCCCACTAACAGGTTTCCCACAAACTTTGTCTTGGACCCTCTTCCCTTCTCCCTCTATACAGTTTCCCTTGGTGATCTCTTCAGTTCCCATGGATTCAGTTAGTCTCTATGCGTATGATTCTCAAATCCAGCCCTAACCTGTCTCCTGACCTCCAATATCATTTTACCTGCCTGTTGAGTGTCTTGAACTGTTTATCCTGTAGACACCTCAAACTCAACATATCCAAACCTGAACTCTGTTTTTCTCCAGTCCCTCCTCTCTAACTTTGCTTTTGCTGTTGTGGGTACCAGCATTTTCCTAGTGCTAGGCACAACCTGGGCATGGCACCTCGGGCTTTCACTCTCCCCCTCACATCCAGTCTGTCACCAAGGCCTGTCAGTCTCACCTCTGTAACATCCTTCCCATACCTCCCCTTCTCTCTTCCGATGCTGCCGCCACCCTGGTGCAGACCTTCATCGCCTCACACTTGGACTGCTGCAATAGCCTGCTGGTTGGTCTGCCTGCCACAAGGCTCATCCACACTTCAGTCAGTTCTCCATTTAGCTGCCAAAGGGACCACCTTCAGAATCAAATATAAAACTTTCCATCCGGCATTCAAAGCCCTCCATAGCCTCCCACCCCAAACCCTTTCCAGTCTTACACCTTACACCCCAACATGCACTCGGCGGTCCAGCGATCCTGTCCTCTGTTGTTCCTTGAACAAAACATGGCATCTCCCAATTCCAGACATTCCCAATACATGGAATGCTCTTCCTATTCATCTCTACTTCCTGGTTTCCCTGGCTTCCTTCATGTTCCAAATAAAAGCCCATCTTTGGGAGGCCTTTCCCAATCCCTCTTAATTCTAGTGCCTTCCCTCTCCTGATTATTTGATATTCTGTATATAGCTTGTTTATACATAATTATTTGCATGTTGTCCCTCCCATTCAGTTGTGAGCTCCTGGAAGACAGAGACCATCTTATGCCTTTCTTTGTATCCCCAGCACTTAAAACAGTGCCTGGCACATAAATGTTTATTGACTTAATAAATATTTATTGACTGACTTTTTCACCCTTTTCCCAGACCCTCACCCATCTTCATCACTTTCTCTGTTTACTTGTTCTACATTCTCTTCTGCCTACATCCTTAAGAGGTGTCCTATGAGTACAAGGACCATGGTTATAATTTAAATTTGGTCCCATTTGAAAATCATAAAACATGCAGTTTATCATGTGTCCTGATTTCTGGTTCATAAAGGATGCTTATCATGCCCTCTAAGAAAGTTGAGGAGTGAACAAAACCATGAATCCAGAAGAGAGGAAGTCTCTTGATACTCATTTCTTTATTTTCAGCTATTGTCAAACAAGATCATTCTTCCCTTAAATTCTGCACCAGCTTTGGATGAATTTCTGTGTCTAGTAGTTCATATCCAGCCTCCATAACTGGGAAGGAAAGCTCCTATGATGCTTAGCTCTCTTTTCATGTTCTCAATAAGTTTAAAATGAAGTCAGGGTTTCAAAGGAATGAAAGTTTTGGTTTTCTAGAATTCCTCTGTTAAGTAAGAGGTCTATTATTTAATAAAAATTTCAGAGAAACATAGGAAGACTTCTGTGAACTGAGGCAGAAGCAAGCAGAACTAAGAAAACGATAGACACGATTGTAATGTAAATGACTACTAAGAGAAGCTGAAAGCTGTGTAATTTTAGTGACTTGGCAATGGCAAAGATAAAATGCACTCCCTTCTTTTCTAGGACGAAGGTAATGAATATAGGATATTGCATGTGCCATCAGATGCAGTTGTGTCATTTTGCTAACCTGCTTTTCTTTGTTAAAAAGGGAAGGTTCATTGGGTGGTAGTAATTGGGGGCAGCATATCCGAAAATAACTGATGTAAAAAGCAATTTGAAAACCATCTCCTAAAGTGAATTTTAAAAAATCGTAGGGGTAAAAGCATATTACAAATTAGATTAACTGAAATTAATTCCAGAAAAAACAAAATCAAATTTTTCTTAATTTGAGCAGTAAGGACCTGGGTTTTAATGTGATCATGGGTAATCAGTTTCCTCTGGGTCTCTTTCATCTGTAAAATGAGAAGCTGTACTTGATGAGCTCAAAGATCCTCTTCAGCTCTAAATTTATGATCCTAAGACTAGATTCAATTCACTAGTTATTCAGTGACAGTAACATGTAAGCATGTTCAAAGTGGGAGCAACGGGCCTACAAAAAATGGCAAATCATAGTCCCTTCCCTCATTTGAGAGCTTGCAAGCATAAAGCAGAATGTCAGTGTTGGTATAGTTTTAAAGGTACATGATTAAGAGTCAGAAACCTGCTGGAATCCTAGATCAGCTACTTGGTTGTCTGACCATTGGCAGGTCACCACCTTTGCCTCAGTTTTCCTGTCTGTAAAACTGGGGATCGTTTGATTTAGCTAGTTGGTGCAGATGGTCCTTAATATCCCGTCTCTAAATTATATTACTAATGTTCTATGAAGGTAATGAGTAAAAAGGAAAGGTACAAAGTTCTCTGAGGAAATCTGAGAAGGGAAAAAAAATGACTCTGAAGGATCAGTGAAGCCATGGAGAAAGAGTGGCACCTGAGTTTATCTTGGAATGAAGAGGCTTTTCAGCAGTTGGACATGTGGAGGAAGTACATTACAGGCATGAAAGATGGCTTGCAAAATGCATAAAGGGCAGTGTTATTTAATGCAAGGCCAGTAAAGTGCTTGAATTGCACTATGAAGGCTTGAGCTTTGATACTTCGAATAGAAATTTTAATATCACTTTGATGATAGCCGATTAGAAAAAGTCTTGGAACCATCACTGAGCTTGTTTTTGTTTACTTCTCCAACATTTTGTTCTTCATGTGTCTTGGTCAAGAAATACATATTTATTTGCAGGCATACATACACCAAATTAGCTGGACTACTTAGAATGTTTTTCTTCTTTTAATGTTCAGATCAGGAAAAGAGAATCTGACAATTTAATTTATGATAACTCTAGAATTACCTGGCCACTATTATATATTGATGTTTGTAAATGAACATAAGAAAACACTGGAATAGTGCATCTGAATGTCTTTTCCACTTTCTATTTAAAAATTCATTCTTAAAAAAAGTGCAGGATAAAATTAGGGAACAGCTACATTTACATAGTACTTTAAGGTCTACAACACTTTTCATAATTCATTTGATATCATTTGATCCTCACAACAAACCAATGAGATAGGTACTATTATCCTCATTTTACAGATAATGAAACAGACATGTTGAGTGACTTGTCTGTAGTCACACAGTTGGTAAGCATTTGAGACAGGATTTGAACTCATCTTCCTGACTGCAAGCCCAAGATGAGTCTTCCTGACTTCAGACCCAACACTTTATCCTCTGTGCCATCTAGTTGTCCTCCATTGCAGCTTAGAGATTCTACTATTCTACCAGGTCCTAGGAAGAATCATGCCTAGACTCCCCACACCCAACTCAGGAATCTTCAGAATCTTTCAGAGATCCAAAGGATACAAAGGATTGACAAGCCAGGACAGACTGAGAATCAAAAGCAGAGGTCAAAGTAAAGGCAACCAATTCTGGACCCTTTTCAGAGAAGTCCCCATGGGACTGGAGGGCTCCATTTTCCATCTATTATACCACCTAGTTGCCATGGTTATATAAGTCTGAAACATAAGTTAGTGTCAGACTAGGAGGGCATTAAATGTCAAGACAAATTTTGTGTTTTATCCTACAGGTAGTAGAGAGCTGAAGTTTTCAGATAGGGAGATAGTAACAGAACCATTCACTAGATTATTTTCGCGGTTATAGGAAGGAACCTATAGAGAAACCAATTGAGAGGCTATTGTAGGGTTATCCAGGTGAGAAATGATAAGGGTTTGAATTAAGGCCTTGACATAAGTGGAGGGAGAATGGATAGTGGAAGAGAATGGACAGGAGAAATATTGTGGAGATCGAATTTCACAACCATTTGGATGAGGAAGAAGAAAATCCAAGATGAATCAGGTTTTGAGTTTGGGTGACTGAGAAGATAGCAAGTGGTTTCTTCAACAAAAATAGGGAAGCTGAACATGAAGGTTTCAGGGTGTGCGACAGATAAGTTCAATTTAGTACATGTGAAATTGAGATGTCAGGTGGAGAGGTCCAGGATGCAGTTGGAAATGTAAGAATGGAGTGGAGAGATAAGGGCTGGATACATAGATTTAGAAGTCTGCATAGATTGTAAATTCCTTGAGGGCAGGGATTGTCTTTTGACCCTTTTTCTATCCACTGTGCTTAGCACAGTACCTGGCACACAGTAGGTGCTTAATAAATGTTTATTGATTGACAAAGTAATTGATCCCCCTTTGTTAAATTTTTTTGCTTTTCCTTTAAATTTCAATTGAAACGTCATCTCTATAAAACCTTCCTTTAACCCTCTGATAACAGCCATCCCTCTAGGACATACAGCACTTTTGTTATGTATTGTAGGTAGCAGGCACTTACAGTTTATTGAATTTAAATTATACACTATTATTGTGTATTTTAGTTATCCGGATAGGCTTTATTGAATAATAAAAGTTCCAATTTACAAAAGAACCCCAGAAGAGCAAAACTTTATTTCATCCCTTCTAACCCTGACATACTAGCCTATAAGATCTGTGACGACAGGATTTGTGCCTTAACAAAATTTTGTCTCTTTCCCAGTACCCAGCACACTATTTTTAACACAATAGGTGCTTAGTAAATGTGTGCTGAATTTAAGCAAATTGAATAAAGAATGGAGAGAGAGAAATAACACTGCCTTGGAAGATACTCAAACTCACAGGGCAGATGGAAGATGAGGAACTTGCAATGGAGAATGAGCAGGTAGCCAGGTAAGAGAGCAGCCAGGGGACTGTCACTGAAACCAGAGGAGGAAGGAATGACAAGACCAAGGTGACAACAAGGTCAAACGCTGCAGAAAGATCCAGGACGAAGAATGCAGAGGTGGCCTTGCTCCCTGGGGTCTTTTCTAGCTCCATCATTCTATGTATCTGAATATTTGTGTCATTACAGTGACAATTCTGCCATTAACCTGTCTGGTTTTTATAGTTCCAAGTTACAGGAATGCTAAACTGTTGTGTATATAGTATAATTTCGGTTTCATGAAATTCTTTAATAACCCTGTTGTCAAGGTATTAGAGTACCCCATCCTAGGTTAACATTAAGTTTTTACTGTACTGAGATTTTTAGAAATATCTGAAGTGTGGGATTTTGCAATGGGACACAAATAGCCAACTCTAAGCTATGAAAAATTGATGTGGATTTGTGAGCCAGTTAATTTATTCAAATCAAAATAGTGTTTCAAATCTTATTCTATACTTCTGGATAAGAGCGCAACATTTGTGTTTGGAGGGAAAAAAAATCCCAATCATTTGTTAGCGGCAATTCTCATAGCTAAACACCATAAACAGATTCCATGGATTGACTATTGTAGCATTTTATCCTTAACAAAAATGCTTGCCCAATTTCTTAAACACTTATTGAACACCTCTTCTATTAATGTTATACTCCAATGTGTCATTGTGATGAGTTGACCTTAGATTATTAAAGGTATGCCAGCAAAGCACAGACTCTAATCAGTGAAAACTGGAAAGCCTTTTGAATATAGGCCCAGTGATGCAGCTAGTCTGCCATTCAAAGACCAACCAAACTTGAAGAGATATATCACTAGATTGGTGTGTTCTGCATTCCATTGAAACTCCAAAACTTTGAAATACTGAGCACTTACTATATATCTAGGATTATTTTTAAAATTTATTTTTAAAGTTTATTTTAAAATTATTTTTTAAAGACTTAGTCATAAAAATAATGGATATTGAGAAAAACTTCTCAAAATGATGTAAAGCTCTATATGTATATAAGCAATTGAAAGAAAAATGCCTTGGAGATAAAACTAATATGAGATCTTTTCATAAGTTTTGGTTTGGCAATATTGGTATTTTCTCAGAAAGAAAAAAGACAAGATTCCGACTTCTCAAATTGACCTGATTTTTACCATTTTTTATGACTGTATTGTAAACTCTGAGCAATTCTTTAAGGGAGTCATTAAGTAATTAGTCAAGTTGTATTACATATGTATATCACACTATAAAGCAACCAATTAATGTAAATAATTTTTCAAGTTCAACACTAAAGATAAACACTGATGGTTGGCATCCAGTAGTTTCCTGTTGTAAGTTAAGCTGAATTTTTATTACAAAAGAGATTAAGAGAATGGCATGCAGAATATGAAATATTGTGGTTTTTAAGAGACTAAATCCAGTCATTTAATCCCCTAATCTGACATTTTTACAGTTCATATGTAAATACCTTTTTAAAAGATTCCCGAATTCTTCTGTTCTGAGAGGTTCAGTAGCCTATACTTTAGTAAAGACATTTTATGGACTTTCTTGTTCTTGAGGCAAGAACTATGTCATTTGTCTTTGAATCACCAGCACATAGCTTGGTACCTAGCACACAGTAGGTCTTAATAAAGATTTACTGATTGCTTAGATTCAAGTAATGAAAAGAAGTATAGATTTAATGAGGGCTGAGCAATCTGGAGTTCTTATATTCATCTTTTGTACTGTATCTTCTGTTACGCATAAGAAAGTTGATATTTATAGTTATCACTGGTAAAGTAATTCTTAGTACTGTTATCACAGGTGTCACCAGGGATTCCCACAAAACATCTATCTCATTTTGTGATCAAGGTAATCACCACTTCAACTGGGTGCTTTTTTTTTTTAAATAAGACCATAACAAACTCGGAAAGGTAAGTCTCTGGAAATCCATAACTTGTAATCAGTTTCCCTATCAGTAATAGGAAAAGGCCCAGGGAGAAGAAGCTACTGCTCCATTCATTAAGGTACAGTCAGGTTCTTTATTTCAAAGGCTGCCTATCTAAGCTCCTTGACCTAATGGTCTCCCACCCCCTTTTCCTCTGCTAGGTAAAGGTGATATATTCCTTTTCTTCCTTCTCTCGCCAATAACTCCATCTTCCCCTTCCCCTCCAGCCCTAAGACCTGGAACTGACTTCATCAAGATGCAATGCATTTCTGAGCAGAGAAAGAAGTAAGCCAGGCTTGGAAGGGACAGTTTCCACATACTGTAAGACCTACAACCAGGCTAATCTCAGACAGTAATTATTGCGTTGTCCATTGCTCAGAAGCAGAAGGCAGCAGCAGGTACTTCTTCAGCTTCCTTGCCTGGAGTGTTTTTTTCCAGAAGGGCTGTCAGATTTATTTGACCTACCTTTCAGTTGGCAGGACGGATGAAGCTACCACAGATGTCACAAAGGAGCCTCAGTGAAGCTGCTGACTTAAAAACAAGCCAACCCTCAAGATAGCTATCTTCAGGTGCAGTTTTAATAATCACTTGCTGTATTTTAAAGAATTTTACAATGACAAGTAGGCTGAAATAATATATTCACAAAAGGTATAATGAAAAACATTTAAGAAAACAAATCCAACAGCCAGATGTTGTCCTGGAAATGAAACTTTGTTTAGGCTCCCCCATAGAGACTAATAACCTGAAAAGAAGAAATAACAGAAAGCTAGCTGTCAATACTTTAAAGAGCCCTTTTCAAGATTATTTTGCCCAAGAAAGCCAAGAGTGACAATGCAATTATACCACTGCTTTCAAGTCTAAAGTATGCAAACGGCACAACACATAGAGAATTAAAAAAAAAAATTTTAAAATCACTGCCACAAGAAATTAGTCATCAGAATCTCATTACTGCAGACTAGGGCTGGACCATAACACTATTTCATCAAGGACTCATTCATGTGCCATACCTCACATTGAATAGGAGTCAGACACCCAGTAGCACCCTCATATTTAAAAGGACTCAATACCCAGTTTCATAAGAAAATTCATCCCTTAGTAGACCATCTTTATGCTGTACAGGTACTAGGCTGACAACTCTAAGGAAACTAGTTTTTTTCTTGGCAATTTAAATATCTTTTGATAAAATCTCAAGAATCCTCAAAAGTCCTGATACAATCTAAAGACTCCATAGTACTTTCTATATATTCTTCATCCAAAATTCCACTCATTTGGTAGCTAATGTACCTCTACTGGATCATGCAACTATTCAGAATATTAACAGCTCCTATTACGAAACAATATATTGAGACTTGACATTGACTTTGTAGGCCATTGCCCCAGAAATATTTAACAAATGCACTGGGTTAATAGGCAGAAGTGCCACTGATGTACAAAATGCTCTTTTTGGGGCAGCTAGATGGCGTAGTGGATAGAGCACTGGCCCTGAAGTCAGGAGGACCTGAGTTCAAATCCGGCTTTAGACCAAACACTTGACACTTAATAGCTGTGTGACCTTGGGTAAGTCACTTAACCCCAATTGCCTAAAAAAGAACAAAAAACAAAAAAAATGCTCTTCTTGTGGCCTCAGCTTAGACCTTTCACAGAAAACTAGAAATGAAATCAATCACCATTGTGACTCATCTGCCTTATATTTTTTGTAAGGAATCAACTTGTCAAAGGATTTTGTTAAAATGAACTCTAGTCTGATACCTCATTGTGATGTGAAAATGACCCTACAACATTAGATGCTATAGCATCTAAGCAGCTTTGTGTGGCAAGTCAGCAGACTGGTAAAATGTTGAGATTGGGGCCAGTAGCAGACTCTATCTATTTCTAAGACCAGTCTAGCTAAATTCAGAGAGACTTATTATGGAAGGTTGGCCACCAGGTGGTATGCGGGTTGGGGGGAAGGAGGTGTTGGCTAAGACTCATCGGCTTAAAGTATTTGGGAAGGTGATGAACACTATCAGTAAAGGAAGTACACTGATAAAATTACAGATTTTTTGAAGAACAATTCATAGATAGAAACAATAACTTACTGTGTCGAAGACCTGGAATTGAAACAGAACTGAAGGCTATCTTCTGTTGTTCAATAGCAAGAAGATGGGAATAGAGAAATATTTGGAACCCAGGTGTTTTGCATCTGCTACCTTCCACCTTTCTGTTCTTGCAAGCCCCTGGATCTCCTCATGCTTTGTTTTGGTGGGTACTTTTGGAATTTAGGTAATTTTACTTCAGGCACTCGAGATGCCTATGGTAATAATAAAAGGGCTATAATAGATAAGCAACTGCTGCTTGCTTGTAAGAGAAAAGCCTTAATTGGTTAAGGGATAATTGCTTTGCACTCAGGAAGAAATAACCCAGAACTGTTTACTCCTTTTTATTAAATTTCAGTGATGAAAAAGACAAATGATCATAGTGGCTATTAGTTTCATGGACAGAGACTGGGACTAGGGAAAGCACTTCCACAGAAGGAACCCTTGCATAGAACTGGTGTAAGTGAATTAACACCACATTGTTTCTATCTGTGGAAATTTATTACAAAACACTCTTCTTTCATGTTATCATAATGGGACATTACCTATACTACAGGGGCATGTCCTTGTGTAGGGATTTGGGATGCTCCGAGTTAGGTAACTAGTGACTTCAGTAAGAACTGGTAAATTTGGAAAGGCTACAGATAAGGTCATCACTAAAGGGCTCCCCTAGGAAGTAAGTTGGAAAACAGACAATGAGCATGACAGATGGGTTTGTGCCTGACCTGCAGCAGTTAAGGTTATAGGATACATTAAACCATTTCATGTCTGGTTATGTGGTGTTCTATTATCAGTCAGTCGGTCTGGGTACCTATTTAAACCCCAGGTCTGGAAACAACAATGATAATTCAAATTGCCATTAATCCTTGACTTCTATATATAATATCTGCACATGCACATTTAGGGGGTGAGTGAACAAGAGGAGGAAGCAATCTGTCAATGTCTTTCAAAGAAAGGAGTGCTTTCCAGAGATTTATCTTCACAGAGAAACATGGTACAAAAAGCACTCAGATATTCTTCATTAACAATTTTATTTCTTACAATTAATTTCACTTTTGAATCTTCAAAGTTGATTTGTCTTTTTAAAAAATTAATACTTTTTTCTCATCATACAATTTTCTCCCCAAAAGGGAAATAACCCAGGGAAGGGAGTTGTCTAGGGACAGTTGAAATCCGTAGTGTACTTTCCCAACAAAAGTCTTCCAGGCTCACCATTTTGTGACTGCGACCAAAGAAGACGAAACAAGATGGTGGCATCTCGAGCTCACCTGAATAATGTCACAAATGTCAAACCTGGGCTAAGTGACTCATTTCAGGGCCATAGAAATAGCTATTGAAGTTTAGTCAATGGTTCCAATTGGATTTCTATGCTAGTAAACACAGCCATCAAATTGTGCCTCTCAGAAAGACAGAAATAAGCAAATACAGAGTAGCAATTTGGCCCAGGCAAGAATGAGATTAATAATAAAACCAGAAATACTTCATCTGGGCCACAGCAACATATTTGTTTTGTCACATTTTCCTTCAAGTACCTGGTGCCTGAAGTAGCATATTATAATGGAATTCTAGTTTTCAAAACATGCAGTTTTTTTAGTATTCAAACAAAAAGAAATCTAAGAATTTTGCAAGAATTTCTTCCACTCAGACATATCACATAACCAAGGTAAGATATTTTTGGAGGCACAGAAGAGTACAAGAAGAACAAGTGTATCCTAAGGCCTTATGTATGACCAAGATGGTAAAACACAATACATTTCATACACAGGAGTGGCAAATGTTGTTAAAGTGCTACTTATACAGGATAATCTAACATTAACACACAACTCAACTGCACTGCTAAATAAGGTTGTCTTTATTTCTTTTTTTTTTTTCTTGCCCAGCCCTACCTAAAACATAGAATAAATCTACAGGACTGAAATTAACAACCCATTAAAATCAGCAATAAGTTATGAAAATCATAAAGTAATTCTTTTAGTAATTAAGGGTAGTTAAATTACTTAAGGTATACAAAGTTCAAACAATGTCAGGGTTGAGGCTGCCACAAAGGCTTCAAGGGGAGATGGAGGGGCAGAGAAGAAGTAGGGAAGAGAGGAAAACGACAGGGTAACTTTTGTAGTCTGCAAGACAAGGGGAACACGAGACATCAAAGTGCAGGCTAAAAACTTCTCCTTAAAGAAAATAACATTGCTGATAATATTTGATACGAGCAATAGCACCTGCACAATGGGACTGTGAGGACGGGGAGGGAGAGAGACTGCCCGGAGGGAAGGGGAGGCGAAGTTTTACATGAGACAAGTGCTGAACTTAACTATGTTAACTATGATAGTGTAGGTACCGATGGTTAAAAGCTGGTCAAGGGGAATGATTCTAAAAAGAAACTAAAAACATTAGCTCTGACCTTTTTTCTACCTAGCCCCGACCTCATTCATTTTGTGCACTATAAAGAGTGAGGTGTGAGGTGTTTGATCATTATCAAATGCTGCATCAAAATAGATGATTTTTTCCCATGTGTTTTTCCACTATAAAAGACATCTATGTTTCTTATGGACAAGCTTTAAAAAGATGTCAGTTTGGTTTTTCAACACATACAAACATTTATCAAAATTGGAAATAAAAACGCTGCCGTGGCTCAGACCTGGGCCCGCTTAAGCTGTGGGCACAACTCTTCAGGCCCATGCAGACATGGAGGCATGTGGAGCTCGAGCCTTCCTATCCCCAATCCAGACCCAAATGGGCTTCCTTCAGTCACCCAGGGTGGGCTAGTGAGCTGGCCCCTTCGGGGCCCTAGTGCTAACAATTCGGGAAGAGGAGAACTTGCTTTAGCATGGAGTCCAACAGAAAGCTGAGCTGCATGATGATCCCTTTCAATAGGCTTCACGGGAGTCTCTCCTTTTGCAGGGCATGAAATGAGCTTTAAAAAAAGAATTGATCATCCACAGGCTTCATGATAAGCTGTCCCGGGCTGAGCTACAATAGCTCTCAGTTACACAAAATTAATGCCTGATTGTTTTAGTGTTTCATTACTAAGGGTTGGTTTGATTTTTTTTTTTTTTGTAGGATCATAAAGCTCAAGAAGGGCCCAAAGCCCAATCCTTAAATGTGTCCATTCAACGCAGTGTGAGCGAACTGGAAAAGAAGACAGAGGGTTGAATCTCCAATGTCCTCTTTCAAATCAATCAAATCAAATCAAGGACATGTCACATGAATTCTCCGCTGCCATTAGAAATTATGATTTTTGCAATAGGAATAACAACTGATATGTTGGTTCTCCTGGGGGAGGTCTACTTATAGATAGGCCTGTTGGACCCTTTTGTTCAAGTATAATTTTTGAAAGAGGAGACTGCATGATGAACCCACTTTAAGAAACTGGGTTGGCTTGGCCCAATGAGTAATTTGCCCTGCACTGTTTTGTCATGCTGGATTCTAGGAGGTAAATGAGAGTTTGACACTGGCACTGGAATAACCTTCATCACTCCCAATACTCTGCAGGCTGCTGTGATCGTCAAGGTCACTGATGCTGGTGGTGCTGATATTGTCCGCTTCTCCATGGGAGAACTCTGTGCTTTCAACATCCACTTCAATCTCCTCTGGCAAAGGGGAAAAGGAAAGAAGACGATTACTATTTGTCAGCGTGTGCATGTAACTTTAAGAAGGAATGGGGCTGAGATGAAAAGCAATTGCTGTTTTGGGCACTAAACAATTGTTACATAATAAGCTTATTATCAGTGATCTCTCTGAAAAGCAGGAGGGGGTGAGGGTGGAGTGACATGGGGATATTTTTGTAAAGGGGAATGTCCAGGATACAATGGTGGTCTCAATTTAAGGAGCAAGTTACTAAATCCTTTGACGCCAGCACGTCTGGACCTCCCACCAAAAGTACTCAGTCTATTTTGGAATTAGTGCTTAATATTAAAAAATCCAAATCCCAACTGGTTAAACGACATCTGTTTTGCATCACACTAGAAACTAATTCTCAGTGTTGTTTATTAATCAGTGTTGCCTTGTGGGGAAAAAAAGTATAAACTTAAGTAAACATAGGCTAATGGGAGAATATATTCAACCAGACTACTAGTGGCAGCAGTCCTATGGGGTACCACTAACTACCAAGATTTAACATAATGATGTTTGCATCTAGGCAAGAACCCATATTCAATTTAATTCAACAAGGCATGGGCTAAATCTATCACATAATTGATACTGATTACATTAATCATATAATAAACTTTGGGGGATAGATGTCCAAAATATGTTCTAGTTAAAAAAAAAGCCCAAAAAACCCATTCGACTTTGAAAAGACTTGGGTTCAAACCGCAGCTGTGCTGCTTCCTTGCTTTGTAATGATAAGTAATTCAATTAACCTCTGTGAGCCAATGTTAGTGCTTGTATTAAATTGGCAGAATTATTCATGCCCTCATGACCTGAAAGGTGCTTTGAGGATCAAATGAGGTAATATACAGAAGGCACTTTGAGATGTGATTACTAAAATTAAATTGTATCTACTATTACTTGAAATTAAGTGACTAAGGATTTAGAGATCATTGTATTATAGTAAAATCTTCATTTTAATGATATTTCTTGTAGTGGGATGGAAATTTCTACCTAAACAAACAAATACTCATAGCAAGAAAGCCCATGTACATACATACCTACAGTCAATCCAAAAGCTAAATTGATAGATATTCATGTGCTTACATAAATAAGCATACACAGGAAAAAATGTATTTTTAAAAAAAGCTACTTTAAATTTTTAAAAAGGCTATACCAGGCCAAAGTAAATTTAGGATTTTACATATTTCCTCCAACAAATAAACCCAAGCCTTGAAGTCTTGTATTTGGCACCAATTCTATAGATTACAAGAGTCACAACCTCTGAAAGAAAAATGGAATTCTGACTGCTGAGTCCAAGGAGTTAGGATGAAATGAGTTTCACAAGGATTTGTTGCTTTAAAAGTTTTGGAGGTTTACTTCTAAAACGCAGCCAGCTGTCTAAACAAGCTATACAACATAACTCTTTGTCACATCCATAGCACTTCTGATGCTGCTTACTTAGCATTCTCTGATCCAACCCAGCACCATTTGTTAAGCACCCACCATGTGCATGTCACTGTACTGGGTGCTGGGGAGAAGAAGACAGAGGAAGAAACCACAGGAGTCCTTTCCCTCAAGGAGCTTACAACCTATTAGCTGTAAGATTCCAAAGAACAGGATGGATACACACTGAGCTTATGCTTTGTAAAAAGGACTGAATCTAAGGAGACTGTTCAGGAGGTTATGTTGAACAGAACCAAGTTAGAAATTAACTCATCCCTTTGTTGGAAAAAGAAATAACATTTCAAACAGAAGCTAACTAGGACCTACTTCATACGTCTGTTGTGAGGCTCAAATGAGACATTTTTGAAGGTGCTTAGCCTAATGCTTGGCACCTAGTAAGTACTTAATAAATAATTTCCCCTTTCCCCTTGCCCTATGAAGTCAACAAAAGTTCCTCTTAGGAGGAAAGAAGATTGTTGAATAAGAACAGGGTACTACACGTCCAGTAGGCACTTCGCAAAATGTCTGATGACGAAGATAAGGATAAAGAACATGGTTTGCCTCTTGGCTATGAGGATTCCTTCCCCTTAAGGAATTACAGAATTATACACACAGCTTAGAACTGGAAGGGGTCTTAAGAAATCATCTGGCCTAGCTCTTTATCTACCTTGAGTCAGGTAAAGTCTTGTTTTTACAGATAAAATTACTCAAGTATGGGACCTTTTCACTCACTCTAATGTCTTCCCCAGAAGGTGGTGTTCTTTCTTCTGCTGCCATTATACCTAAAAGATTTTCCTTTCTTGGCACTGCCTGGGTGTCATTAAGTCAAAGCTTTGAGACTCTTAAAAACCCCAGAATCACTAGGACCTAATAGTGCTCACCTCAGGGGTGAGCACCTTTTTTTCAACAGAGCATGGAAGAAGCCTGGGAAGAGAGGAGATACAGCTGACTGGTAGATCAGGAGAATGCAGTCCAACTGTTTGTTTTCTTCTACCCCAACTCCAGAAACGTGTCCTTAGATGGTTATGACAAAAGGAAGACAGATATAGTACCTTTTCTTGATTGTTTTTAAGGAAATCACTAAGATTTACATCTTTGCTTGAGAAACAGCTCTGGACTCTTCCAGATTTTACTTGAGAGTACAGAAGGCAATGTCATCATTGGGGGAGATACAGTTGGCCTACCTCGCTCTGAATCTGAACGATCTGAAGAAATGGTGGAGCCGATGCTGTCCATTCGTATTCGCTCCATCTCCTGAGGACCCTGCAGCTGTTCCAGTCGTCGCTTTAAAAATCTCTGTTCTCGTTCCAGGTTTTCAAGCTGGTGCTGGCTCTTTCTCTCAGCTTCTTCAAGTTTCTAAAACGATAACATGTTGTTTATTTATGTTTGTGAACAGAACATCAACAAATAGTGGTACTTTCTGATCTCCTTCCTAGCATTTAAAAGCAATTCTTCTGAGGAAGAAAAAAGAAAAACGGCTTTTTTCCCTCCATTTTCACCATAAAGCTATCCCTTTATCTTTCACTAATTTTGAGTGTGCAATGAATGTACTGTTTATACAAAGTGAGAAAGTCAGTAAGTAATCACCTTGAACAAGAGACTTCCCTTGGTGAACACTAATGGAAAAATACTGAGGGGCGGCATCAAATCTGAGCTTTCTCCACTAGAGGGCCTTATTTCTTTCCTTCCTCAGGATCAGCAAAATATTTGGTATTTTTTCCACTGTTTGCAGCACTCCAAATGGCCACATTGTCTAAACAACTTGTAACAGGGGGCTGTGCGATTCTATTTTGCTTAGCTCTGTAGTACTTTTTTTTTTAAAGGTTCACTTCTTAAAGCCACTAAGTAGGCAGAGTGAGCTGCTGACACATATAATATTAACTTAGAGCAGATTAACTTCTGTCTGGGTTGCTGCTATCATACCTTAGAGTTAAAGAAACGGGTGTGTACAGGGGAAGCTGCCCTTGGCCACCATTCTTACCTTGATGTGTGCTTTGGCTTTGTTGAGCAGCCCAAGCGTCGTGTGCCTGGTGCAATCTGGTCCAAGTGGGATCAGCACTTTCAAGCGTTCCAAACAAAGGCGCAGATGAGCTCGTCTGAGGGAGATGGAGGAAAGTCAGCTAAGATGATAGGTCTCGAAGAAAAACCAGCACAGCTACCACCTTACATTTAGTGCATCAGGAACTGATGCTCTGCCCAAAGATAAGCAGTCTGTGCTTTTTCCTTTTCATAGCCACTTTGCTTTTTACTTTTTCTAGTTCCAAAACACTAAGTAGCAAGCACAGGCTTGCCATGCTTTTGGGCCTTGCCTTTCCCAACTATTTTATGTTACAAACTCCAGCTATTCTGGTCTATTATTCCTATTGGTAAGCCCTGGCATAGATGGGTCATTTATTGGTCCTCAGACCCAATAAGCTATTTCAACCTGATGAGATCTAGAGGATGGAAAGTACATTGGGACAATTAAATATAGTCTTGGCTACCCAGAGCCTAAGCCTAGTAAATGTATTTGGGCTATGTGGGGAGGAGGGAGTTCAACTAGCCAAGGTATCCTGTAGAGATGTAAAATTTTCTCTCATGAACAGTTTCATAGGATCATAGATTTATAGCCAGAAGAGACCTTAGAAGTCATCAAGTCTATTCCTCATTTTACAGATAAGGAAACTGAGGCACAGAGAAGTTATATAACTTGCCCAAGATACCACTGAGGCAGGATTTGAGCCCAGGTTTTTCTGACTGCAAGGCCAGTGCTGTGTCTACTACACTGTTGTGACTACACTCTACCTCTTTTGTGCACTAGCCCCAACGTCCATCAAAAGCTAAATAAGTGGCAAACTGTCTGTAAAATTTCAGCCTTTCCAGTGCAGACAAAACTAATTATAACGGAATACTAAAAACCTCTACCTAGTAGGGAGGGATAGGAAAAGATAGAAAATATGGCCATGGAATCTCCTTTCGGCCCAATTCCTGAAACCACTGTAGGTTTTAATTCCACTTTTCTTTCTCCTCCCTTTATATTTGCAAAAGGAAAAGACTAATTGACAAAATTGTTCAAAAAAAGTCACCAAGTTTCACAAACTCATTCTATTGGAAATTCTGAGGCAGATTCTCCTGTAAATCCTGACAGATAAGCTCCTGCCTTTTCTGGGACTAACAAGCTATAGTCAGGCCAGTCTCCAAAGATATGAGCCCATCTAACAATAGCAACAGTCCAATGACAAGTAATCTGTTAGCATCACGTATTAATTAATATAAAGTCAAAGAATATGTTTTTCATATCGTACCTCCTCAGGCAAAGTGAACTTGCAACATCTACCACAAACAGGACAGAAGCATCGTCCATTTTTCCTTCATAGAAGACAGAAATGGTTTTACCAAATCACTAACCCTATGCCCTCTTCATCTAAATGTGCAAAAATAGTGGTAAGTGAAATTCCCATTGGTAGCAGGCTGAAGAAGCATCATACATAGGCAATTCTGTCACTAACAAGCAAGGATGATTAAGGCTTAGGGAGGTCAGGTTTTTTGCTGATAAACTGTTGATATTTTTGCACACTCACTAGTCTAACTATCTTTAAGGGTCTGTCAGTACTTCCATTACAAAGTCTGCTAAATTGAATAACTCAATTCCAGGCAAAAATCTGGCAAACTCAGTTTTGCAGATAAGGAATAAATAAAGGAATGCTTTTCATTTGACCAAGGTTACCAAAAAAAAAAAAAAAAACAAAACAAAAAAACCATCACAAAAACCAAATCCCTCCCCAACTCGTCAGCGAATTTCCCTAAATGAGGTTTAAATTTATAATGTTTTACCTGCTGCCCCACATTCCCCATCTTCATGAAGCCTTCCACTCATTTCCTAAACAGAAATCTCCCAGGTAAGGCAACTGCTCACAGACCTTTATTCTTACTGGACGAAAAACAACTACAATGGAAATTTCTTTAAAGTCATCATAACATTGGACAAACAAGGGACTCATAACCTGATTGGAGGGAGAAAGGAAGAGGCCCATATCTCTCTGGCTAATAATTAGTACAGTTATGGAAGTTCCGAAAGATCCCACCAAGAATGAACAATCATCTTTACAAAAAGCCAAAACATTGGGCTGCCAGATAAATTAATGACTCATGTTAACAACGTAAGAAAAACTTGTTCCAGAGGAGACTGAAGTTGTTCCGTGATCTACCTTCAGTCTCGAGGGGTAATATTTTTTACCTCTGGTTTTAATAAAGGCTTAAAAATGATTTTTTATTCTGGTTATAGTTTCAGGTAAAGGAAAAAAAAAAGTTCGATCAAGGATTCTGTTTGATTCTACCACCACAACATTATATTAACATAACAGTAACACCCATGCTAAATTTACTAGTAGAAAAACCAAGATGTATTAGTGATGTTATTACTCACTTGTTAATTTAACAAGTATTTTATAAATCCAGAGATTCAAAATGTACTTTTATATAGTGTCTGGTGCATAGTAGGCACTTAAAAATGTGTATTGATTAATGATGCAGTTTTTCATTGTGTGTCATATGTAAGTGTCTACCCAGTAGTACAGCCAATAAGTCAAGACAATAAACATTTATTTATTGATTGACTGATTGATTTTTGGTGAGGCAATCAGGGTTAAGCAACATGCCCAGGGTCACAGAGCTACTAAGTGTCAAGTCTCTGAGGTTGGATTTGAGTTCAGGTCTTCCTGACTCCAGGGCCAGTGGCCTATCCATTTCACCACCTAGCTGCCCCCACAATAAGCATTTATTAAGCACTTACTATATACGTCACTGTGTCAAGTACTGGAGATACAAAGGCAAAAAATAATCTTTGTTCTCAAGGTGTTCACAATCCAATGGAGGAGATAACATGCAAATAACTATGTACAAACAAGATACAGATAAACTAGAAATAATGAACAGAGGGAAGGCACTAGAATTAAGGATGATTAAGAAAAGCCTCTTGTGAGATTGATTCTAAGCTAAGGAAGTCAAGAGAAAAGAGATGAGGAGGAATAGAATTCTAGGCATGGGGGACAACCAGTGAAAATACAGAGATGGGAATTGGAGTGTCTTGTAGGAGGAACAAGAAAAAGGCCAGTGCCACTGGATCATAGAGTATTTGGCGATGAATAAAGTATAAGAAGACTGGAAAGGTAGGAAGGGTCAGTTTAGGAAGGGCTTTGAATACCAAGCAGAGGATTCTGTATTTGGTTCTGGAGGCAATAAGGAGTACGCGGCATCTACTTCAATACGGGTGGAGAGGTGATTTTGTGTGTGTCTGTGTGTGTGTGTGTCTGTGTGTGTGTGTGTGTGAGAGAGAGAGAGAGAGAGAGAGAGAGAGAGAGAGAGAGAGAGAGAG